>NC_133770.1:256983047-257110738 GCF_003597395.2 Chelonoidis abingdonii | reverse complement strand
GGGAGGGTTCGCAGCAGGGGTGGAGCACTGCCCACTGCCGGAAGTAACCAGCTGCCAGTGTCCACCCCTGAGCCATCTCCTCCTCCACCAGTGGTGTGTCAGCAGTCCTGTGAACTGGGACAGCAACCTCAGCTGTCTCCACATGGACACTGTCCAGGAATTGCTCATGGATACAGATGCTCCTCAACCTAGCCTTATAAACACCTTGTGCATTATCCTGCAGCATGTGCAGAGCCTGGTTAGTAGCCTCCAGCATGAGGACAATTGGGAGGAGGACATGGACACGGACTTTCCTGAAAGCACTGGATGTGGCAGTTGGGATATCATGGCAGCACTGGGGTAGATTCATATAGTGGAATGCTGATTCTGGGCCTGGCAAACAAGCACAGACTAGTGGGACCGCATAGTATTGCATGGGACAGCATAGTATTGCAGGTATGGAATGATTCCCAGTGGCTGCGAAACTTTCGCATGTGTAAGGCAATTTTCATGGAACTTTGTGACTTGAGAAGCGAGTGGCGACAGCCCTGTGGAAGCTTGCGATGCCTGACTGCTACTAGTCAGTTGGGAATCAGTTCGGAGTGGGCAAATCTACCGTGGGGGCTGCTGTGATCCAAGTAGCCAAGGCAATCAATAACCTTCTACTAACAAGGGTAGTGACTCTGGGGAATGTGCAGGTCATAGTGGATAGCTTTGCTGCATTGGGGTTCCCTAACTGTGGTGGGGCAATAGATGGAACCCATATCCCTATCTTGGCATTGGACCACCTTGCCAAAAAGTACATAAACCACAAAGGGTACTTCTCAATGGTGCTGCAAGCACTGGTGGATCACAAGGAACGTTTCACTGATATCAGTGTGGAATGGTTGGGAAAGGTGCATGATGCTCACATCTTTAGGAACGTCGGGCTGTTCGAAAAGCTGCAAAAAGGGACTTCCTTCCCAGACCAGAAAATTACCATTGGGGATATTGAAATGCCAATAGTTATCTTTGGGGACCCAGCCTACCCCTTGCTCCCATGGCTCATGAAGCCATACACAGGCAACCTGGACAGTAGTAAGGAGCAGTTCAACTATAGGCTGAGCAAGTGTAGAATGTGCCTTTGGACATTTAAAAGCCCACTGGCGCTGTTTGCTGAATAGGTTAGACCTCAGTGCAACCAGTATTCCTGTCGTTGTTGCTGCTTGCTGTGTGTCTCATAATATCTGTGAGAGTAAGGGGGAGATGTTTATGGCAGGGTGGGAGGTTGAGGCAATTGGCCTGATGGCCAGTTTTGAACAGCCAGATACCAGGGTGATTAGAAGAGCAGAGCTAGATGCGCTGCGCATCAGAGAGGCTTTGAAAAACAGTTTCATGACTGACCAGGCTATGGTGTGACAGGTGTGTGTGTTTGTCCTTGATGCAAAACCGCCCCCTCTGTTGAATGTATATCCCTGTAAGCTAATTCCCCTCTCCCCTTTGACCACAGCTGGCAAAGTAAATAAAGTCCCCATTGTTTTGACTTCATTCATTCATTCTTTATTTATTAAAAAAAAAAAAGTGAGGTCACTGACAAGGTAGCCCGGGTGGGGTGCGGAAGGACGGAATGACAAGGCCATATTGCTTATTGTAGCCACACTACAAATCAAAGCTGTTTAAATGACAATGCTTGGGCCATCCTCTGGAGTGGAGTGGAGTAGCTGGGTGCCCGGAGCCTCCTCCCCCCCACCCCCGTTCTTGGGTGTCTGGGTGAGGAGGCTATGGAACTTGGTGAGGAGGGCAGGCGGTTATACGATGCAGTGGGGGTCTGTGCTCTAGTTGCCTTTCCTGCAGCTCCACCAGATACTTGATCATGTCCATTTGCTCCCCTGTTAGCCTCAGCATCTCCTCCTGCGTTCTGATCACGGTCACTGTATGCTTTCCTGGCCTCTGCTACTGAATGCCTCCATGCATTCAGCTGTGCCCTGTCAGTGCAAGAGGACTGCATGAGCTCTGAAAACATGTCATCGTGAGTGTGTTTTTCGCCTTCTAATCTGTGATAACCTCAGGGACAGAGTTGATACAGAGAGCATAGAAACATTTGCACCTGCAGGGGGGATAAAAAGGGAGAGTACAATTTAAGAAGATACATTTCTGAGAATGAAAGGGAGACTCTTTTTCACAGTGAATCAAGCAATTCACAGCAGACAGCACATGTGTTTTAGGTACAAGGTCGCATTTTGCCTTTTATATTGAGCACCTGCCGGTTTGGTGACACATCATACACGGCTGGGCAACAGAATTCGGTTTCCAGGCAGCCATGGTAAACCAAAGGGTACGTGGGGTTGGCTTTTTTCGCCTTCATAACGTGGGAATGGTTGCAAACTGCAGCACCATTCTTTCCCATTGCAAGCAATGCTGGTTGGGCTAGCCATTTAAAAGGAGAGGCTGTGGTTTTGGGGTGGATGTACAGCACACCCCTTCCTCAACCATGTGGCTATTCTCCAGGATGATCCCTTTTAACTAAGCGCAAACAGCCCAGCATGAATGGGGTCCTCTTACTGTTCCCTTACAAAAATTCCCCTAATTCAACCAGGTGACCATGAGTGATATCACTCTCCTGAGGCTGACACAGAAAGATAAAGACTGAATGTTGCGTGAATGTGGCCAAAACCCAGGACCATTCACTGCCATGCTTTGTGCTGCAATGATTCCAGACTGCTTGCTACTGGCTTGGCATGGTAAAGCATCCTACCGTGGAGGACAAAATAAGGCAGCCCTCCCAGAAACCTTCTGCAAAGGCTTTCAGAGTATCTCCAGGAGAGCTTCGTGGAGATGTCACTGGAGGATTCCCACTCCATCCCCAGACACATTAACAGGCTTTTCCAGTGGCTGTACTGGCCGCGAATGCATCCCAAGTCTTCTGGGCAAATCAAACATTAAACACTATTGCTTTAACTCCTATAGTGTAGTTACAAATGTGCACTCACCAGAGGTGCCTTCTCTGCCTTCAGGGTCCGAGAACAATTCGCCCTGGAAGGTTATTGGCTCCAGAGTGATGAAAAGGTCCTGGCTGCTGGGGAGAACGGATTCTCTGCTTGCCTGCTGTGCATTCTCCTCCTACTCCTCTTCCTCCTCCACAGAATCATCCTGTGTTGCGTGAGACTTCCCCCTTGCAGGTGTCCAGACAGTGGTGGGGTACTGGTAGGGTTCCTCCTAGAATGGCATGCAGCTGATCATAGAAGCAGCATGTATGGGGCTGTGAGCCTGAGCAACCGTTTGCCTCCTTTATCTTGTCGTAGGCTTGCCTGAGCTCCTTAACTTTCACGCGACACTACTGCGTGTCCCTGGTGTAGCCTTTCTCCACCATGCACTGTGCGATATTTGGCATATATATCATTTTTTTTTGCTGGTTTGGAGTTCTACCTTCACAGATTCTTCTCCCCATACAGCAATCAGATCCAATGTCTCCCATTCACTCCATGCTGGAACTTGTTTGCGATTCTGGGACTACATGGTCACCTGTCCTGCTGAGCTCGCCACGCTGACCAAACAGAAAATGAAATTCAAAAGTTCCCGGGGCTTTTCCTGTGTTCCTGGCTGGTGCCTCGAAGTTGAAAGTGCTGTCCAGAGTGGTCACATTGGAGCACTCTGAGATAGCTCCCAGAGGTCAATACCGTCAAATTGCACAACGGTGCGTCTGCACTACCCCAAATTTGATCCAGGAAGGTCGATTTTAGCGCTACTCCCCTCGTTGGGGAGGAGTACAGCAGTCGATTTTAAGAGCCCTTTAGGTCAGCAGAACGGGGTTGGTTGTGCTTATAAAATTGACCTAACATGGCTAAATTTGACCTAACCTTGTAGTGTAAACCAGACCTTAGTGACCTGCGTGCTATTACATTCTTCCTCTTTTGCTGGATGTTGTTGCCGGCTGTAACTTGGTGCTTGCCACATCTTCCACAGCTTTTCCAATCTTCCCTCTTACAGGGTTCTTTGATTTCTCACTCTCTAGTTATGTACTGTTCTGACATTGTAATTTTGCTCCAGCTGCTCCTGTCACATTTGTCTTTTTTCTTTACTGTGTCAGTCTTCTTTTCTTTCCATTACCACTTCTTTAAGGAGAGGGATGCACTTACTTTGACAACATGCAGTTAGAAGACAGAGAGAGAGCCATGCCTTAAAAGCAGAAACTAGAGAAATTCCTGACCAGGAAGCACCTCCCTTTATTATGCTAACTAGTGCAACATATCCTGGTCTTCTGGTAACTGTGTTGAACCAGGGACTCTTCCACTCTACAGAGGATAGTGGATAAGGGATGGAAGAGAAGAGGGTTTTGCTTAAACAATACACAAGGTCAAATTTAGTCTGGAAGTTTTCCAGCTGCATCCTCTGCTGCTTTTCTGCCAATGCTCCCTTGGGAACTCAGTGTCTGTCAAATGGATATTGGGTAAGAGACAAATGGGGCTTTGTCTGAGTTCATCTTAACAGGCTTTGACTGTCACTTGCTGGGAAGAAGAAACAGCTTAGACTAATGATGACTGACCTATGTACAGAGAGAGCTTGCAGTATGAGCATGATGAAACAGAAAGGAATTAGTGTGCAAATGCATATTCCAACCTGTTGAATTTGTAGGCCCAAAGAACCTAAGGAACCTACATTATTTATCTGTGCAATGTGATACAGGTGATAACTATCAGTTTTATGTGCCAGGGACTTTGCATTTCATAGTTCTTTACAGTCCTGTAGTGCAGATGTCTTTCTGAGGGCTTTAGAAAGTTCAGATATTTAAAGCATTTTTTTAGTACAATTGTAGGAACTAGTTTTCATTGCAAAAAACTGAAGAGATACCCTTTAAACTTTTGCACTTGGTGGACTCAAGACTTCTCCAGTATGTCTTTTGGCTGTTGTATTTAGCAAGGAGTAGTAAATTTAAATGACAGGTACATAGTTTTGGAGAATTAACTGCTGTAGAGTCATTACAATATTTGTTATATAGGTGACTTTAGTTGTTCATATCAACTTTAATATAAATCTGGCAGCATTCTCTATGTAACTGCAATCCAGCCGCATCAATAACTACATTACTGGAGTAAGTAGTACCAGAGTGCTTGAAACTGATGGAAAGAGTAATGTAACAGGTATTGGGGGTAGCCCTGATAGCTTCTCTTCATGTGTCAGTATAATAATGCCTGCATCTGTAATTTTCACTCCATGCATCTGAAGAAGTGGGTTTTACCCATGAAAGCTTATGCCCAAATAAATCTGTTAGTCTTTAAGGTGCCACTGGACTGCTCGTTGTTTTAATGTAACAGGGTGGCACAACCCTTAACGACTGGTGGGCTGAAGCTCCTGATTACAGAATGAGCCAAACCTGGGAAAGATCAGGGTGATTTTCCTATAAAGAACAGCTGTAGGCTGCAGTGGTTTGGCAAAGTGCAAGAAAGCATAGAGAGATGGGAGGGAATGTGAAGGGCTCTTGCAGAGAATGCCCTGAGACCAGCAGACCTGCAGGCTCCTATGGGAAAACCTGCGCTGAGTTTGGACCTAGAAGTTTTGAGGGCCTAGAGGCCAGTGCCAGAAGACTGAGCTCCAGCCAGGAAGAGTTGGGCTGTGAGAACAGATGGGACAAAAGAAGAGCTCTGGCTGTGAGAGAAGACACCAGAGATAATTACGGACTATTACATGGTGATGGACTTTATTTTGTGACCCTGAGGATTGTTTTTGTTAAACCATCCCCAAGCAGGTGGTGGTGGTATTCATGTGAAAGCCTGTGTGCAGTTTTTAAGTGGCCCGCAAGAGGGGGACAAAAGGGGAAGCGTGCTGAAAAGAAACCCCTTGCCACAAGGAGGCATGGAGTAAATGGCCATCTTGCTACAAGCAATAATAGACTTTCTTCTTGTAGTAGAAGATTTGATCCTAACAAATGAACTTTAATCAGAAAGAGTACATGCACCGTATGAAATATTTACTCCAATGTCAGTCACCTTTGCAGGTTACCTTTCAGAGGGAATATCAGTAGGTGGGGGGGGATTTCAGTTGTTGACGTCAGTGGCTTCTGGTTCCCTGTGCTCTTTCAAAGCTGCGTAGTTCTCATTATCTAATTCTGTTGCATCACTGGAAGAGCAGATATTTGGATGTAATTCATTCTGTTGGTTGTTCTGCTTTGTTTATCAAGGAAGGCATGACAGAGAATTCGAGTCATGAGAGCTGAAACTAGAGCTAGCACTTTTCAATTATCTTTTCTTTTTAAGCTGAAGATATTTTTAGTGTGTTAAAAAATCCCAAATGGATAAATTTCTATAGTTTGTTCACAAGTAAGTTGGAACAGCTGCATCACTTTATTGAAAATTGGCTCAAAAATTATTCCAGGCTGGGATAGTTCTGTGCCATATTTCACCCTGGAGTGAATTTTTTGAGTTATAAATTCCTGCAATTCATAATGGAAATTCTGACAGCTCCTTAACCATTGCATAGCAAACAGTGCTATTATAATACTTTGAGGATAGACACCTCGGCTGGTTCTGTTTCCTCTCTTCTCATGAGGTAACCTTTTGGGTTGTTTCTCTGATTGCTTTAGAAAATGACTGTTCTGCTCTTTGGTGCCCTCTTATCTTAAGATGTTAGCAGCTCCTGCAATATAAAGCTCCAGTGGCCCTGTACTCTAATGGTGGAAAATATTTACGATGCATTGACTGGATGAATTTGTTGGAGTTTAGGATACAAATTTTCATTCCCTAATTCTCTTTCCCTTCCTTTCCCTAAGAGACTCTCTTAGGCCTGGTCTACACTACGCATTTAAACCGATTTTAGCAGCGTTAAACCGATTTTAACGCTGTACCCGTTCACGCAACGAGGCCCTTTATATCGATATAAAGGGCTCTTTAAATCAGTTTCTGTACTCCTCCCCAACGAGAGGAATAGCGCTAAAATTGATATTACCATATCGGATTAGGGTTAGTGTGACTGCAAATCGATGGTATTGGCCTCCGGGCGGTATCCCACAGTGCTCCACTGTGACCGCTCTGGACAGCAATCTGAACTTGGATGCAGTGGCCAAGTACACAGGAAAAGCCCCACGAACTTTTGAATTTCGTTTCCTGTTTGTCCAGCGTGGAGCTCTGATCAGCACGGGTGGTGATGCAGTCCCAAATCCAAAAAGAGCTCCAGCATGGACTGTACGGGAGATACTGGGATCTGATCACTGATATAGAGGAGACAAATCTGTTCTATCAAAGCTCCATTACAGAAGACGAAATGCCAAAAACATTTGAAAAAATCTCTGGCTATGATACAGAGTCCACAGCACAGTGCTGCGTGGCATGCATAACGGAAAGCCAAAGAATCAAATGGACGCTCAGGGAGGGAGGAGGGGGGTACCAGAGGACTCTAGCTATCCCACAGTCCCAGCAGTCTCCGAAAATCATTTACATTTCTTGGCTGAGCTCCCAATGCCTGTAGGGTCACAAACACATTGTCGATCGGGGTGGTCAGGGTCTATCTCGTCAATTTACCAATCCCTCCCCTCCGTTGTTTTTGTTTTGACCCCCTAGTGATAAGAAAAGGGGGGAAAAATCATTTCTTGACTTTTTTATGTCACCCTATGTATACTTGCAATGCTGCTGGTAGACACGGTGCTGAGCAGCAGTAAACAGTAGCGTCCTCTCTCCTCCCCTCCCTGGTTTGCAGATGGTACAGTGCAGTAGGACTGATAGCTGTCCTGGTCATGAGCCCATGAGTGCTCCTGGCTGGCCTCAGGTGAGGCCTGGCTGGGGGGCACCTGGGTAATAGAGAATGACGAAACTAAGAAAAAACGATTCCCAGGTCATTCCAGTAGACCCGTCGTTCATCATACGCAACTGCGGGGCTGAGCTCCATCAGCCCCCTCCCTTTCATGTGGTAAAAGAAAAGATATCTGTACTGCTGGACTATCATAGAAGCGCGGGATGCTGGGCTGTTGCTCTCTCACCTCCGCACCGCTTAATGTCCTGGTCTGGACTATCATAGCACGGCTGGAGGCTGCTCCCCCCCCCTCCATTTTATCTCAGTAACAAGTCAGTGTTTCTTATTCCTGCATTCTTTTATTACTTCATCACACAAATGGGGGAGGGGACACTAGCCACAGTAGGCCCACGAGAGGGTTTGAGGAGAAGGACAGGAAGCACTACGGAATGAGGCGTATTGCTTGCAGGAACACCCCCAGTGAATGCCATGGCAGCTCAATCATTTTCTGCCGGATCTGACATGGAGCGGCTGCCAGAACTGTGCTCTCTGGTTCTCTGATACACTGGTATCTCTAGTAACAGCACTTGCTCCCATAGCCTAGGTAGGACTGACTGACTCTATTTTTAGATGATGCCATAAAGGAAGGATTGATTGCGGGAGTCATGTCCCATATTTCTGTCTTTGCGCCCCCAGCTGACTCAGTACCAGGGGCAGGGCCCCATGATCAGCAGCACGACGTACAGATACGACAGATAACTGTCATCTCATTGCCAATTTTTTACAATGGCGCAGCAGACGGTTAGAATGGACTGATACCTTCTCCGTTGTCATGCAAAGCAAATGAATGTTGCGTGTGTAGCGGCCTGCAGTATCGACCTCTGTCAGTGGCATCCAGTAACATGGTTGCACGTGCTAATGGCGTCTGCCAGGGCAATTTCCAGGGAAAAAAGGGCGTGAAATGATTCTGTCGTTGCTTTCCTCAGAGGAAAGGAATGACTGACGAATTTTACCCAGAACCACTGCAACAACAATGACAATGATTTTTGCCCCATCAGGCACTGGGATCTCAACCCAGAATTCCAAGGGGCGGGGGAGACTGCGGGAACTATGGGATAGCTACGGAATAGCTACCCACAGTGCAACACTCCAGAAATCAACGCTAGCCTCGAATCATGGAAGCACACCGCCGAATTAATGTGCTTAGTGTGGCCGCATGCACTCGACTTTATACAATCTGTTTTACAAAACCGGTTTATATAAAATCGGAATAATCCCATAGTGTAGACATACCCTTAGCTTTCCTCTGACAATACTTTCTGGTGCTGTGCCTTTCCTTTTGGCATCATAATTATTCACATCCTTTATGCATGACTTTTGCCCGAATACAGACGGTCTTCACAATATTTAATCCCTAAGGTGGGGCTGTTCAGGGGAGGAGAGCTTGTACCACGGGAGATATCCACAGATATGCTGAATAGACTGGTGGAAGGACGGGGGCAGGGACTCCAGTAGAATGATGATGATTTCTAAATACATGCTGCAGTTGTCATTTTAGTAAATAACATACCATTGGAGGCATATCATAATTTGCATTTTGTAGCTCACTGGACTATCAGGCTCTAGGTTGATTTGTTAACTACTTTTTGGTTTTCTGGTTGTTGTTGTTTGTTGTTAAAGGCCATTGGTGACTCTGCTGTTAGTCCTGTTCTTGTGGCACAACTCTTTCTATCACTAAACTCTTAAATTTTAGATCTGCCACTGAAGCTAACATTATTGTAGATATACCTTATCTTCAGTGGATCATTTACATTAACTCTTTTTCTACCTTAGGAAAACAAGATTACAAGAAAAGCAGGCCAGTGTTAAGAGCAACAAGATTAAAGGCAGAGGCCAAGAAAACTGCACTGGGCATAAAGGTAGATATCCATTTGATAGCTTACACCATGTTGAGTTTCTTTTCCCCATAGATGTACTGTGTGAATATTGATTTTTGAGAGAGATTGTTTGACACTTCAAGACCTAAGTGGAATGCCAGAATCTAAAATATTTATGAGAGATTGTTTTTAACCTTCAAATAACTGAAACTCTAATGGACTTTAACTGTTTCACATTCTTGCTATGAAGCATACTTTTATTTAACAGTGCCAGTGAAATATATGTTTAGAAACAGGATTTTGTAGACTGGTACTGTATAAACAAAATGCTTTAATTGTTTTATATAGTTATGCAAAATAGCCATGAATTCCTGCCTTCTTCTAGTATATTATATCCAGGAGTTGTTTAAAAACAAATACTGGTATAGTCTCATCATTAATAAGTATAATATATTATGTGGCTACATCCATCCACTTTGACTCCAACATGGAAAATGATTTCCTTCACTACCAACAAAACAAGGAGGTTCCTGAACTTCAAACTGCTTGGGAACTTCCTGTTTTTCAAGTGTGTGTGAAGTATAATTATGAATAAATGGTCAAGGCAATAAATATTAACATGAAGGACAACTATTCTATACTATTCGCCATGCTATTATGATGGAATTTGGCAAAGCATGTTGTTTATTTAAGTTGCATCCAATATTTATCCCCCAAATTTATTTTTGAATCAAAATAAAATAATATGAAATTAACCTGGCAGCCATGCTGAGAAACATGCAGAATAAAAATAGCTTGAAAATCTAACTATTCTATTGAAAGAAACTCAGAAATGTTAAAAGGAGAACATATTCTTGTTTCTGGCAGATGAGAAATCCATTTTTTCAAGTTACAGTTTATAGCAAATGCCAAGGTATTACTACCAAGCTGTAACAGCTGTTGAGCTGCCAGATGATGTATTTGGTTGTCTTCCAGAATTTGCTATTATAATCATGAAACAGTACTTTTCTTTTGCTCCTGATTGCCGATCTTGATCAAGCACTGCCGTGCGATGCAGTGTGTTTTCACAACATAATCTCCTCAGTTAGTGCTGTGTGTCAGATTTTAATGAGAAAAAGTAGATGGCTTTTTTTGTTTAAAAGATAGATTACTAACCTTTGGAGTTCTGTATTTTTTTTTTCCTTTCTTTCTTAGGATATATCTGTACATACAGCGCTGCAGTGGTGCAACTGTACTCATACAGCTGCATCACAGCAGCACATCTGATGAAGACACTACACCTA
Organism: Chelonoidis abingdonii; assembly: GCF_003597395.2. NCBI lineage: Eukaryota > Metazoa > Chordata > Testudines > Testudinidae > Chelonoidis > Chelonoidis abingdonii. The sequence continues at coordinate 257,099,901 of NC_133770.1, read as the reverse complement.
TGGGAAAGACCTCTCCCATTGGCATGAAAAAAACCCCCACCTCCGCGAGCGGAATAAGCTATGTCATCGAGAGAGTTTCTCCCACCGACATAGTGCTGTGCACACAAATGCTTATGTCGGTGTAATTTATGTCGCTCAGGGGGTGGAATAGTCACACCTCTGAGCGACATAAGTTTTGCCAACATAGGCTGTAGTGTAGACATAGCCTTATTACATTTTACTCTTATTTTTTTATTCTGTGATGCGACCTTTTAAAAGTGATGTTCCATTTTTATTGTACGTTCAGCTCCCAGTTAATTAATTTTTCTTTAAATCCCTCACAATTAGTGTTTTTGGAGATTTTGCTAAATATCTTTCACAAGTGAGAATATTGTATACCTGTGTTCTCAAACTATATCACTCACTTTTTTCTTGTATTGCATAATTCTTTCTTGAAAAGTACACAAAACTGAGAAGAAGAAAGATACAGAGAATCTTCAGTACAAATGTTAGTGACTGAGGAAAATAAGAGAATTTTATGTAGCAACATGTTTCTCCCTTAACATATTTTAATCTAGCAGAGCATCAGCTCTGCTAAAGTTAAGGTTGAGTATTGCTGTTTAAGGGATGACTATTGTAAGTTCTCAGTCTTCATGCTTAGTTAGATTGTCTTTAAATATGCTGTGTCTTATGAGGGTGCTGGGAGTAGTGTTAGTGGTGTAAGCTTATGGTCATTTGAGTAAGAGGCTCCCGCACCCAAAACAAATCTCCTGGTTCATCTAACTATTTTTGCACCTGGGGTTCAAACTCTGGCTCTGGTTCTCCCCAAACTGATCTCAGTCACTGAGGATTTATTTTAGCTAATGCATGGGACCCACTGCCCCTCTGGGGAAGCCACATTGAAAAAGTTATTAAGAATAAAGTTTGTAACTACAGTTCAGTGCATGCCAAACTGATGAACCCAAGAGTGAAATGCACATCTGCAGCAAGGCTAGGGCTCTGTTGAAGCCAGAAGGACGGTAGGCAGTCTGTTGTCACAGTAACTAGGTTACATGCTGTGGTGACTGAACCTGAGCTGCACCCAGGCAATGTGAATTGGAGCCCTACCATTAGCAGCTTTTAGAGAATGTGTTATGTGTTTGTCCTTGATCTCTGACTGCATTCTGCAGGAAAGTTTTGCCCTAAAACCAAAATTTCTAGTTTAAGAGTAATATTTGAATGAGATATGCTCTAAAATTCATAATCAGACTCTGATTTTACTTTAAAAATATTATCAAGGAAATTGGTATTAAATAGAAGATGAACGAATGTAAGTGGTTAGGGTAATGTATTCATGATTCATAATCTTCACCGGCTTCCATAGAATGGAACTAAGTGGGATCAAAAGGAAGGCAAGATGCTGAGTTGTTGAAGGGTTCCTGATACACAGCCTCCCCCGCCCCACTGCTCCCCCCAACATCAACTGCTCATAACATTTACAGCTTCTCATACTTTTTTTTGTTGCAGAGCCAGGGGATATAGGGGGTCAGAACAATGAAGGCAAATGTCAGGGCGTGGGAGCAGTACAGGGGATATGGAGACTTTGCTCTCTGGCTACTCAGAAGTGCTGACAGAGCAGAATCATGGGAGGAGGGTAAGTTGTGCAACAGAGCTAGACTTGAACAGGGAAGGGAGATGGAAGTTGCTCAGAGGCTTCCCTTCCCTCCACTGTCTCTTAATCAGGGGAAGAAACCCAGAACTCCCCTCCTTCTCCATGCTGCCTCCAGCAGTGGGGAAGGGGCTCAAAGCTTCCCCTTCACTGGTTGCTGCTGCTGCTGCTAGGGAAAGAGGGAGGTCAGAACAGTGCAGGAGTGTGGGGAGGAGAGAGAGGGCAATCGGAGCATGCAGTGAGGGATTTGAGGAGTATTTCAGCTCTCCCCCTGCAAATAACCACTCCTGTCCTCACCACTATCTCTGTCCCTCTTTCAAAGTACGGCCCCATAGTGCTGAAACTAGGAGGGGAACAAGAATGTTCGGTTCATGACACAGGCATACAGTGTAGAGACTGGGTGAGGAGTGGAATGGGCATATTCAGTGCATGGCACAGTCCACAGCATTGAGATCATAACACCATTAGAACGACCATACTAGGTTTGACCAGTAATCCATCTAGCCCAGTATCCTATCTTCTGATAGCAGCCAGTGCCAGGTGGTTCAGAGGGAATGAACAGAACAGGTAATCATCAAGTAATCCATCCCCTGTAATAAGCTCCTAGCTTCTGGCAGTCAGAGGCTAGGGACACCCAGAGCATGACTTTGCATTCCTGACCATCTTGGCTAATAACCACTGATGGATCTATCCTCCACGAACTTATGTACAATTCTTTTTTTGAACCTAGTTTTAGTTTTGGCCTTCAATATCCACTGGCAACTAGTTTCACAGGTTGACTGTGTTTTGTGAAGTCGTACTTCCTTTTGTTCATTTTAAACCTGCTGCCTATTAATTTCATTGGTGACCTCTGGTTCTTGTGTTATACGAAGGAGTAAATAACACTCCTATTCATTTCTCCACACCATTCATAACTTTTTAGACCTCTGTTCTACCCCCCCCTTATCTCCTTTCCTAGCTGCAAAGTCCTCGTCTTTTTTTAATATTTCTCCATGTTCCATGACCTTAATCATTTTTGTTGCCCTTCTTTGTATTAGTTCATAGTTGGGAACTGAGAACAAGTATGCTCAGTGCATGGATCAGGGATACAGTACAGAGATTGGGATGAGGAAGGGAATGTTTGGTGCATAGTACAGTACACAGCACTAAGATCATAGTTGGGAGCTAGAAGCGGCATGACCAGAGCATGCACCGAAGACAATCCTGAGACCAGGATGAGGAGCAGAGAACAGGATTTCTTAGTGCTTGGTACAGACCCACAAATGCGATGGAGTGAGAACACCAACTGAGATGAACAGAGCAGCTCTTACCTCTCTGAGCCCTTTTCAGGCTGCATTCATCTTCATGGTGTGTTCTCGTTCATTGGGGACATCTCATTGAGATGAATGGACCATTTCACACCTCTTTGAGGACTTGTCAACACTACTGCTTAAGTTGATGTAACTTATGTCACTACGGGGTGTGAAAAAACCACCCCTCTAAGCGACGTAAGTTACCTCAACTTAAAGCTGTGTCTACATAGCACTATGTTAGCTGGAGATGCTCTCCTGCCGACATAGTTTCTGCCTCTTGTTTTGATGGAGTAATTACATCGACAGAAGAGTGCTCTCTCGTCAACATAGCGCATTGGCACTGATGTAGTGCGGTAGTAAAGATGCACTGAATTCCTCCTCTGAGCTTGCTAACAGTCAGCTGTAGCTGCAAATACAGAGATGGGCAGGGGAGGGGGATCTGCAAATGCCGGTGGGGCAGCTATATGCTCTGGAAGGCGTGTATGCTGTAGGATAAAGTGTGAGAAGAAACACGCACCAGTCTCCTCTCATGTGCTTAAAATTACTATAAACTACATGGAATAATAATTATAAATATTGTGAAAACATCTGTTTTCTCTCCCTATCCTGTCAGCACCTCCACACTCAAAAAATGTCATAGCACGAGCATTATCACCTTTTGACTGTAATGAAACACATAGGAAGGCGAAAGACCTCACATACATGCCATATGGTATCTTTAATCTGTCCTCAGTTCCACCTGCATATCATGTAATAACTATACCTTCTTAACATAACACTATCTCCTACAAATAACATCTTTCTGTTCAAAAAATTAGGAAATACAATGAGAAAACACTTTGTTAATGCAGAGTTAAGGTTGCCCAGTAGTGCCTTGTGCCCTTGCAGAACATCAGATTCAGCTACACTCAAACCTCTGAAAAGCAGGAAGTGAACAGTTAAGGAAAGCAAAGCCTTTGAAAACAGTTAAGGTTCCTGCAATCCTTGCAATATGCCATCCCTCCAATGCAACCTTATCTCTGCCTTCATGGAGTGATGCCCCAATATGCCCATAACACACATTCTAGAACCCCTTGCAAATGCTCCAGAACAGTTAGGGAACCGCACAATAAACACTGTAGGGCAAGGTATAATATCTTCTCTTTGCTAAAGCAAAACTTGGGCTTAGGTCAGACATAGCAAAGAAGAGATGTCTGCACAAACATTGAGCCAATTCCACACAAACCACCTAGACTTGCTAAATATCACAGCCCCTTCACCAAATTACTGTCATATCACAGTGACAGCTCTTCCAACCTGCTCCACCTAATCGCTGAACCTTTCAATACAGCTATATCTAGCACAGTGAATGAAGTTGGAGTGCATGTAGATAAATGAGTCTGTCTATCCTGAGCTGCCTTGTATGTTCTCTGCATTTTTAAAGCACAGACATTTTCCTTCTCAGCACCTTCTCTGTGTTCTTCGGCTGTCTGATAGCATGGTTGCCATGGCAAGTGCTCTGGCTTCATTCTGATCATATCCCAGATAACTCCATCTTCTTCTCTGGATAACTTTCGAGATATGAAGTAGTTGAACTCTGTCTACTTATTATGGCACCTTCCTTACTCAGCTATTCCCACTAACTGTTGCCAGCTCCCAGGGTCAGAGTTAAGGTTACCTTGAAGGGATGACGTATTTTAACTGTGTATTTCTTGGTTTTCAGAGGCTTAAGTTTTCATTACCTCAGTGGATTGAGTAGCTGAGTTTGAAGTGCTGGCAGGCCACAAGACACTGCAACACAAATTTAACCTTGCATTAACCCAGTTTTTGTTGGTGAACTGTAATAAGTAACAGGGTTCATATGTGCTAAGGGTATGGCTTTATTTTATTTAAAGAATACAGACCTGGATAATGTACTATTAAAATCAATGGGACTTGCGATTAACTTCAGTAAGGGTCAGATCAAGTCCGTAATATGTGTTTGAAAAGTAGCTGACATACAAAATTCTGAGGTAATTGCAATGGTAGCAAACAGTCTGGAGACAACATAATAAATAATACTGGCGGTACCCAGTCTTGTGGCCAAATCTGTGGAAAAAAACATACTTAGGTGTATTTTCCAAGCATTTTATTTACTCATAGTGACTTCAACATGTGGTGCAGTAATCCTCCCTTCTAAAAATCTAGTGACACTTGCAAATTGCTAACTTGTAGATAACAGAAGTATTATAAGGGCAAATCCAGCCCAGGCATAACTGCAGTTGTTATAATTATTATTTAATTAATGTATTAAGATGTACTGCAGTAGTGCCTAGAGGCCCCTATCAAGCAACAGCATCTCATTACACTATACTCTGTACGGGCATATAATAGATGGTCCCTGCCCCAAAGAGCTTGCAGTCTAAACATGTAAAGTGAGACAATAAGTGGATATAAACAAAGAAAGAATGTGAGGAGAAGAGAGAGAAGAGGACAAATTAACTGTGAAACAATCATCTTCTCATAACCAGGGAAGTGAGTGGAGTTCCAGCAGGGCTGCATTTCACCCAAAGAGTTTACAAGGTTTGTTTGAAAAAAATGAAGAAAAAAAACTCTGGAAATTACATGAAACCTTTTGGAATCAACTGCCCTGAAGGTGCTTTACATTTCAGAGCTGGCTTACTAATTAGCGTCTTGTCAAACTCTGTTTGTTACTTTAAATCCTGCATTAAAATGAAAGTTTCTTTCAGTCATTCCCATTTAGTACTTCTTAATTTCCTCAATGAGCAAGTTTATCCATGTTGATAATGTCAGAGTGGCAAAGCAACAAAATTTAGTTGAACCAGGGTGACTGTACTTGTTTTGAGTGTGCAATATTTTGTCCTTTTAAAAAATATTATCAAATATTGTAATACAGTCATTGTTCTGGCTCGGTTTGGGTGTATGGCACATGCTCAGGCAGCCCCTAAAGGATATGGCACCTCCCAGACGGGAAGGACCCCTGTCTGAGGACATAATTCTGAGACTACATCTATACTATGAGCTAGGGGTGTGATTCCCCTGCTGATGTGCACATACTTGCACTAGCTTTCATTGAAATAGCACAAGTATAAATAGCAGAGTAGCTGCAGCAGCAGCAGCACAGCTGACCCTTTCTGAGTACAAACCCACCTGAAACTGGTGAGAACAATGGTCTAGCTACCCAAGTATCATGTCTTCCGACAGCAGCCATAACAAATAAAGACAATTATGGAATATAGGACTGGAAGGGTCCTTGAGAGGTCATCTAGTCCAGTCTCCTGCACTCATGGCAGGACTAAGTATTATCTAGACCATCTCTGACAGGTGTTTTGTCTAAACTGCTCTTAAAAATCTCCAATGATGGAGATTCCACAACCTCCCTAGGCAACTTTTCCAGTGCTTAACCATCCTCACAGTTAGGAATTTTTTCCTACTGTCCAACCTAAATGTCCCTTACTGCATTTTAAGCCCATTGCTGCTTGTCCTATCCTCAGAGGTTAAGAAGAACAATTTCCCCCCCTCCTCCTTGTAACAACCTTTTATGTACTTGAAAACTGTTATGTCCCCCCTCTCAGTCTTGTCTTCTCCAGATTAAACAAACCCATTTTTTTCAACTTTCCCTCGTAGGCAATGTTTTCTAGCCCTTTAATCATTTTTGTTGCTCTTCTCTGGATTTTCTCCATTTGTCCATATCTTTCCTGAAATGTGGTGCCCAGAACTGGACACAACACTCCAGTTAAGGACTAATCAGCATGGAGTAGAGCGGAAGAAATACTTATGTTTTGTGTACAACAATCCTGCTAGTACATCCCAGAATGATCACTTTTTTTGCAACAGAGTTACACTGTTGACTCATATTTAGCTTGTGGTCCATTATGACCACCAGATGTCCTTTCCACAGTACTCTTTCCTAGGCAGTCATTTCCCATTTTGTATGTGTGCAACTAGTTGTTCCTTCCTAAGTAGAGTACTTTGCATTTATCCTTATTGAATTTCATCCTATTTACTTCAGACCATTTCTCCAGTTTGTCCAGATGATATTGAATTATAATCCTGTCCTCCAAAGCACTTGCAATCCCTCCTATCTTGGTATCATCTGCAAACTTTATAAGTATACTCTCTATGCCATTATCTAAATCATTGATGAAAATATTGTACAGAACCAGACCCAGAATTGATCCCTGTGGGATCCTACTCGTTATGCCCTTCCAGCATGCCTGTGAACCACTGATAGCCACTTTCTGGGAATGGTTTTCTCTGCTGCTTTCTGGGAATGGTTTTCCAACCATTTATGCACCCACCTTATAGTGGCTCCATCTAGGTTGCATTTCCGTAATTTGTTTATGAGAAGGTCATGTGAGAGAGTATCAAAAGCTTTACTAAAGTCAAGATATACCATGTCTACTGCTTCCCTCCATCCACAAGGCTTATTACCCTGACAAAGAAAGCTATCAGGTTGGTTTGACACAATTTGTTCTTGACAAATCTATGCTGACTGTTACTTATCACCTTATCTTATAGGTGTTTGCAAATCAATTGCTTAATTATTTGCTCCATTATCTTTCTGGGTACAGAAGTTAAGCTGACTGGTCTGTAATTCCCCAGGTTGTTCTTATTTCCCTTTTTATAGATGGGCCCTGTAGTTGGCCTTCTCCAGTCTTCTGGAATTTCTCTCATTTTCTATTACACTAATGGCTCAGATATCTCCTCAGTCAGTTCCTTGACTATTATAGGATGCATTTCATCAGGCCCTGGTCACTTGAAGATATCTAACTTCTCTTAGTAAATTTTAATGTGTTCTTTCCCTATTTTAGCCTCTGATCCTACCTCATATTTACTGGTATTCACAATGTTAGGCATCTAATCACCACCAACCTTCTTGGTGAAAACCGAAACAAATAAGTCATTAACCACCTCTGTCATTTACACATTTTCTGTTATTGTTCCCCCCACCCACCCTCATTGAGTAACAGGCCTACCCTCTCCTTGGTCTTCCTCTTGCTTCTAGAGGAAGAATTTGTAGAATGTTTTCTTATTATCCACTATGTCTAGCTAGTTTGATCCTGTTTTGTGCCTTGGCCTTTCTAATTTTGTCCTTACACACTTGTGTTATTTGTTTGTATTAATCCTTTGTAATTTGACCTAGTTTCCACTTTTTGTAGGACTTTTTTTTAATTTATTTTTAGATCATTGAAAATCTCCTGGTTAAATCAGGGTGGTCTCTTGCCATACTTTCTATCTTTCCTATGCAGTGGGATAGTTTGCTCTTGTGCCATTAATAATGTCTCTTTGAAAATCTGCCAACTGTCTTCAATAGTTTTTACCCTTAGACTTGCTTCCCATGGGATCTTACCCCCAAACTCCCTGAGTTTGCTAAAGTCTGCCTTCTTGAAATCCATTGTCCTTATTTTGCTGTTCTCCCTCTTATCATTCCTTAGAATCATGAACTCATCATTTCATGATCACTTTTACCCAAGCAGCCTTCCACTTTCAAATTCTCGACCAGTTCCTCATTTGTCAAAATCAAATCTAGAACAGCCTCTCCCCTACTAGCTTTCTCCACCTGAAATAAAAAAAAAAAATTGTCTCCAATACATTCCAAGAACTTGTTGGATAATCTGTGCCTTGCTGTGTTATTTTCCCAACAAATGTCTGGGTAGTTGAAGTCCCCCATCACCACCAAGTCCTGTGCTTTGGATGATTTTGTTAGTTGTTTAAAAAAAAGCTGCATCAATCTCTTCTTCCTGGTTGGGTGGTCTGTAGTAGATCCCTACCATGATATCACTCATGTTTTTTATCCCGTTTATACCTTACCCAGAGATTTTAACAAGTCTGTCTCCTATTTCCATCTCGAGCTCAGTCCAAGTATATAATTTTTAATATACAAGGCAACACCTCCTCCCTTTTTCCTCTGCCTGTCCTTCCTGAGCGAGTTGTACCCTTCTGTACCAATATTCCAGTCATGAGTATTGTCCCACCAAGTCACATCTGTGGTGCCAGCTATGTCATAGTTGTGTTTATTTACTAGCATTTCGTAGAATCATAGAATATTAGGGTAGGAAGAGACCTCAGGAGGTCATCTAGTCCAACCCCCTGCTCAAAGCAGGGCCAACCCCAACTAAATCCAGGGCTTTTCAAAAACCTCTGAGGATGGAGATTCCACCACCTTTCAAGGTAACTCATTCCAGTGCTTCACAAGCCTCCTAGTGAAATAGTTTTTCCTAATATCCAACCTAGACCTCCCCCACTACAATTTGAGACTATTGCTCCTTGTTCTGTCATCTGCCACCTCTGACAACAGCCTACCTCCATCCTCTTTGGACCGTCCCTCCTTCACATAGTTGAAGGCTGCTATCAAATTCCCCCTCACTCTTTTCTGCAGACTAAATAAGCCCAGTTCCCTCAGCCTCTCCTCATAAGTCATGTGCTCCAGCCCCCTAATCACTTTCGTTGCCCTCCGCTGGACACTCTCTCCAATTTGTCCACATCCTTTCTTTTGGGTGGGGAGGGCAAAACTGGATGCAATACTCCAGATGTGGCTTCACCTGTGCCAAATAGAGGGGAATAATCACTTCCCTCTATCTACTGGCAATGCTCCTACTAATGCAGCCCAATATGCTGTTAGCCTTCTTGGCAACAAGGGAACACTGCTGATTCATATCCAGCTTCTCATCCACTGCAGTCCCTAGATCTTTTTCTGTCAAACTGCCACTTAGCCAGTCAGTCCCCAGCCTGAAGAAGTGCATGGGATTCTTCCATCCTAAGTGCAGGAATCTACACTTGTTTTTATTGAACCTCATCAGATTTCTTTTGGTCCAATTCTCCAATTTGTCTAGGTCACACTATCCCTACCCTCCAGCATATCTACTTCTCCCTCCAGTTTAGTGTCATCTGCAAACTTGCTGAGGGTGCAATCCATCTCATCATCCAGGTCATTAATGAAGATGTTGAACAAAATCGGCCCCAGGACTCCCCCCGTAGCACTCAGCTTGATATCGGCTGCCAACTAGACATCAAGCCATTGATCGCTACCTGTTGAGTCCAATAATCTAGCCAGCTTTCTGTCCACCTTATAGCCTATTCATCCAATCCATACTTTTTTAACTTGCTGGCAAGAATACTGTGGGAGACCGTATCAAAAGTTTTGCTAGAGTCAAAGTATATCCCGTCCACCGCTTTCCCCATATCCACAGAACCAATTATCTCATCATAGAAGGCAATCAGGTTTGTCAAGCATGACTTGCCCTTGGTGAATCCATGTTGACTGTTCCTGATCACCTTCCTCTCCTCCAAGAGCTTCAAAATGGATTCCTTGAGGACCTGCTTCATGATTTTTCCAGGGACTGAAGTGAAGCTGACCGATCTGTAGTTCCCTGGATTCCCTTTTTTAAAGATGGGCACTATATTTCTTTTTCCAGTTGTCTGGGACCTCTCCCAATCACCACTAGTTTTCAAAGATAATGGCCAATGGCTCTGCAGTCACATCAGCCAACTCCCTCAGCACCCTAGGATGCATTAGATCCAGCACCATGGACTTGTGCATGTCCAGCTTTTCTAAATAGTTCTTAACCTGTTCTTTCACCACCGAGGACTGCTCACCTCCTCCCCATACTGTGCTGCCCAGTGCAGCAGTCTGGGAGCTGACCTTGTCTGTAAAGCATTGAGTACTTCAGCACTGAGTATTTCAGCATTGAGTACTTCAGCTTTTTCCACATCATCTGTCACTAGGCTGCCTCCCCCATTCAGTAAGGTCCCACACTTTCCCTGACCTTCTTGTTGCTAACATACCTGTAGAAACTCTTCTTCTTGTTGCTTTTCACATCCCTTGCTAGCTGCAACTCCAGTTGTGCTTTGGCCTTCCTGATTACACCCCTGCATGCTCTAGCAATATTTTTATACTCTTCCCTAGTCATCTGTCCAAATTTCCACTTCTTGTAAGCTTCCTTTTTGTGTTTAAGCTCACCGAAGGTTTCTCTGTTAAGCCAAGCTAGTCGCCTGTCGTATTTGCTATTCTTTCTGCACATCGGGATGGTTTGTCCCTGCAACCTCAATAAGGCTCTTTAAAATACAGCCAGCTCTCCTGGCCTCCTGGATTTCAAGTTCTTCCTGCTTATTCCCCATACTTCTCAGATTGATATACAGACATCTAAGATACTGATCTGATATCTTCCCCCCCGCCACATTCTGTCTTGTCTCTCCCTTATCCCTACTACAGCAGCCCATCCTCCCTCCAAATTCTGACCTTTTCTCTCTGGTCTCCATGTTTTTGATTTACCTGTGGGCTTTTATCACCTGCCCCCTTCAAACTTAGTTTAAAGCCCTCCTCACTATGTTAGCCAGTCTGTATCCAAAATATGCTCTTCCCGTTCCTCGATAAGTGGATCCCCTCTCTGTTCTTATTCCTGGAACAGGCTTCCATGGTCAAGAAAGCCGAAGCCCTCCTGGCGACACCATCCCTGCAGCAAGGTATGCACCTCCAGGACGCATTTGTGTCTGCGTAGGTCCCTACCCTTCACCGAAAGGATCAAAGAGAACATCACCAGCGCTCCCAACTCCTTCACCCTTACTCCCAGAGCCCCGTAGTCACTTCTGATCTGCAGATGGTCATACTTCGCAGTTTCATTAGTGCTCACATGGATGACTAGCATGGGGTAGTAGTCAGAGGGCCAGATGATCCTCGACAATCCCTCCATAATGTCTTAGATATGGACCCCTGGCAGGCAGCATATGTCCCAGGATGCCATGTCAGGGTGACAGATGGGTGCCTACGTCTCCCTGGGAAGAGTCACCAACCACCACTACCCTGTGTTTTCTCCTGGGAGTGATGGCTGCAGTTCTCCCAGCCTTGGGGGTACATGGCTTCTCCTCCTCCACCTTCAGGGGTGATCCCTCATTGCTTGTTGCCAGGACAGCATAATGGTTCTCCATCACCATGGTGGTGGATTGAGAGTAGAAGTAGAACACTGCCTGCTGCCAGAAGTAACCAGCAGCCAGTGTCCTCTCTGTGACAGAGCCATATCCTCCTCCCCCAGTAGTGTGATAGCAGTCCTCTGTAGCTGGATAGCTTCCTCAGCCTTGGGTGTCTCCATATGAATACTCTGAAGGAATTCCTCGTGGGGACGGATGCTCCTCAGCCTAGCCACCTCCTCCTGTAGCTCTCCCACCTGCTTCCTGAGAGAGTCCACCAGCAGGCATCTTTCACACTGACCAAAAGCCTGGCTTTCTGTGAGTGGGAAATGCAGGCCTCAGTCTCTGCAAATCCACACCAGGGTCTGGGTAGAGGTATCCATGGTTAGGTTGTCAGTCTGAATACAGGCGCAGGTGGAGGAGACGGGTACATCTACACTACCCGCCGAATTGGTGGGTATCGAGTGATCTATCAGGGATTGCTCTCCCATCGACTGCTGAACTCCAGCTCGGCGAGAGGCGGAAGCAAAGTTGATGGGGGAGCGGCGGCCGTCGATCCCGTGCCGCGAGGATGCAAAGTAAGAGATTGTGAGTCGATCTAAGATACGTTGACTTCAGCTACACTATTCTTGTAGCTGAAGTTGCGTATCTTAGCTAGATTTCCTTCCCCATGTAGATCAGGCCAGGAGCAGTGTTGACGCTGGCGATGCGGCTTTTCCTAATCACAGCAATTATTGTGTCTCCTTCCCTTAAACCCCCTCTCAAAGTCCCCTGTTTGTGGTTCCCTGTTCGCTAGCTCCCCTTTGTCGCTTAGCCTCTGGCTTTCAAGGCCTTCTCTCCTAGGGAAGTATCTCACAGATAAGTTTATGGAGGGGATGGTATGATGGAATTAATTCATCTTTGATTATTAGCAGGTAAATATGCCCAATGGCCTGTGATGGAATGTTAGATGGGGTGGGATCTGAGTTACTACAGAGAATTCTTTCCTGGGTGCTGGCTGGTGAGTCTTGCCCACATGCTCGGGGTTTAACTGATCGCCATATTTGGGGTGGAGAAGGAATTTTCCTCCAGGGCAGATTGGCAGAGCCCTGGAGGTTTTTCGCCTTCCTCTGCAGCGTGGGGCATGGGTCACTTGCTGGAGGATTCTCTGCAGTTTGGGGTCTTTAAACCATGATTTGAGGACTTCAATAACTCAGACAGGTTAGAGGTGTGTTACAGGAGTGGGTAGGTCAGATTCTGTGCCCTGTGTTGTGCAGGAGTTCAGACTAGATGATCATAATGGTCCCTTCTGACCTTAAAGTCTATGAGACAAGTATCAGCCAGGCAATAGTGGCCAGGACAGGGAGTAGCTTTGGAACAATGGTGCCAAACCTACACTGACTGTGCTGCCAGGAAATTGGTAGAACCCACCACCTGAGCTCCTCTTATGACAAAAGGGATTCCTTTGTGAGAGATTGCAGTTAATATATTGGGTCAGCAGTTTGGCATGAAGATAGTGTTTTCATAGTATGTTCCTGAGTCAGCGTTCTGGCTGGGTCTATGTGTGGGGCAAAGGATGTTGCTCCTCCCAGATGAGAAGAACCTCTGTCTCCTGAGGTAACTCAGAGGAGTTGAACAGTGAGTGTTTCCTGCATCAAAGAGAGAGGGAAGCTGTACCAACAGCAGGAGAAATGCCTCTGCACCTTCTTCCAATAATAAAAAGATGTTGTGGTGTTAAACTGAGTTCTTCCATGTGTCACTAATCCAGAATTGCTGCATGGCTGTGCTAAGCCACCGGTAAGGGGCCTGCAAGGTCATGGAAAAAAATAACAACATCCCTGAGATTTCCTTTAAATGACCCTCTGTAGTATGTGCAAGTTTTCTACAGTCAACCCTACCCTTTGATACCCAAAACAGAAACAAAAAAATAAATATGGGTAATGTTTTGCACTGCCTGTGCCTCAGTATTAGTCACTAATAAATATAACAAACACACTAGGAATAGGGGCCTGATTCTCCACTACCTAATCCCTTGTGCAGCCATTTACATCTGTGCAAAGGAAGTAAAAAATATTACCAAATCAGAATGATAGCATTTTATACCTACTTTGCTCAGATGTACATGATGGCACAAGGGGCAAGTCAATAGAGAATATGTCTGATTAAATAAAGGGGACATTGATGGAACCAAGGAAAAAGTAATTTCTGAATATGGGAAATGTACTATCCATCCATTCTTCCACATAGCTACCTCATCTATTTACCTATGCAGCTCGCTCCCTACCAAGAATCTGTCTCATCTGAAGCTAGTTGGATACAAATAGGTGACAACATTTTTGATGCAGTTTGCCAGAGTGTCCTCTGATTTCTTGCTGTTCATAATCTTCTGAGTTATCCCAGTTTGCCAAGATAGGTTAGGGATATCTTGTCACCAACAGGTTTTCATGTGTTGTCCCCATAAAAAGAGATACCCAGTGTAACTGTCACTTCCTTCTTTTCTCCCCTTTTCAAACATGCTTGAGTTTAAACTAACTAGAAGTAGCTTAGAATTGGAGGGACACACACTTGTGATATTCAGTCACATTGAGTTTCAAAGTGATATCAGTTCAGAGATTTATATTTATGGACTGGGGAGGATTTAAAATAAATACATATGAATGCTTTTTTCCCAGTGAATACTGTAGTTCTCTATGTACAGTATGGGAGTTTGTCTCTTGTTCAAAATTGGTGTTTTTCTTCCTCATTTAGGCCCCAACTCTGCAAACTGCTCAGTGTGCATAGGCCTCAGAGTATTCTCAGAGCTCTACAGACTTCAGTGGAGCTTTGTGCTGGTGTAGGGGTCTAGCCATGTAGAGTAGTTTGCAGGATCAGAAACTTAGGCTGGTGTAAATCGTTGTAGTGAGTTACAGTGGTGTAAAATTGGCATAAATGAGAGGAGAGTCAGATTTATTATATACAGTAACTAAATATGTTTCGTTTATGGAAAAATCCTATAGAATTTAATAGAGATGAAATCAGTAGGGTTCTACAGAAACAATTGTCAAAACTCTATAGAGATTTATAGAAGATGATATTCCTTCAAAAGATTTGTTTAACCATACTTCAGAATTCTATAGCGGGGATATTAGTCTCTTAGATTCTGTACTGTGGTGAGAAAAAAATGCTGATCATTTTCAGTTAATATCTGTAGCTCTTTTTCCATAAGAATTAATTATTGAGAGTGAAATCCTCTGAGTAAAATACCTTTTACGGAGGAGCGATCCAAAAGTTGCCAGTAGTGAGGAGGGAGGTTTGTTTTAAGGCATTGTCTTTATGTATGGCTCACAAATTGTAAAAGCTGATATGATACATAAAAATTAAAATGACAACTTTTGCTCGTGTTGCAAAGAAAATGTAGCAATTTTATAGTGTGTTTGATATGATTTTCATTGCAGGGTTTCTATTTGAAAGTTTATAAATTAGACACGATTCTAACACATTTAGGCTTGGAAGGATTTGATTTTTATTGGTAAATGTCAATTTCACCATGTGCACACAAACCGACAAAATATTACCTTTGATGATCATGATTTACATATAGGCAAAGAAAGAAAAATGTTGCTTGAGAACTTAAAGATTTATTTAAGGATATTTACTTTGTATATTTTGATGTGTGGTGTTGATAATTTTGTGCTTTAATAGTTATAAAGCTTTAACTTTTTTGAATCTCATTAAATAATTATTGGCTGATCCCCCGTTGTCTAACACTCCCATTAATTGCCACAACTGAGAAAATTTAAATTGATTAAAATTAGGAAAAAATGTTTAAACCCATAATTTTTGCACAACTGTGAAAATTTAAATAAAAATTGGAAAAATACTTAAACATCAATTTTATGTTAAAATTATTTTTAAAAATCAAATCCCTGCAACCGTAGACATACTAGACTGCATGCCTAATTGTGAACAATGTATCATTAATTCTGTTAGATCAGTTTGTTACCAGACAAAATTTGTTACTCCAAATATTGAGTGAGTTTTTTTGTTCCACTGCGTTTCTCAATAGCTCAAAGTTAAGGTTCTTGTATAATTCTTAAGCCTAGAATTTTAATACATTAGTTTCACTTTTCTAAGTCTTTTCAGTACTAAGATCTCTTAATGCTTAACAAACATTAGGTCTCCCACCTCCTTCCTAATACTTCTGTAATTGAGGAACGTAGCAATATTATCCCCAATTTATAGATGGCAAAACTAAGGTGTAGAGAAACGTAAATTCCTAAAGTCATACAAATCATTAGATAATTTGGGAATAGAATAGAGATCTTCCTACTCCCAGTTTCTTCTTATCACTAGGAAATACTTCTTCATTATAAAACATTGCCAACAAGTTTTTTTTACATACAGCACACAATTTTCTAAGGGCGATTGTGGAGAGAGGAGGTGGAGAAGAAAGGTTCGCTTGTGATAAAGTGGAAAGCCAAATGAGAGGGGGAAAAAATTAATACTGCTCTCTGTGTCAGTGTAAATGGTGGCTGCATTGCACGGTATTGTCCACTCTTCTGAGCAGATGGAATTTGCAGTTGTGTGTCACTTGTTCATTACATCCTCTTAAAATTAGTAGCTATGTGGCCAGATGGGTCTGGGAGCACAGCTGTGGATACAAGAAAATAAATGAAACCTGTCTGATGCTGCCATGCCCTTTTGAGCTACTGAAAGTGTTGCAATGGCAACAAAGCAAAAATCACGTTCCATTTAATATGTTAGTAAATTAGATGCAATTCTTTTTTTAATCAAATCATATAAAATGAGATAAGGTTCAAATTATTGTATAATTCTAATGGAAAATTCTAGTTACAGCCTATAACAAATACCCTAAGCAAATTTATACAAACAATTTAAACATTTGTTTAGAAGAATAAAAATCACTTATAAATTAGAGCAACAAGGTAAGTGAGGTAATGTCTTTTATTGGACCAACTTCTGTTGGTAAAGGAGAGCTCTTTGTAAGTTCAAAAGTTTGTCTCTTTCACAAATAGAAGTTGGTCCTTTAAAATATATTACCTCACCCACCTAGTCCCTTTAATATCCTGAGACCAATACCGCTATCGCCATCTCTGTAGAACATAAATCAATGGGGTCTCATAGAACAAAGATTCATACCCAGCATAAGCCAAACAAGCAGTAATATTTCAAAGTTTATTGGGTGACATTTGTTTGAATTATTGATCCAACATTCTGATCAAATATAAAATGCATTCACGAAAATGCAAATGAAAGTGCTGTTCTGGAGGAGAATGCCAGATCATGGGCCTGATTTTAAAACAAGGATCTAGTAAAAAATTTTCACTTCTTCAGGTTTGGGGACACAATGAGGTGTAGCTATTCTATACTTAAAATGCTACAGCAGTGCAGTGTGGACACTAACTACACCCGAGGGAGGTAATCCATCTTCCTGAGAGGCAGTAGCTATGTCGACAGAAGTAGTAGTGTCTACTTGTGGACTTAAGTCAGATGAACTACACTGCTCAGGGAGTGTGTTTTTTCTGAGTGATATAGTATACCAACCTAATTTTCTAGTAGACCGTGTCCTACTCAGAAGGCTGAGGTCAGTACCCATGTCTAATAACTCCTCCTATAGTTTCCTTCCCACTGTGGCCCTGTCTATGGATCTTTCTTGCTGACAGTGTCTGACTCCCTCTCTGGCTGTTTTCAAACCCTGCTCTCAGTCTTTCCTTTTCATATTAGTTACTACACACATACTTAGCTCGTCTTCTATCCATTTATGTATCTGGATGGGTGGTTTGATGCAAGTGATTTATAGATTGGCCATTGGACCATTTTGGTTTATTTTTGGTGGGAGTGGTGGGTATTTGTTTTAACAAAGTTCAGCTCTTTTTATTGAGGGCCCCCGTACATGATTTAAAAATAAATCATGACAATAGGCAGTGAGGTAATGTGTAATCACCTTGGTCTCTAGTGGAAGTGACAATTTCCATTTATAGTGGCCATATAACAGTGCAATATTCAAAGTCATACTCCATATTTCTCTGCTTATGAAAATGGTAGTAAACACTGTATAACGTAAAGGAGTATGTTGCCCTCTCCAGTGAACTGAAAATATTGTTTTTTAATAGAACATTGTCTTTGGAAGTCAAGCATTTTGTGTTTGTAAAGAAGTATTGTTATAAAGAGGATAGTTATACTGCAATTTAATACATTTGGGAGCCTAAGTTAAGTAGCCCTAAGAAAAAGAGGATATGATAACAGACAGCCCTATGGCATTACTACAAAAGCATTTCTCGAATTCTGAAGTCTACTATAAATCAAGTACACTGTAGAGGATTCATTTATTATAATTAAGGCAGATACAGAAGGGTTTTTCTTTGGAGAGAGGGAGTTAAATGCAATTGCGAACTCTGGTGCTTTCTGCCCATTATTGAAGTGAAGATTATGGAGCGGTTTTGTCCTGCACTGAGGGATTTTGCAGATTGGTACCATGGCACATTGTTTTCTGCTAAGTTGGGAGGTAGGAGTAGCATTTTTCATTGATACCAGCTGTGGTGTACATACCTCAATAATTTGCAATCTTGTCACTAAAAGAAGAAAGAATGTAGGCCATACTTACAAGATGGGGGACTCTATCCTGGGAAGCAGTGACTCTAAACGATTTGGGTGTCATGGTGGGTAATCAGATGAACGTGAGCTCCCAGTGTGATGCTGTGGACAAACAAGCTAACAAGGTCCTGGGATGCATAAACGGGAATCTCAACTAGAACCAGAGAGGTTATTTTACCTCTCTATTTGGCACTAGTACAACCCCTACTGGAATACTGTGTCCAGTTTAGATGCACACAATTCAAGAAGGATGTTGATAAATTGGAGAATATTCAGAGAAGAGCCACGAGAATGATTAAAGGATTAGAAAACATACTTCTAGCGATAGACTTAAGGAGCTCAATCTGTTTAGTTTATGGAGGAGAAGGTTAAGGGATGGCTTGATTACAGTCTGTAGATATCTACACGGGGAATAAATATTTAATAATGGGCTCTTCAGTCTATCAGAGAAAGGTATAACATCTAATGGCTGGAAACTGAAGCTAGAGAAACTCAGACTGGCAATAAGGTGTAATTTTTTTTTAACATGGAGGGTAACTAATCTTTGGAACAACTTACCCAGGATCATGGTGGTTTCTCCACCACTGACAATTTTTAAAATTGGATTTTTTTTCTAAAAGATATGTTCTGTGAATTATTTTGGGGAAGTTCTGTGGTATGTGTTATACAGGATGTCTGATTAGATAACCACAATGGTGCCTTCTGGCCTAGGAATCTGTAACTTTATGAAAAAAGTGATCATATTTCTAGAAAATGCAAAAATAGCCAAACACAATCTAAATTCATTGCTCAAATTTGCATGGAAACCTACAAATTCTTTTATGAATATTGTCTGTGTTGATTTGCCAAAAAGGATATGTCTGGCCCACCAAAAAATTGATCTGATCAAGTACAATTTTTCCATAACATGCTGAGATGGTGGCAGCAAAGAAGTGTTAATTAAAAAGCCACTTGGTTGTGTGAACTGTATAGTCTGATGAAAACTTAACTTCTGCAGGCTTGATACAGATGGAAGGTACCATTTGTTCCTGATTTATCTGAAATGATGATACCATATGTAACATTTTATCGTTTTGAAAATTTTTCTCTCGTTTGTACAGGAAGTTGCCCTTGTCCTTGCAGCTATACTGGTATTTTTGTTGGCTTTCTACGCTTTCTTTTATCTTAATCTATCAAGTGAAGTTGACCTTGATCTGGATCCAAATGAAAACTAGCAGATGCAATGTATCTATCCTATCATCAGATTCTCTTCAGGAAAAGCAACTACCTTGAACAACACTGCTTGGGGACACACAGTTCTAATGCATAATAATACTATGCAATGTCTCAGTCGCTCTTAAAATTCATATCTGCAGAAGAGACAAAGAAGACTCGTGCAATGCAAGCTGTGTAAGTGTAAACAATTTACAATAGTACAGCTTTTGTTTTAATTATTTGTTTCTCAAGCCGAGAACTCTGATGCCAAAAGACAGTTTGGGCAGATACTAACTTCTGGGTAGTCTGTCCTGACTTAAATTCATGAATCCAAACTTCCCAGTAGTGAAATTAGGTTTCCTTTTTTTAAAATATAAAAGAAAAAACAAGTCCCCAAATAGAAGTTGCTTTACTGATTTGTATTTCCAGGGCATCTGCACCACCCTCAGTCTTGCACTCTCTCCCTCTCGCTCTTCATACATGCAGGAAGTCATAGATAATTTCTCTCTTTAGAAACAGTCTCCCACTTCCTGTAGGGCCTATTTTGTATCCTAGATTCTATATGCACATGTATCTACAGTAATCTTTTTTCAGTCCTTGCTAACTATTCAGTGCACATGTGCTCTGTCAGAAATGGCACCTGGATGACAGAAGCTCGAACGTTATTAACATATGCCTCTGAAACAGAGTTCCTTGCCTTTTGTGCTGTGGGAGCTGGTATTTGTAGAAAGTTCAGTTGATGTTGATTTTAATTAGTATACTGCTCTATTATTGATATAAAGATGAAATTCTATTTTAATTATACTGTTCCTGCTAATTGCAATAGCAACTTGCTTCTCTCATTGGAAGGGTATGGTAAAAATTAGTGTTCCAGTTATACTATCTTTTTTCCCATCAAACTAATGCAAGGGGTTGTACCAGGTAACACATCTTTTTCATGCCTACTCCCCAAAACTGAAAGAGTCTTGACTCCCCAACATCTGTTAGACTTTGTTGGCAAATTAACCCTAATTTCTCTTATATAACAGTCTTATAACTAAGGGATAAACCACTGAGTTCTCTTTGTTTAGTGACTGTTTTGGAAGTGTTTGAGTTAGGCTTAGATTTGACATGAGGATATTGGAGGTAAAGAGAAACCAAAACATAACTAATAGTGTAGCATATAAGACTGTTTATTTTAAATTGACCCACAGCCCCATTATCACCACTGAAAACCTGGTTCAGGAATTTAAATCAATATGGCTAATTTTTAGACCATACAGCATTGATGCCTGTATACACTGAGTCTCTAAGGATACACTTTTTATTTGTTTTGTGTAATACAGGATATCTCATCTAGAAATGCAGAATACACCAGCATCTCCAACATATGTATGAAGAGGAAATATTATACTTATACTTATTTCTCATTCTCTAAATTGTGACTCTTAAAGTCACCAAATCCCCCAAATCATACATTCTTAGTATGTGTAGTCCAGTAATATTATATATGCCACCAAATGTGTAGCAACATATAGCGCTTGGAGTGAAGCCTTTTATGACATGGCATTCCTTTCAGTGTAGTGAAAGGCAATCACAAGCTGGCATTTTGGATGTGACATGCCTGTCACTTCACTGAGTGCCATACCACATGTCTCAAAATGCTGCAGTCCTTTCTTTCATTTTGCATGAGCATTTTCCATTAACTCACAGGATGTTGTAAGGATTATGTAGCTAATGTTTGTCCAGTGCTTTGTATGAGACATGCAATAGAAGTGCTAAGTATGTTGTATTGCCATATGTATTGTGTTCTGAAATGGTTAAATGAAAAGAAGAATATTTCTAATTTAAAATAGTAACTTGAAGTTATTAGAACAAGAACATTTCCCATATTATGTGAATTACAAGTAAAAACCAAACTACATCTGTGGATGAATGAAATCTATGTGTTGGTTTATGGACCAGAAGACCCCTAGATTAGAAAGTATCTCAAATCTTCTTTATGTTCTCAAGTGCTGCATTTTGCATTTGGCTATTTTTCATTCAGGTGACAGACATAACCAGAGAGTTGCCTATCGCTTAGAATTAGAGAGTTGCCTATCGCTTAGAATATCTGAGATTCATGCCCAGTGCACATGGGAATACATGGAAAATATTGCAGCAAATACATGGAAAATATTGCACTTGTGTTTTTAGTCCACTAGTTACAGACGGGTTTGTTAGTAGCAGATATCCCAGCTTTAGTCAAACTATCCACCTGTTCTGTTTTTTAATTTATAAACACAAATGCATTAAACATAGGGCCTGAGTTGGGTCTTGCTTGCACCTCTTTTCATGGACTCCTTTAACTTCAGTGAAATGACTCCTGCTTACTCCTAATTACTCACACTAATGTGAGATCAAAATCTGGCCTGTGATTGTCTCCCTTTTGGAGCACAGCAGGTATCCATTCTTGATATATTTAAATGAAGTTGCTTTTAGCTCCTCAAATGCATGCTAGGTGTGCGCGCATGCGCACTCTCTCTCTCTCTTTAATGATGATACCTATGTATGTATGTATCTGAGAGCAGAACCAATCCCATAATTTTTTAGGTCATTTGTCTTTTTGTAACTGTAGCTCATGGATTATTTTAATAATAAAATGAATTTTTAAACTTTGAACTTTTTTGAAAGCGCTTATTAAAGTTGGATCTATTGCATTGCTATAAAATGTACATTTGAAAGAACATTAAACTAGCTTAGATAACACAACATAGAAGTTTGAGTAGTGCTACCAAAGAATGCACACTGTTTGTAAGTTTTGGAGCAAACCAACTGATCCTGCCCCTGGTTTAAATGTTGAAAATGTAACAAAGAGAGCTTCACTTCTCATAGACTCCATGGACTTTAAGGTAAGAAGGGACCATTATGATCATCTAGTCTGACCACCTGCACAATGCAGGCCACAGAATCTCACCCATCCACTTCTATAACAAACCCCTAACCTATGTCTGAGTTATTGAAGTCCTCAAATTGTGTTCTGGTCTCTTCAAATACAGTACATTTTACAAATGGAAATGCTCTGTTTTGGTCCTAATCATATTAAACTGATAGAAAATACTGTAATAGTAATTATATATGGCTCGCTACCACCTTGGACTTGACTCAGCTCCATGGGGCAGCTACAAAATGAGGGAATTCAACTCTGGGGATAGAGCAGGCACCAGTATTGCTGCAGCTCTCTGCTTATGGAGTGCATCTTTAAACTCCAGCCCAGGCTCCTAGCCAGCAGAAGCTGCTTAGGAGATGCACTGACTCAGAGCAGCTCCGGCTGGTCTAGGCTTGTCTGGCCATTCCCTCTTTTTTTGAGCAGTGATGCATGGCTCTAGGTCCTGCAGCAGAATGAGTTGCTGCTCTGTTTCACCTCCCCACTTAGGTAGATGTTTTGCCTTTGGAGGGACTATAGCTGCTAGCAGTGATCCTGAGTAATACAGCTTGGTTCAGTACTTGTTTTTTCTTTGGCAAGTAAAAGCAGAATTTGGAACAATTTCAGGAGTACAACAGAAGCCTAAGAACTCCATAATGATGGTTACAATGGTACAAACAGTACAGGATGTATACATTGCCACTTGGTTACTACCTGTATTTGTATTTGTAGTAATCCATGAATGTGTTTTTATTGGAAATGAGGGGATGCACTGTAATTATATCTCTAACAAGGGCCTCAGATGTATTTAAAATTTCACTGAAGGGTGCTTTATTTAAAGATCACTGAAGCTTCTTAACTAGGCATCATATACACAGGCTCACATCATAGCCCTATCAACATATCCAGTGTAGCAACGATGATATATATAAAGTTATGCATTTACATCTAACTGAGAACATATGAGAGAGTTCTTTTGTTTGCTTAGGTTTCCAGGGTAGTCCTCGACTCTGGATAATAATTGACTTGTCCACTTGATCATAGATTATATGTATAAATAAATAATAATTTAAGTTATCCTTTCTAATGGGATAGGGCAGAAACTGAACTAAAGGACCTATACTGGTTCAGTGAAATTTACTACTACTGGAGGGGTTCATCACTTAATTTAGGGCTAGATTATGTATGGTCCCTTTGCAAATGAGCAAGAAGCCTCTAGCAGCTCCCAATGGGGAAGTACTCCATACTATTCCAACATGGGCTTGTGCCTATAAGGCACAATTGAGTCCTTATTTTTCAAGGTCAAGTGGAATGTTCTTAAAATCAGCTTAGAATCCCAACAAACAGAATAATAAAGACTTTATGGCATTTAGAGTTTTATATAAACTAGTATAATAATCAGTGATTCCTATGGCTAAGCAAATAACAAAATGGAACGGCAATTACTCTGCAGAAATATGGCATTTGGACTGCTTCTGAGCATAGTAGATTATGCTTGCACTTGTAGAAATGAATCCATAAGACGAATAAACTATCAAAGATTGTATGTACAACATTGAGTTTGTTGACACTCTGGGAGAGGGGAACAGACTTGCATTTTTTGCAGCACCGTGCTTCTTCCCTTCATCCTACTTACTGCTTAATTTGCCTTAGCACACCATGCTATATGTTCAGTACATATTTCCAAGAACAGAAAAGGATTTTTATACAGTATGTCAATACATTTAATTGACAGCATCCTTTCTTTTTTTTTAATGACAACCAAATTGGTGAAGAGACAGCTAAAATGTTAGGTACCAGTGTCTCTCAAACAGATGTCATGCCATTATTTTTTTGCTCGTTTAGATGAATAAACATGTTAAACTGTGAAGTATTACATTTTAGATTTTTTCATTAAAAATAAGGACAATCTGTTTACTATCCCTAATTGAGACAACAATCTTGGTGGTTGCCAATTTTGACAGTTGTAACAATGAACTATAGATGTTGGGACCAATCAAATAACTGGTGATAGTGAAGGATAGTTCATGTGAAAGGTTCCTTTTTTCATGGACACTTGTTTCATGGATGTATTTTTTTCTAACTTCTGGAAATGTAATCATGTTATATTGGTTTTGCTGATAAGCCCTCCAAAAAAACCATTCAAGTAATGGATTTGTTCCTATGTCTTTTTATTAAATCACTCAAAATATGAATTACAGTTCATAGATGGGCCCAAGTGACACAATCCATATTTTACTCCAAACACTCACAAAGGAATGTGTGTTCAGAACCATTATAGAGATCGGCCAAGCATGGACTTTGGATCTGCTGAAGTTTGGGAAAATTTTGGAGGGGAGCTTGGATCTGGACAAGGTTTGACGATCTGTGATAGAATGTAGAGATTTTAGAGCATAAAGGCATGGAGAGTGAGCACAATAAAAAATGTGGTGATTGGCTGATGTAACCTGATGTCACAATCCCACTGTGATAGAAGAAGGGAGAACTGATGATCACTTTAAGTCCGTTAGAAATCTTTTTGGGAGGATCTTGGGGGTTTGGGAGGGGGAGAGGGGGGGAGAGAGTGTGTGTGTGTGTGTGTGTGTGTGTGTGTGTCACTCTCCTGACTTTGATGCCTCATTTCTACAGAGCTTATCCCCCTGTCCTGAATAAGTGGGCTGTAGCCCATGAAAGCTTATGCTCAAATACATTTGTTCGTCTCTAAGGTGCCACAAATACTCCTGTTCTTTTTGCAGATACAGACTAATACAGCTGCAACTCAGCAGCCATGAGGTTTCTCTCATGTATACCAGCTGCAAACACGGACTGAAATGATAGCTGAGCATTGACATGGCACAGAGGCATCCTAGTCATGTTTCCTTTTCTCTGGATACACCCTTTTCCCTCTGTTACACTAACAGTAGAGAGAGGGAATGGCATAAGAGTCTCTATGCTGGTTTACACCATCAGATGATCACCTCTGCACAGAGTTGACTCTCCCTTCACCTGCTGTGCTGGCTTTAGAGCCAAATTCCACTGATTCATCTGAGGTTTTTTGGAAGATAAAGAAGAGCATAACACGGTTCATCCTACATGGAGAGAATCTTCTACCACCTTCATTTGTGATTTGTTATCACAAATAGTTGGATGCTCTGATATTTGGGATGTGTGTTCAGATGGGCAAGATGCTAGAAAAAGGTTTTTCCTAGTCAAATTTCAGCAATCATGACCAGGACTTGTGTCTACACAGGTGTTTTTCTTCTTTAGTACCCATGTATGACAAGTTATAAAAGCACTCCATCTTGTAAGGATAGGTTCATGCCTACCACCAGCCTTCTCTGGTGAGGGTTATGGAAGGGAAGGGAAAGCTGGAGCAATGGATGCTATCCTAGGGAGGAAAGTATCCTGTCTTCTCCTCTCCCAGCCAGTTGAAGCTGGAAAGGCCTCAGCTGGTTGAGATTATTTGTTCTGGTTTTTGTTTGTGTTTTGGAACTAAAGAGAGTCCTGAAGAAAGGAAGGTGAAGAGATCTGTAGCTAGGCCTTTATATTTCCTTCCCTGGCTGGTGAGTCTGCCCATCAGCCTACTGTTGTGAGAAATGCAGTTTATTAAGATTCCTCTCAGGTTGTAATCTTAAAGGTCTCTAATTTGAACTAAGATGCTACCGTTTTTGACTTGAAGCAAGGCTGTTTGTAACAGTTGTCTCAAGAGTTCTCACCAGCTTAATGAGCTGGTAGCAGCTCATTTTAAAATGGCAGGCAATCATACGTGTCTTTATCTGCTCATTAATCATTGGTATTCTCAAGCTGCTCTGCTCCAGCAATTCTTTACCTTTGTGCCACTGTATTTGTCCTTCAAATGCTAGCAGTTTGTGATATACAAACAAAAGAATATGGGGATTCCTCCAAATCTTTACTAAATTCAAGAATTAATTCAAACACAGGCAACTTTCTTAGATTTTACTCAATTTTCAAAATGATTTATGTTTATTTTAGAAGGTGCAACAACTTACAATCTGATCTACACTTGTAAACATCTGACAATCTTGCTTTATTCTTAAAGACTTTGAGTACGATCTTAACTTTAAACATGAGTAACCTTATTGACTTCAAAATTTGGTTGTATTATTCATGAGAACGCTTCACAAAATAACCCTTGTCTGCTTTTAATTCATAGGAAATTTGCTTTGCTCTTAGATGATATAACTTGGTCACCAGCTGGAAACAGAGGTTTACCTCTCCCTTCTCTCAAATTCCTCAAAAAAAATCCATTGCATCTGAAATTTGGCATTTATGAACTTTGCCAGAGGGGAATGTTATGCTCAAATTCGAGGTTCATCTTAGAAGAGATGGCACTACCAAAAGAGAAGTTTTTTGTTCTCTTTTCAGAACCCTTTTTAATACTTGCGTTAAGTATCCAAACTCTTCATGAGCAAAGTTTACCTTCTGCCTTCAGAGATTTTCAGCCAGATAGCATGCGAGACTGGAAAGTCTGAAATACAACACAAAATAGAATTTCAGTGTAGATTCTCTCTCTACTATACCACATCTGAGGCATATTCAGAATACATGGTGGATGGTATGTGATTATAAAGGTCATGTCTACACATTTGAGAGAGTTTGTACTACTCATTCATGGCTGTGGCCATCTAAGACTCATACTGATAAAAAACATTCTTTACCATACCATGTCATTAATATTAGTATTTATGTACACCCATGAGACACAGCTGTCACTTTATTTAAATAACCAAAGTTGCCAAATCTGAAGCAGAAGACTTCCCTTCTGTGCAGTTTAAGATGAAAAACAAATATATATAAGATATTGTCCTGACCAAGGGTGTTGGGGTGAAAGAATAATTCTCCAAGGAAGAGGGGATTTGGACAGTGTGTAACATGTACAATTAAGAAAACAATATAAATATTAAGGGCAAGATCTTCCATGTTGTTCTATGCCTCCTTACACCCCTTAGCAGGCATGTATGTCCTTCCTTCCCCTATATTGTATATGTGCGCTACTGCTTACACTGCAAAGAGGGAGAGAGTAGTGTCCATTCCCTTCCTGCACAGCTCGGTGGAGAGTATGTGACCAGGGTTTGGGATGGAGTGTGGAACCTTGTGAATGGACCAGTGCACCTGAACCAGCATGGAATGGGAACTAATCTGCTACTGGCATAGCCCAGTAGGAGGGATAGCTCAGTGGTTTGAGCATTGGCCTGCTACACCCAGGCTTGTAAGTTCAATCCTTGAGCGGGCTATTTAGGGATCTGGGGCAAAATCAGTACTTGGTCCTGCTAGTGAAGGCAGGGGGCTGGACTCAATGACCCTTTGGGGTCCCTTCCAGTTCTAGAGATAAGTAATAAATTAATGGAGATATACCTTCCTGTGGCCTTAGGGGGAAACCAGGATATTAATTGTGACCTTCAGAACTATGGTTCATGCCCTGGCACCAACACAGAAGCTCTGTCCCTCATTCAGTAGATTCATCAATCATATTCATAGATGATTCAGTATTTCCCAGAAATTGAAAAAAATCACTATTGCATTCTTATTTATTTAAAATGTGCCTGTCAAAACTCAAAGCACACGTGCAATAATGTAAATACAAATGGTACAAGGCAATACAAACTAATGTAAAAAATTAGGCTGCCCTTCAATTGCTCAGTCAATCCACCCAATGAAGCTATCAACACTCAGCTGAATTATAGACCAGACCTGTAGGTCCCGTTGTGTCCTTCTCTCTCACCACTCTAAAATGCCTGAAAGGACAGTTCTATTTAGACTATCAATCAGCATTTATATAGCACATATCACGATAGCATTAGATGATGTACAAGGATTAAAAGTACAGTAACATCTGCCTAGGGGAGCTCAAAGGCTTCATTTTACTCTACATATAATCTGGGTTTCACAGTTTAAAAGTTTCTTCTATTTTTTGACAGTTTCTACCAGTTGGAGAGAGATCTCATACACTTAAAACGAGGAGTAGTGTGGAGAGTGGTAAACGCTTCCAAGATGGAAAACAAACCATTTAGCGTAAGATTGCTGGAAATGAGCCCTGTTTAACAAGAGATAGAACTACTGGCTCAGATTCTGTGGCAAGGGGTTCCCAGTGTCAGAGCAGAAGCCCAAGGCTTTTGTGCTGACAGATCTTGATGGATCCACAGGAGTTGGAGACAGATGTACTGCTAGATGGATGGTGGTGCTTTGAGACAGGACTATGTGACGTATCTTGTACAGTGTGTTGTGTAGTGTGATTGCCTTTTGCTTGTTGTTTTGGCAAAACAAAGGCAGATTATGTGAATCCTTCTTGCTGGTACATAGCCTCTCCATGGTCAAGACTCTTGCTTCCCATGGCCCCAGCTAGAAACTGACTGCAGCTTCAGGCTAAATGTGCAAGAGATCTCAGAGCACCATGGGCCCCAGAGGTAGAGTATGCAGGCCCACAGGCCTGTGAATATGCCCTGGCACTCTCCTACTATGCCCCAGATAAGGGTAAATAGTCCCAATCATGGGTTGAATGGTGAAGGTGGCTATCCTTCAGTGTGAAGATGTACAACTTCTCAAAGTGCTATATTAGCCCCTACCTATGGGTTAAATAGCTGCATCCTAACTGGCTGCTTTTTGCAGTTTTCTGTACCAATTGGGGATTTGTCTGGCCAGGATGAGAGAGTGAGATTGGCTGATGCACAACCCCTCTCACTTAATTCCACTTAATATGCAAGTAGTCAGTTTGTCTCACAAGTCTCAAGTCTTGAAGCAATGGGGGAGTGGCAATGGGGGTAGACAGAGGATACTGTTGGGAATGCCCCATCGTAAACCTGTACCCATGGTGGTGTGGACATGATGGTCGCTTATCATAGACACTGGAGAAGCTGCATCATTTGTATCCTGCCCATGCATCAGAGCAGCCCTTTTTAGGGACAGCCCTGCTCTCCCCAATCTGAAGAAAGGGAAGAAAAGGATCCCTAAGCAATGCCTGCCCCATTTCCTGAGATGACAACTTACCATGGCTGGTTGATCATCCAAATCTGCAGTCAAAGTACAATGAATGTGAAGTACATAAAACACACCATATATACGGCCTTGTGGAATGTCCAGATGCTTCTGGACACTGATACCTGAGCATGGAGGATGATTGCCATTATTGCCTGAACAAATATGAGATTGACATCACTGCTCTCAGTGAAACTCGCTTCGCTGATGAGTCTCAGCTTGAAGAGGTTGATGCCGGATATATCTGCTTTTGGATCGGTTTGGCTGCTGCCAAAAGGCACCAGTCAGGTGTTAGTTTTGCCATTTGAACACCCATTTCACAGGAGCTGGATTCTCTACCATAAGGCATCACTGACTTATGGTTCTGCATATTGGTCTGTCCAGGGGAAGATGTGTTATGTTCATTAGTGCATATGCTCTCACTGTGCCAAACCCCATAAAAACAAAGGAAAGATTCTATGATGACCTAAAAAGCATCATTAGATCAATTCCACTCAATGACAAACATAATCCTGGGAGATTTTAATGCCAGAGTCAGCTGTAATTATACAGTCTGGAAGGATGTCATTGGCCACCATGGCATTGGCAATAAAAATTCCAATGGTACTCTTTTTCTTTCCACCTGTGCTACCAATGGATGGGTCATTACCAGTACTGTATTCTGGCAAGCAAACAGACTTAAAACAACATAGATACAGCCTCATTCCTGCCACCAGAATTTGATAGATTTTGCCATAATGTCCAGTTGTGATCTGCGGGATGTGAACCTGACCAGTCTGATTAGAGGTACAGACCATAGACTGGTGTGGAGCAAAATGTAGCTAGCCATCTGTTCCAAGATGCATCAGTAGGGAGCCAAAACCATAAATAAACTTAACATCCAGAAGCTCCAGCTCTTAGATAAACAGAACTGCGAAAATGATTTCAGAGGCTCTTCCACCCTCAGACAATCCTGTAATGGATGTTGAGGCTGAGTGGAGCCAGCTTCACGATATAACCTTCAGTTCTGCCATTTACATGCTAGGGTTTAGCACAAGGAAACATCAAGATTGGTTTGATGAAAAGGCCTCAGGAATAATGCACGTACTTGACTTGCTGCATGTGGCGTATCTCTTCAGCTAGCCCTTGATGCGAGGATATGTCTGCCAAGGGGGTTCATTGGTGTGTTTTTAAGTGTTGGAGGAGCCCAATTCGTGCCCTGCAGATTTTCCCACAGAAGTGATAGGTATCATCTTGGAGGACTGTTGTGCACCTCCTTTCCCCCTTTGTCGCTTCTGTCTCATAAGCACATCTGTTCTCAAAGTGATCTGTGGCTTGGTGTATGGTGTGGCTCCACTGTGTTCTGTCCTGTGCCATTTCTCCCAGTTTGTTGGGTTGATGCCTCCCTTTTTAAGGTGTACTTTCAGTATGTCTTTGAAGCACTTCTGCTGCCCTCCACAAGCCCTTCCCTGATTTAACTGAGAGAAGAGTGCTTGCTTCGGGAGGTGAGTTTCAGGCATACGTACACAGTGGCCAGCCCAGTAGAATTGGTGTTTCATGACCTGTGCTTCTATACTGCTGATGTTGGCTGAAGAGACAACACTGATTTTACTGCATCATTTTTCTCAGCTGATCCTGAGAATCTTTCTGAGGCAGCACTGCTGGAACCACTCCAGCTGTTTGAGATGTCATCCGTAGGTTACCCAGGTCTCTCACCCAATAGAGAAAAGTGGGGACGACAACTACCTTGTAAACTAAGATCTTGGTTTGAATAGTCTTCCTAAGGATGTGCTGGCACAGCGGATCCTATATTCAATTTCTTTGTTAATGCTGGCTGTTTGGGAGAGGTGGCTGCCAAGGTACGGAAAATGGTCCACATTTTCAAGGGGTACTCCACTGATAGTGCTTTGTGGAGTATGAAGAGTAGTTTGTGCAGGTAAGGGCTGGTAGAGTACTTTGGTTTTCCTGATGTTGAGAGAGAGATCCAGGCTGTGATAGGCATCTGCAAAAAGATTTAGGGTGCTTTGCAGGTCGGCCTCTGTGTGTGCAAGAATAATGCATTCATCTGCAGACTGAAAGTCAGTGATGCCAATTCTCTTGATCTTAGGTTTTGTTTTGAGATGTTGGAGGTTGAGGAATTGGCCATCCATATGATACTCAATCCAGATTCTATCAGGAAGGTGGTCACAGATGAGAATCAGGGTCACGGCAAGGTAAATGGAAAAGTGTGTTGGAGCAATGACACAGCCCTGCTTGACACCAGTGTGACTGATAAATGGTTCAGTCTCTGAGCTGTTGCACAGCATGGTGGCAGTCAGCCCATCATGGAGTAGTCTGATGATAGAAATGAATTTCTGTGGACAGACAAACCTATACAGTACCTTCCATAGGGCAGCATGGCTGACAGAGTAAAAGGACTTGGTTAGGTCGACGAATACCATGAACAGTCCCTGGTGTTGCTCTCTGCATTTCTTCTGAATCCATCATGCCATGAAGATCATGTCAGTTGTGCCTCGGAATGGCCTGAAACCACACTGGGATTCGGGGAGGAGTTCCTCAGCAAGGGGGAGGAGGTGGTTTAGTAGGATCCAGGCAAGGATCTTCCCTGCAATGGAGAGGAGGGCAATATCTCTGTAGTTCTCACACAAAGATTTGTCTCCTTTCTTGAATATTGTAACCATGTTGGTGTTCTTGAAGTTAAGTGGAATTTCTTCACAGGTCCAGATATTGTTGAGGAGTTGGCAAAGTTTGTGCTGGAGCATTGTTCCACCAGCTTTAAAAACTTCAGCTGGGATGCCATCTGGGCCTCGTGCCTTTTGATGTTTTTGTCTGGGTTATGGCATGCCGGGCTTCCTCAGAAGATAGGGGATCAGCAAGGTGTTCCATTGCTGCACGTTGTGGAATAGACTCGA
This sequence comes from Chelonoidis abingdonii, assembly GCF_003597395.2. Classification (NCBI taxonomy): domain Eukaryota; kingdom Metazoa; phylum Chordata; order Testudines; family Testudinidae; genus Chelonoidis; species Chelonoidis abingdonii. Next base: position 257,067,582 of record NC_133770.1, on the reverse strand, counting down.
TGGTGTCCAGAGACTGTGGATCCGTGGTTTAGTAGGCTCTCAGCTCTGATGGGGGTTGGGAATACTGTAATGTGTACTAATGATGTCTTCTTCCTTTCATTGTTTGTCAGTGGTAGAACACATTGTTCCTCACAGCTAACATGAACATTTTAATGAAACAAAATAGTATTGCAAAACTCTAGGATTCCCTACTGTTCTGGTGTTTAGGGCTGTAGAAACAAGGATTTAGGTTCATTAAATTATAGCTTGCAGAGGTACCCCACTACTATGTTCCCTCACAACCAAATATTAAACCCAAATCTATAAACAGCACTTTCATGCCCTTCCAAGATCTCCTGCATATCAGAACTCTCAAGGACTATAGGCATTCTCACATGCATGGAACCTTTTGTCTTACATCTCTTCTCTTGCAAAGTAAAATTTGAGCTTACTGTTTGACACTGAAGTCAGAAGGCTAATGAGAATAGTTAGAGCATGAAGCAACTGAAAATGGAAATATTCAAATCAGGGGTGGCCCATCCATATAGGCAAACTAGGCAGTTGCCTAGGGTGCCAAGTTAAATGGGGCGCCAAATTTGAGGAAAAAAATCAAATTAAAAAAAAAAAATGAAAAAAAAGAATGTGTCATTATTTCAATTCCTGTGCGTGTAGGGAGGGAATATGAATTATAATTCATTTCTTTACATTTCTGAGAATTTATTAATATGTCAAATATTTTATTTACTGCAAAAAATATTTTAGCAATATTTTTTTCAATTTGTGACATAGGGTCAAGATGACTCACTCTACAATTTTGCTATGCAATAACTCAGCCACAGTGAAACACATCCACCAGCGGCAAGAGCTGCAGTGCTAATGACATCTAACTTGAATATACATCAAGGTCGCATAGCCAGAAAGTCATGTAGAGCGGAGATATCGCAAATTGATACATGCAAACAGTCATTTTAACACACGGGTTACAGTTAGATGGTTAAGAATCAAGCAAATACTGTGTAAAATTGTGTTTCTTGGTGCTAAAGAATAAAGAATAACATCTTTCAGCATTTGAAATGAAAAATGTGAGTATCTTTAAGTGTTATTAAACCTTAGTGGTGTTATCAGGCTGTATAATTATGAACTTTTCTTTGTTATAACTGGTTCACATGTAATAAATAAGATCCATAAAAGAAAAGTAGCAGCATTAATGCTTAATAGACTACAAAAGTAATGATGTCACACTCCAAGCATGTAACCATGAGGAAGGGTATTACTTTCTGAACAACCGCTGTCGGGTTATATAGTCAAAAAAGGTCATTTTATTTCTGTGTAAACACTGTAACTAACTTTTAATAGGCAAGTGAGTGTATGTTACTAATCGTTGAACCTTTAAGCAGTGAAGAGACGTGTTGGGATGGCTGCAATGTGGTTTAAATCGCCAGTCATGTGGTAGGTGTGTCAGCCATCCTTAGTGCTATCATGCTTGTGGTCCGGAGCACCGTACATAACAATTCAAATGCCCCATGGCAGAAAGAGGAAAAAGAAAACCCTCAGGAGCTGAGTATCATAAACGAAAGACTGAAAAGGAAAAGGACCAAGCAAAACAGCAGGGATCCTTCCTGAAATATCTTCTCTTTAATCCAAATTCAGATGGAAGCAGTTCACAGCATCCAGATGAAGGAATTTTACTTGGAGAGGTTAGCTCACATCCACAAAAAAGCAGTTTGGAAACTCAAGATGATGGAAACTTACTTTTAGATGAACACAGCTCACAGCATCAGACTGGAAGTGGAGAAAATGTATTCACCTTCAGAGACACCTGCAGAAATTGAAGTAAATGAAGTAGAAGGAAGAAAGGATGAGGAAGTTACAAACAAGTTACAGTATAGGGACCCAGCTTCATGGCCCAGATATGATGACAGCATGCAGCAAATTCTTGTGGAACATGGACCTGAACAAGTTCATGAATTTCCTTTCCCTAAGGATGGAAATAAAAGAAGATTCTTTGCTTAACATAGTCTATAAGGTGCCACAGGACTCTTTGCTGCTATTAATGGGGAAGAAATTCATCAAAACTGGTTACAATATTCAATGCCGAAGGACTCTGTGTTTTGCTTTTGCTGTTGGTTGTTTAGAAATCAAGCAATTGATACATCACTTACTGAAAATGGTTCAAAGGACTGGAAAAACATATCTTCAATTCTGTCTTCACATGAAAGAAGTACAGAACATTTGGAATGTTTTCAAATTGGAAAGAACTTGAATTATGATTGAAAAAAGGAAAAACTATCAATGAAGAAAATTTATGTATGATCAAGGAAATAGAAGAATATTTGCAACAAATATTAGAGCATCTGATTGCTTTAGTGAGAGTTCTTGGTGGGCAAAATTTAGCATTCCGTGGCCGCAGTAGAAATGAGAAATTATACAGTCCAGATAATGGAAACTTTTTGTAATTTGTTGAATACCTAGATTTGTTTGATCCAGTCATGAAGGATCATCTATGTAAAATAACTCATCATGAAACACAGGTTCATTACTTAGGAAAAAGTATGCAGAATGAACTGATTCAAATCCTAGCAAATACCATTAAAAAGAAAATTGTAGAAGCTGCCCATTCTGCAAAATACTTTTCAATAATATTAGACTGAACACCAGATGTGAGTCATGTTGAACAAATGATGATGATCATTCATTTTGTGAATATGGAAAAGTCTGCAGATGAAGATAATGTTGCAGTGCTCAGAAAGGAACATTTTTTGGGTTTCATACCACTGAAAGAGATGACTGGAGCATTTTATGACTGAAACTCTACAAGAGCTTGAAACAATATCATTATCTGTTGAAAACGTACGTGGCCAAGGCTATGATAATGGGAGTAATAAGAAGGGTAAAGACAAAGGTGTGCAAAGGAAAATGATGGAAGTCGATCCTAGGGCCTTTTTCATTCCTTGCAGTGTGCATTCTCTGAATTTGGTTGTTGATGATGATGCTAGATGCTGTTTGGAGGCAAGCAGTTTCTTTGACCTAGTGCAATGTGTTTATGCTTTTTTTTTTTTTTCAGGCTCAACACGCCGTTGGAAGACTCTGACTCACCAGATGAATTCTCTAACTGTGAAACCACTTAGTCGGACAAGATGGGAGAATCACATCGATGCTTTGAGCCCTCTTTGCTATGAACTTTGGAAACATTTATGATGCCGTAATTGAAATTTCTGATGATACTACCTTTACTGGATCATCTGGCAATATGGCACGTTCAGATGCAGAAGCTCTTGCAAATGGCCTTTCCAAGTTCAAATTTGTGACTTCACTCATTTTGTGGTAATATCCTTTTTCAGATTAACCTCACTAGTAAGCACTTCAGGAAAAGAACTTGAACATGCACTCTGCTATTCAAAAACTGCAGCAAACTAAAAATATTCTGGAGGAATTCAGAAGTGATGAAGGGTTCAAAAGAACACTGGTAGATTCTCTCAAGCTTGCTGAAGAAATAGACCTTCCAACAGAATTTGAATCAGAGCCAGTTCGCATTCAGCAAAAGAAACAGCAGTTTTCGTATGAAGGACGAGACACACCCATTCAGAACCCAAAACAAAGGTTCAAAGTGAATTTCTACTTCGTAGTCCTTGATACAGACACTCCCTGACTTATGCAAGCGTTCCATTCTGGAACGCCTTGTGTAAGTCGAATTTTGTGTAAGTCGGGGACGTATACCCGACAATTACGCAAAAAAAAGCTTACAGAACTTATGGAAATTTTTCTGTAAGTGCAGGTTTGCGTAAGTTGGGTTTGCGTAACCTGGGGAGCGTCTGTACTGCTCTTCACTCAGTTGATGAAAGATTTCAACAGATGCAGCAGCTAGAGTCAGTATTTGGCTTTCCATATGATATCCGCAGCTTGCAAAAGAAAACAGCAAAACAGATAAGAGAATTTTGTATAAAACTGGAGTTGGCATTGACTCATGAAAATTTAAAAGACATTGATGCTACAGATTTGTGTAGTGAGCTTGAGGCTTTTTCAAGATGACTTAAGAAACATTCCACTCCTGAAGAAGTACTGAAGTTTGTTTGTGAAAATAAACTCACAGATAGTTTTGCAAAAAAATTTATAGCTCTATGCATTCTTTTAACTTTGCCAGTTTCTGTAGCTAGTGAGGAAGGTAACTTCTCAAAATTAAAATTGATAAAAACATATCTGCATTCAGCAATGGTGCAAGAGAGACTTGTTGGACTTGCCACAATTTCAATAGAGCATGAAATAGCTGGAAAACTGGATCTAAAAAGAACTAGTGACTGAATTTTCAAAACTTAAGCAAGAAAATTCATATTTTAAGAGCACAGAGTATGTTTTATTCAGAGTGTTTTGTAAATACAAATTAAAGTTCATTGAAGTGTTTTCTTATTTCTTTCTATATTGAATGTAGTGGTAATGGCAGTTAAAGCAGGATAGCATAATGGTTGATTTTGAATTTGTAATAAAAATAGTAATTAACATTTTTAATTCATTTTTATTTGAAATCAGACTGAAATATCATCTAGCTGTCATGTACAAGTCTGAAAATGTGTCTCTATTTTATCTGATCTCAGAAACATTGGTTGGACAGACGGACAGACAAATCGAATAATTAAGCTTCTGTTTTAATGTATTTTTAAGCTTTTTTTTTTTTTAAAGGAAAAAAGGGGCAAACTGTTTCACAGTTTACCAAAAATCTCAGCCTAGATCTGCCCTTGGGGTTTGGAGGTGGGGGCGCTGATTGCATGGTTCACCTAGTTGTTGGCAGCTAATCTACGGCCTCCCCTGATCCAAATTAAACAGGAGCAGATGAGGCAGATGGAGCCAGATTGCCCTAAAGAGCCACATGCAGGCAGAATTTTCAAGATTAACACATTCATTGCATGTGTCGCACTTCACAATACTCCACACTTCTGTAGCAAGGAATTTGACAACTTTCATGTTTGGTTGGTTTAAATATTACTACTTTTACTCCCATTTTTTATCTGCCACCTACCAATGGCAGACACCACATCTTCTCTTGGATACAGAGTAAAACACCCCAGGCTATTATGTAGGCTGTCTGAAAAAGATACTCTTTTGCCTTCTTCCCATGCCTGTGTCTCATTCTGACACCACTGTTGCTTCTCTGTCAAGTGGTAACAGAAGTTGGGACCTTGAACATCAGCTTCCCTGTGGAGGAAAAATCAATGATGTGAAGTCTGGGTATTAATTTTATTTATTAACACAAGCCCTGAAATGAGCTGGTCATACGGCATGCCGGGTAATCCTTTTTCTCAGCCCTGCCCAACGCCAATGCCTGGTTAGCAAGGAGTAACTCTTCAAGAATTGACTCTAATCAGAGGCCGAGGCAGAGAGCACACTCTTGCTTGCTCACACCACACCTTCTCTCCTGTGGCTGCATCTGTACAAAGCCTTGCATAACCAAAACCAAACAGTAACCGATCAGGTCTTTCTAAGAGTCACAACTTGTCACATGCTAAGAAAGAGAACATAACAGCATCGCCTGGCAGGGCCACCCAGGACCCACCGCCAAAGTGCCGCCGAAGACCCAGAGCGAGTGAAGGGCCCGCCACCGGGTGAGTAAAAATTAAAAAGGCGCCTCTAGCCAGGGAAGGGATTCTCGGCCAGGGCTCGCAGGGCCCCTGTGGGGCCCAGGGTCTGGGGCAAATTGCCCCACTTGCCCCTCCTCCCCCCCCCCAGCAGCCCTGCAGCCTGGTGATGCCTGCTGTGCAATCCTTTGTAAATAGCTCAGGCATCCATCCCTCTGAGCAACAAAAGATGGTATGACTAATAATATAATGTTACAATAACCTTTTTTGGATGTGGGAGAGCTATAATTTAAAAAGCCATACAGATTTTGGGCTAGAATCACTCCTGCTGCACAGGGGTAGTGCAACTTGCATCTGTCTTCATCAGAAAAGGTAACACCTCCACCAGGGGCATTTATGCTGGATAAAGCAGGTACTGTTTCCACTACTACTCTTTCCAAGGTTTCTGCAAGCTTTAACATACAGTACCCTCCAGGTGCCCTTGTGAAACTCGCTTCCTAGGTAGTGTTGCCTGCGTTCTGGGATACATTAGGTGAGGGTGTCCCTGGCAAAGCAAGAGCTAATGTTGCTACAGCCCTCCAAGAGACTTACTATTCACAAGATTTATTTAAGAATGAGTGAGTAAGCAACACTTGAGGCAGAACCAAAAAAAGAATGCATGTGGGAGGGCAAGGATGCAGGTGACACACTGAGCTAATCATAGAAATGTAGGACTGGAAGGATGTCAATATCATCTGGTCCAATCCCCTGCACTCAGGCAAGGCTAAGTATTATAATGTGCCAAACTGGTTTTTAAATTTGGCTCAAGTCAGCAGTGAAGGCAATTTGGCAGCCTCATTATAATTTCGGATTGTTGTGGGTAGTAGTCCAGATCAGAAAGCATTATAAAGCGGGACAAATTGGTTCTTAGTTCTTCAGCTTCTTGGTTCAAATGGAATTTCAAAAGTTTTGAGAGGAACTTTGAAACAACTTTAACTTTCTTCTGTTTGTGTTTTGAGGACAACATAAGAACATTACAACACCACATTAGTAATTTACAAGGGAAGACAATTTGTTTGTTCTCAAGCTGGTGTCACAATATTGTTCTCCAGAATGAAACCCTTGTGAGATTTATCCTGTGTTTGTGAGCCCTGACAGTCTTTCCCTGCAGAGCTGACAAGGTTCAAATGTAATGACAGCCCCCTTTTAAAGAGACACTCTAGAATTCAAGCCTTCTGCTTGAAGCACTGTTTTTGGCTTCAGTGGCTACAGTAACAAGAGCCCAGCTCATCAGAAAGTAGCCAGTGAAGGCTGGGAAAGGTGACCAGAGACTTCCTGAACCAATCAGAAGCCAGGGACTTTTCTCCAAAAGAAAGGAGAATTAGGCTATGTCTACACAGTCTTGTGGCCTGCATTAGTAGGGCTTGTGCTACTGTGCTAAAAATAACAATGTGGCCATTCAAGCTCTGGCTGGAGCTCAGGCTTGAAAGTCCCCCTCCCTACCCACCCGCCTGGCTTCAGAGCCAATCACCAGCCCAAATCTGAACATTAAAACGCTGTCTACCTGCTATTTTTAAGAGTGCTAGCCCAAGTCCTGCTACTGTGAGTCTGTCACCCCAGGCTGCAAGACTTGCTCCCAGCAACTGTGTGGATGTACTCGGAAAGGCTGAGGAAGAGAAGTCAGGGAGCTCTGAGGGGAATGGAAGGCTCAGCCAGAGTTCTTACATCGTTCTCTGAAGTGCCAAATAGAGTGGCACTAGCAGGTAGACCTTGCCACTGACAAAATGCCTTCCCAGGTGGAGAAGGACCTCAGGTAGAACTCTAGGCAAGAGTACAGAGCCTGAAGCGAGAGAGGAGAAGCCCTTATCCGCAGAGGAAGAATGGCAGAGCTGCCTGTGTTAGTGCAGAAACTTCTGAGAAACCAGGACATAACTTACATGTGAAATCTGAATAAACGAAACAAAGGAAGTTTTGTAAAATAACTTTGGGGGGTGGGGAGTTCTACCCTCAAGCACCAGGGAGATCTCAGCAGTACAGTTATTTCCAGGGCTGGCTCCAGGCCACAGTGCGCCAAGCGCATGCTTGGGGCAGCACGCCGGGGATGGGGGGGCGCTCTGCCGGTTGCCGGGAGGGCAGCTCTGGTGGAGCTGCCACAGGCATGGCTGCGGACGGTCCGCTGGTCCGCAGCTCCGGTGGACCTCCTGCAGACATGCCTGCGGCAGCTCCACCAGAACCGCAGGACCAGCGGACCGTCCACAGAAACGCCTGAGAGGGCCACCGGAGCCGCAGGACCGGCAAGCGGCAGAGCGCCCCCCTGCGGCGTGCTGCCGTGCTTGGGGCGGCGAAATTGCTAGAGCTGGCCCTGGTTATTTCTTTCTCTCTCTCTCTCTCTCCACTAAGCAGGGTGGTTTCCATTAACTTATATTTTGCATCGTGAATATAAGAGACGTGCAATGTTTGAATAAAAAAATAAAAATATTGAAAATAAAAAATGTCAAAGGCCCAGTACTTTGCTGTGTGTAAAGGGCCATCTGCCTATCCCCATATGATCCTGAGCAACCAGCCATTAGCTCTCAAAACTAAGCATGGCTGGACTGGATCAGACCTTGGATAGGAGACCTGCAAAGAACACATGTGGCCCAATCCTGTCAAGTGCCTGGAATCTTCTGCTCTCATTAATGTAGCGGGTGTGTAGGACTGAGCTCTGCTCTTCTATATGAATCTACACTGAAGCAGTGCTCCCGAATGGTGTGGGGAACACGGTGCAGCCTGGTGTTCTGTATTTAGGATGAAATGGAATGGAATGACTTAAGTGTGGTCATTAAACAACCTATGACACTTATTTCAAAGCGAAGTGTTTTAACCCTGATTGTTCTACCAAAGTGCATCTCAAGTAATTCCCCTTCAGTGTGTTTTAGTTACAGTACCTTTATTTCTGATTCTACTGTGTCATGCAGTGCTTCCGTGATGTGCTACTAACCAGCTGCCATGTTTCACCACAGAGGTGGCTGCATTTCAGTATCTGGGTAAATTGATTCCCTCAGTATCATTTTGCTAAGTTTGTAAAATCCTTTTGGGACGACTGGTGCTATTTAAATTTAAGTTACTGTATTATTATATAAGAGTAGGAGTAGAAAATAAGGATTTATCATTCCATTGTGGCAGCAGAAACAAGCACACAAAGGTGTATCTGAGAGGTGTTTGTCTACCTGCTGCTTTTTGTGAATAGATTTACACTTTATTACCACTGCTGTGTTTGTTACATTGGCTTAAATTGTGCTAAAGATAATAAAAGTGTTTTGAAGATATTTACATGAATTCAATAAACAAGTGATTTTAAAACTGTTTAGAGCATGAATTTCACATTACAGCTTTATTATCCTGGCAGGTTTAGCATTCATATGTAGGACATCGTAATAGCGACTACATGAAACACTGAGAGGAAAAGTTACAGGTATGTCTCACCTTGTGCTCTTTACTATTAGACTATTATCATGAAGATAATGGTTGTAAAATGCCCTAGCTGGAAATCCATTACTAGTTTAACTAAACATGACAGTGAACAACAGATTCCTAATGTAAGCAGGATGGCTCTTCATTTACTGATAGGAGTTCCAGGAATAGGGAAAAATGTTTCCTTTGCCCCTCTGAGCCACCTGGGCTAAGCAGAGTGAAGTCAAATGGAGAGTTTCTCAGCCACTCTCCCTATCAAGGGCAAAAGGGGCTGGGAGGAATGTGCAGAGCTGCCCTTCTCCTGCTATTCCAGAATGGAGGAACCATTTGCTTCATCCACTGATTAACTTCACTTGGGCCATGAAATGCCTTTGGACATATTTAGCCAGCACCTCAATTTAGCGTTCAAGGGAATACTGGGGCTCAGTTCCTTAAAGGTATTTAGGTGAAAACCATGGAAGTTAGGTGCCTAGATATCTTTGAGTATCTTGCCCTATGTGTACATCTTACTCTGAGCCTTTTTCAGATACCTACTCTATCTCCCACCTCCCCAATACATAATCTCAGGGTTGTACTTTGACCTTAATTTCCATCTGTCACATGCACCATTTTAAAATAGCTGTAGCCTTTATGTTAGCAAGGGGAGGGCTGTGTTCCTGAGTTTTACCTTTCCAGTTTTTGCTAACGTAGCCGTGCAGAAATGGAAGAGGTTTCTATAACAATGCTGCACAATCATAAATATCACTCAGCCACTCTGCAATCTCCAAGTGGGTATTTTCCCCTTTTAATTACAATTCACATTGCTGTCCAGTGTCGGGCTAATACAGCTGTGAAATTATTTAATTAATATAGGAATGGAGTTGAACAATAGCATAAGGGTTCTGTGCTTGCCCAGTGGCTGCAGGTAGTGCTAAAATACTGATAACAAGTCGCTGCCATTGTCACCTCATTAGAAAATTAGCATTTAATTAACTGAAATGATATGGAGCAGTTTTTATATGAGACCTATTTGTACCCATCATCTCTTGGAATGCCCCCATCCAGCAGAAAAGCACAACAGCATCCTTAGCTGATGGCCCACAGAATCTACACAGATGCTCTGGGCTACATAGCTGCAGTCCTTGCTTCTGATTTTGAAGGAAAGGGGAAGGATTCCTTCACCATCCACCACAGAGTTTCATCTTAGGCATTGCATAGAAGTCTATAGCTACCCTCCTCCCAGTGGTGGAGTCAGCCTTCTTGTTGCAAGCAGTATAGGAATGATACTGGGCTCATAGTGTACCCCCAATATCCTAATGCAAGGCCCATGCCTACCTGTGAATAACAATCTGGCAAGTAGGGTTGTTGAAGGGGCCATGGTGCTGATTCAGACTGGGTCTGATCCTGGGAGTCTTTCCATTAGTGTCAGTGAGTTTTGGATCAGCCCACTGGGGTTTCCTGACCTAACTGCTTCAGTCCTGTGATAAACCAGATGAAAGAGAGGTCAAGCAGCGCTAAGGTTAACCATTGTCCAGCCAGAAAAGGAAGAAATACAGCAGGAGAGGAGGCCACTGGAATCATGGGAACTGGATTTTGTTACGCTACTCTCTTGTGTCAACACTGGTTGAAGGGTCAGATAGCTAATTTGAATGCTTTCGGGGTTTAAAAGATCATCTTTACTTTATGCTGTTGAAAAGTGGGCTTAACTCACACACCAGCAAACATAAAATGAGCAAATATGGGTCCTAGGGCACTTTGTTATTCTGACGGGTTACTTTATTTGTGCTTATGCAAAACCAGAAAAAGAATTGGGCTAAGTGGCAGATTGACTCTGTGAGCTGTAATTGACACCGACCTGCACCAGTAGGGCCTGCATGCAAGTGAGAGTAAGTGATTGTATCACCTCACATCCTCCCTTGGGGTTGGGAGCTGATCCTGCACAGTCTTCTTCACATGCTTAACTTTACATATGTAAAGCTAAGCATGTGACATGTAAACAGGTGCATACATGTTTGCAGGATTAGAGCCTCAGCTTCCATAAGCTACATGACAGCCCTGCTGGTAGCAGCTGTGAATCAGCACAGTCCAGGGCTTTTCTAGTCTCACTCCCTCACTGACCAGTTACGCAAGTTTTGGGCTCTGCTGACTACATCAGCCTCCTCCAAAGAGGGGAGGCTGGGGGTACTTGGAGTCAATCCAACATCCCCCAAATGAATTTTCCACAACTGGAGGCCCTGCAGCTGGGGTTATGACAGCAGAAGCCACCTTAAAGCTGGGCTGAACTAGCTATTCACATAAGCAAGTCTCTGTGGGCTGTAATCTCCTCTCTGCTAAAATGTGTAAAAGCTGTCATTGGCCTTGCAAGGAAAAATAGAATTTCCAGCTCTTCAAATAGCCTTTCCCCAGCCTGTGAAGTAGATTACCACTTGCTGGGAGATCTGCAATGGGATATTATATTCTCATTGAAAGGGATGGGTGGGCTGTGTTGTATAAGTCTGTCTCCCAAGAGGGGAACTCATTCCTGTCAATGCAATGAGCTGACAGGTAGAGAACGACAGCACTCATCAATCACACCTATAACAGCCTGAAATACTGCCATTTCTTTTCCAGAGAGCAGCAGCCAAGAAGACAGGCTGCACAGTACTGTCAATGAGGTAAAAGTCCTTGGTGACAGAACTTCTCCTGAGGGGATCTCCCACGATTGCACATGTTTATCCAGAGCAGCTGCCCCCCTGTTTTTCCTCCTAGCATGAGGGGAACAAATAAAGTGGCTGGAGAAAGGGATTAAGAGTAACTGTTGTGAACAGTCCAGATGCTTTTTAATGCACACACTGAACTGCTTGACACTGTAGTGTACACCCTATGACATGGAGTAAGCCAGGTAGCTAAAATGAAACTGCATCCATTCACATCTACCTTCTAAGAGAAGCCAAACTGAACGCAACAGGGAAGGGCTATGCACATTTGTATGGTACAATTTTTAATTGACAGCAGCTATTAAAAACTTTATGTAATTTACTGACATTGTGTGAAACAAGCAGTGTAAATGAACATAAGCAGTGAGGCTTTTCCACTGGTTACAGAGGAATCCATTCTTCTTTGTTCGTGAAACACAGCAATATTTGATTGTTGCTGAAAAACTAACTGATGCTTTCAGAACAAGAAAATTAATCCTCAGGGAAAAGGATTAGAAACAGTTCAGACTCATTTGGATGAGACATGGCAATGAGTAAACACCTGATTGAGGAAACAAATTGGGAAGCAGAACAAGACCAGTACATCCTTACCTGTGGAACAGGTTTCTCCATCTTCGTATTGCCGATCAGAACACTGGCTGCGCCCGGGCCTCAGAATGATTCTCAGAAGTCCGTGGTAATAAGTATATTTTGGGCCCATATGAAAAATTGCCTCACTCTTTGAGCCGGCAGTTCTACAGTCATAATTAAAGCCAATTTACCATAAGGGTGGCTTGGTGTTTTGCCACCCTCACTTGTGTACTGCTGCTGGCAGCAAGGCTGAGCTGAGTGCCCAGAGAGCACGGTTGAGGACATTGCCTGCAAAGATGGGGAGCCCTGCCTGGTGCAGGGTGCGGCCCCAGCCAGGGACTGCCGCCATGCACTAATTCCCCCTTGCAGGGACTGTCCCCCATGCACCTAGCCCCCCCATTCTGGAACTGCCCCCAGCCCATCCCCAGACTGTTCCCCCAGCCGGGGACTGCTTTCATCACCCAGTCCCACCCTAGGACTGTCCCCCAAGCATCCAGACCCACGCCCAACACTGGGCTGGCACATTTGCCTGCCCTGCAGAGGCAGGGTGCCCTGGCCAGGGCAGAATGCCCCACCCTGGGATTGTCCCCCTGCAAGCCCCAACAACTAACCACAGCACCCAGCCACCCCAAGGACTGCCCCCCAGCACTCAATGGCCCCCATCCAGAGACTTTGCCCCAGAATCTAACCCCACATCCAGGGACTGTTGGGGGGCTTACTCTGAGCCTGATCCTGTGCTGCCCCATTTTGCACCCCCTGATGGCTCTGTGTCCAGGGGAAGTTCCCCTACCACCCCACCCTGGTTACAGCCTTGAAGATGTCACATGAACCACAGCCATGTGCTTATTGGGCCACAGGTTGAGACCCACAGATATTATAGACTAGATACTAAAAAGGATAGAAAAGGACTATGCCATTCAATTAGAAAAAACTGCCTTCTTTAATTCCCCCTATCCTTCCCTTCTCAGGGACCATCTCACAAGGTAATTTTGCTTATAAGTGTTCACAAGCTGCTCCAAATGGGAGCTGTTGAGGAAGTATCCACATATCTTTAGGGTCAGGAGTTCTATTTGAGACATTTTCAGATACAGAAAAAAGATAGAGGATTCTGCTTGGTTTTAAACTTAAGAAATTTGAACCAATGCATTCAAACATTCTAGTTTTGGATGTTAACCCTGGCCTCTATAATTTCCACACTTACATTTATCAATTGGTTTGCCACTCTTTATTTAAAGGACACACATATTCATATTGCTATCCAACACTGTGGGGCACCATTTCCAATACAAGGTGCTCTAGTTTGGCCTGTCCACAGCATCATGAGCTTTTTCAAAGTACTTTCCTATGCCAGTGGCACATAGAATAAAGCAGAGTATTTGTGTTTACACATATTTGGACAATTGGCTACTCAAGCTGCTACATGCGAGGTTCTGGTATTCCACACATAGGTTACAATCACCCTCTTCTTGGATCTGAATCTGCTCTCAACACCAGGAAATCAAATCTCTGTCTGACTCAGAGAGTTCCCTTAATCAGTTCAATACTGGACTCACTAACAGGGAACGCTTTTCTTCTAGAACTCAAACACAAGTAATTTCACAGAGTTGAGCCTATCAATACTCTGAGGTGATCTTCTTCCTGGATCTCATGGGATTGATCGCAGCTACCACTTACATTCCCCTTTTGCTCAGCTCAGAACATGGCCAATGTAACATGGATGTCTCACATTTACACACCCAGTTGAGACAATTTTCATATGTTTGGCACCATGCCGCAGGACAGTCTCCATCTACTGACATGGTAGATGAACAAAAGAAGTGTTCTCAGGGGTGTTTTCTTCAGTCCCATTCCACAGTTGATGATGACAACATCAGATGTTTCCAAACCTGAATGTGGTGCCCATTTAGTTTAGGGAAATATCCAATGTCACTGGGCTTTCAAGAAATGAGCTTGCACATCAGTGTGTTGGAATTAAGGGCCATTCATTTGTCTCTTCACTCATTCCTCCTTCGTATTCAAGGGAAGGTAGTTCAGGTGGCCACAGACCATAAAACTGCTATGTATTATGAGAACAAACAAGGAGGAGTTCACTTATTCCAATTGTGCACTGAAAAGGTCAGGTTATGGAACTGGTGCATTCTTCATGATATCTATTTGGTGGCTCGGCATCTAGCATAGGAAAGAAATGGGCTAGCCGTTTATCTCAGTAGGGACTGTTCTCAGATTCATAAGGAGTCTCTGAAGGATTGAGTAGTTCATAACATCTTTTCTCACTGGGGTTAGCCTGAGGTAGAACTGTCTGTCACAGAAATTAACAAAAAGGGTCCCCTCAGTTCAAGAGCAGGAAGCACATTCAATCCCTTTTGAATGCCTTCCTTCTATATTGGGGAAAGGGCCTTCTGTATGCTTTCTGCACCTGTCCCTTGACTCAGAAAGTGGTCAAGAAGATTCATCTGGACAGGGCAACAATCATATTGATTGCTCCTGCTTCTCTGAGACAGCAGTGGTACAGACAGATGGTACGTGCATCTTCCTCTGTCTCCAGATATTTATCACAACAAGGCAGGATTCTTCATCCAGATCTGTTGTTTCTTCATCTGCAGGAGTGGGCCATCAGACATCCATATGCACAAAATCTATATGCAACAATTCGTGATAAGCAAAGTGAATACCATATATTATGACCTGATTCACCAAACATGGTTAAAATGGTCTCATCTGTTACAGAATATTTTTGGATGAGAAAGATAATTACAGCCCTAGTCTTGCAAAGACTAATGGATGTGTTCAATGTTATGCATATTAGTAGTCCTGTTGGTCAATCTCTCCTCAAAAACTACTTTATTCACATTGTGTTCATCACTCCTATTACTCTCTCTGTTCCCACTCTCATATGCATGGAGTTCCTTTAACCATCTGCACTGTATCGATCCTCATTTCTTTGGTTTGCTGTTTTTATCAGCAAACATCTGGGAAGGAAAGGAAGATTTTCTTTAAATTTTTGTTTGCTATTTCTCCATAAATAGGGCATAGAAACATTAAGATCATTTTTGTACATGACATCACAGTGATGAGAAAAGGCTAGTTCCAGTCCCAGATACTGCTTGGGTAGTATCTCAGATTTCCTATTAAATGTGATCCTGTGTGGGTAGTGACGGTAGTAAAGTGCTAGAGAATAGCCCTGTCAGTTCAATGGAAGGATCTCACTTTTTCTTGGTACTTAAAACCTGTCAGACTGCCTTGGGTGATGAAGAGTGGTAGCTAACAGTCCTATAACCAAGCTTTGGGTACAATGCACAGAACATGTGCAATTTTTATTACTAAAGTGGCTATAGAGAATAAGTGAGAAAGAATGAAAATAACAAATGGGACAATATGCCAGACTTTATATATACAAAAAGAAAAATGGCTTTGATCAGGGAAACAGTTTTTCTAGCTTCTCCAGAAATGACTGCGTTCTGAGCCAGAACTGTATTTATGGGGTTCAAGGCCAATAGGTCCTTCGCAAGGGCGGGGGGTTTATATAATTCTATAAATTGTCTTTCCTCCATCTTGGATGCCCTCTTCAAACAAAAACAGCCCAAAATGAAGAGAAAACAGTTAGAAGCAGGTAAGATTTTGAGCAAAATAAAGGAGGGGGAGAGATATGGGAAATGCTAGTATAGTCCATACACCCTCTGTCTTTTCTTTTCTTTCTTAAATTAGAAAGGCATGTAGGGGAAGGAACTGGGACAAAGTAAAATAGCCTTTACTCCCTGAAGTTCTCTGGGGAGTGGGGCATTTGAGGTCTCCCTGCTCTTGGGAGGGTGGGACCTTTCAAGTCCAAACCTTGTTAGAAAACTGCTGCTGATTGTTTCTGTTTATTGTCACATCTAGACAGACTAGCAGTAGGTATAGAAAGATATTTACAGGAGCCAGATGTTCAGCTAGTGCAAGTCAGTGGAGCTATGGGTGGCATGGATCAGCATTCACGTTGCACTCCCTGTCAGTTCCCAGTCATGGCTGGGGCAGCTAATGATTCCACCAACGGCCCAAATTCAGTGATGCATCCTTGTCTCGTGCCACCAGGGCACATTGCTCAGATGCTAAGAAGAAGTGAAGCTATGCCAATTTGTGCAGCGAAGAAGTTTAGCCTGTACATTTAAAAGATTCCCATTCGAGAAGGGTTAGTATGAACATACCCTTCCCCCTTGCCCCCGCTAATATTTCCTAAATAATTTCCATACACTGGTCTCTAAAGCATACAAGAGAGAGAATTAGCACAGGTCAGTTCTAGCATTAAATTGACTCCATACTCATAACTGCACAGGCTGTGGCTGTGGATAAAATTAACAAGACGTGGCTCTGTTAACAGATCTGGTTGAAACTGTGTATGGTTATGTATTCTGCATATGTTTACGTTCAAAGTTATATTTATGTGAGTGCATCTATACAGATGCTTCAGATAGCTGTTACTTTGAAGAAATAAACAGAGGTGACGGTCCAGTCACCTTCAGCTGTTGGTAGCTAATAATGTGTTAATTGAAGCACCAGCAAATAGCAGCAGATTAGCACTTGGTTGACACCTGAATTTTAAAACAGACAGAGTGTAAATAAACAGTGTTTGCTGTGAAAATTAAAAAAGGAAAATAACAAAAAATAGTGTAGTAGCTGGGGGGGAGGGATAGCTCAGTGGTTTGAGCATTGGCCTGCTAAACCCAGGGTTGTGAGCTCAAACTTTAGGGGGCTACTTAGGGATCTGGGGCAAAAATTGGTCCTGCTAGTGAAGGCAGGGGGCTGGACTCAATGGCCTTTCAAGGTCCCTTCCAGGTCTAGGAGATGGGTATATCTCCAATTATTACCTATCAGTTTGAGGGCCTATCTAAACTTAAAAGGTGGTATCAGCAGAGCTTGCTTCATCCTTAATGAAGACACTCTACACCAACAGGAGGGAGCTCTCCCATCAACATAGTTAATCCACCTCCCCGAAAGGCAGTAGCTATATCAATGGAAGAAGCTTTCCTGCTAACCTAGTGCTATCTCCACGGGGGTTCAGCTGGTATAACTATGTGAATAGTTATACTGATATAAGTCTGTAGTGTAGACCAGACCTTATTCAGGAAACACTTGCTTACTACATATCAGGGATAGTAACTCTCAGTCTGTAGTCACTATCTGCTAAATAGTTTATGTTAGCAGAGGTTTGACACTTCTAGTTCCATCTTTACACGTTGCACCTTTGTGACACCCTCTTTGTTTTGGGCCAAATTGTGATAGGTTCTTATGTGAGTGCACAAGGGCCAAGAAGCACCCCCATGTCCCTTTGCATGTTCTGTGCAAAGGTTATCACAATTACACACCATGCACTCAGGAGAGCAAAAGGAGTGGCAATAGCTCACTTGCTCTCTCTGCACTGAGGGGCAGGGGCTGCACTCTCCTAATTGATGGTGCAGCTTGCACAGTCTCCCTGCACAACAGGCCACTCTACGCTTTCCCGAGGAACAATCCATCCCTAAGATTCTCCATGCTACCGCCTGCTCCGGCCAATGCCAGTTTGGCCCATAGGGATTAAGTGATTTATGGCTTCCTCCCCTGTGTGAGGTTTAAGAGTGAAAATTACAGGAAATCTGTGGGGAAACACAGCAGGAGTACACTATACAGACAGGGAAGAGGGCTACATAATCATGCCAGGAGACCAAGAAGAGGACAGAGTCATGGAAGCACATGGAACAGATAACAGGGAGGAGAAAATGATCAGCGATATTAAAGAAAGATAGCAAAGGAGCAGGATAGACCTTCAGATTTAACCAGGAAGATGTCATTAGCAGGAATGGTCCCTAGGGAATGGAAAGGGTGAAAGCTTGCCTGGAGTGGATCCTGGTATAGTAGTAAAAGTGTGTTTTTTACTTGTATTATGCAAAAATAAGACTTGTGCTTTTCACACACACTACTAGAGTGCAGTTGTTGACAGTTTATCCAGGAAAATCTTTGAGACATCATTTTCTGAATAATTACTGGAGAACTGTTTATATTGTAGTTGAACAGCCTGCTGGCGAAGTTGGTTTGCTAGTTATGAGAGTCTGTGGTAGGTGAGTGCAATTCAGCTTCTAACAGAGAGGCTATTGAGCCTACAGTTGGAAGGATTTTAGTTGTATAAAATGATTATACATTAGTAACTTGATTCATTTGATTTTTTTATTTTCCTTCTCCTGTGTCACATTCATTCATAGCAAACCTTCATGTAATGTATCTCACTGGCATAATAAATCTCCTTTGGCACCCATACTGTATAATGATCTCTTACAGTATATTACAATTGCAAATTAAAGTTAGCTTTAATTTAAATTGTAAAAAATTCATTTTCATTATATAAGTACTGCCAGCATAAAACCTGTGGGTGTAATACACTCATGGGTATCCACACTTCTGAAATGCTGAGTGAATGAAAGACACAAAGCCTATATTTTCACATTAAGTAAATAATGCTGCACATAAATATTGAGGCATTGAACATAAAACACTCTATGCAAAAATATAGACTTTGTTGTTTGATTCCTCTAATGCTTTAAAAAAGCTTTCACCCAAGGGTACTGTAAGTGCTGTATTTAAAATGAATTCAATTTAAGGATTTGTCTATAAATTTCTATATTGAATGACTGCCTTATTTTCAATTCAAGGCAATATATTGTTTATTTATGAAGAACATAGCATGATGTGTAGCTATCAATATATAGTGAGATACCCATCTTGCTATGTACTTGACAGACATTGAGAAATACGTACTTTGTGTTAGAGACTTCAACACAATAATATATTAATATGTTAATTAAAGCAGCTTTTGAAAAATTGATTAATCCTTAGTGATAGACTGACTGTCTTCCAATTAGACACAGAACAATTCTGTTTTGACATTATTTAATGCAATTAGTATTGTTTGCATCTTATAAGTAAGCTTAGAAAGATAAGATTTTTATCGGCAAATGTTAATACAAATCTGTTTCTTTGAAGACACACAAACCCCTGAAAAAATATATCCATCGATAATCCTCAAAATTTACAAATAGGCAAAGTAAGAAAAATGTTACCTGAGAACTTATTAGTGTTTGGAAGGCTGTTTATTTTGTATATGTTGACATATGATGTTGACAATTTGAGTTTGAACAGCTATAAAGATTTAACTTCTCTACTTGCCTTAAATAATTATTCTGACCCATCCATTATCTGATATTATAACAAAAATAAATACTGAATTCTACCAATCTTAGACATAAGTATTGCACATGAATTCACAGCCATTTGCAGCCACTCTTGGCAAGCACAAGTAATATGTTGCAATAGGTAAGGATACAGGCTCTCCCATCATAGTAACTGAGAAATCTAGTGCTAGAATATTTTTCATCTTTCACCTGAATCTGATCATTTTCTGTCAATTTAGCTTTTTAGCTGTCCTGTTTAAGGAATCCATTTTACTTCAGACCCCAGAAGGAAGAGCTCTAGCAGCAGATGAGTGTCTGTGGCCACTTATAAAAGGAGTCATTAGATACAATCAAACCAGGAGAGAGAAAAGATCATGAGGAAAATGTAGAAGAGCAGCTTCAGTTTAGTGAAAAGAAGGCAGAAGCAAGAGTAGAAGGAATAGCTGAGGAAGCAATACTAGCAGAGAAGACTAAGTGAAAAAAAATCTGACTTTCCCAAGATGTTTTAAGGAAAGGCTGGCAGAAATGGCAAACACTTTGTGTTATTTCCTCTAGGCATTCAAGGAGTATTTTGTTGATTCTTGGACCTTGTGGCTGGATTAAAATGTGGATTGCAAGTATCGATCATGGGCACTTACCCCCATGTGGATGCTATTCAGTCATTGGTCCTGTGAGTTGGTTTGACACAGTGAACTTTCAATGTCTTGCACAGCTTCAGGCTCTCCATATCTAACGCCTCACCTCAAGTGAAGAAAGGCAGGAAGACTCTAGCTATGCAGGCCAAGTGGAAGTCAAAGAAGGACGTGGTGGGGAAGACCCTTCTTCTTTCTGGTTGCTAATATATCTTTAGTCACTGTGGTCAATTTGAAATTCACTGAAGCTTTTCTGCCAGGTTGCTGTTGGGATGCTGTTACCTCAGATGAATGGCTAAAGTCGCAGTCTCGGTGTGCAGCCCATTCTTCTGTGTGCATGTCTCAATGGGTCCAGATCAAAACTTATTCTGTTATGAAGCAGGCAGTATGACCGCTCCGCAAAAGCTGAATCCTTTTAATTAGGTCTTCGCATAAAGATTATTTTCCTGGCAGACAAAAACCAAAATTAGTTTGTGTATTGTTTGCCTCCTGGCACTCTGCATCAGTTTCATTTAATTTGTCAGCAGTGGAGAGACAGGAGATAGGAGTAAATTGTTAGTAGATATTTATCTGGAGGGAAGAAGGTGGTAAATTTTGAAACAGATCTGTGAAGTGCAGGTGTTCACTAGGTGCACTCTGACATGAATCCTTTCCTTTTGCTTTTGTCTTTTCCGTTTCCTCGCTATATCCTGTTTTATTCACAAATGGTTGGGCATTTACAGAGCTTGGATGTCAATTTGTGGTCACTAAGGTAAGATAGATAATGTCATAAGTTTACTGAGGCTCATTAAAAACTTCAGAGAGATTTTATTTGCTTGTGAGCACAATTTTAAGAGCTTTGCACCCAAGAAACCTATTTAATTGAATCAGAATGAATGAAATCTTATTATTTAACCCTCTTTTATATCACTTTTTATAAACTCGTATTGCATTTCTAACTTGCATAACCATTAGAATTTCACATGGAATTTCAGCAGATCCATATCTCTATAGTGGACCAAACCAAACTCCTGGCTCGGAAATACACCAGTCTTTGGGGTTCTTGAAATTTGGCCTAGAGCTTTGTCCTGGTTTAAAATATTTGTTATATAAAAGACCTGCTTTTCACCTTTTTTGCTCTTTCAGTCTACAGGGTGAAACTCAGCCTTACATAGAGGGCCCAGCATGAGGCTTTAACACCACTTATGTCCTTAGAATAGGCTATAGTGGAAAACTTTTTCAAATCAAAGAGGGTCTTGCAACATGACCTGCAGGCCTCTACATTAGTCTGACCTCTTCTGGAAATTTGCTCCATGGCCCTCACCCCCTTGACACAGAACACTTGCTCTGTAGATATCATAAACTTCCATCAAGGGTTCAAGCCGCATTATCCCAGGGGAATGCAGCTATGGTGATGGGTGATGGGTGGAGCTTCAGTCACTGATGTAGTTGGGTCCTGACCGGTGGATGTCTTTGAATGTTAGATTCAAGACCTTAACTTGGCACTGGAAGCATTCGGGAGCACAAAGTCATGTCTCCTTGGGTTTCATATCTCATTTCTGGTTATCAAAGTTAAAATTCCAGTTTTTCTGTAATACTTAAGCTACTCTCATTTGTTCATTTGTAATACTTGATTTGTTTGTTAAATAGAAAAGATATTGGCTACTAGAAAGCTACTTTGCAATTTCATTAAGGCCTGGTCACTTACAACACACATGCACCAACAAAAGCCAAATACGTTGAGCTGATGGCTCAAGCCATTGCTCTCTCTCCAGCCTCCAATTTTTCACAAAGGTGTTATTCAGGGACTAAGCAATGTTATTAATTCTTTTGGCATTAATCCAAAAGAGAATAATGACAGTGCTATTTGAATGTACTTTGTATTTAAATTGATCTGTCTGTGATAAAACAGTCATCTGAATAGCTTGAGAATGGAAAGGAATGAGTGGAGTGATTCTCCAAGGAGTCAGAAGTAAACACATACAAAGGTTGGGTTGGTAGAGGAGGGAAGACTTCTCAATATGAGTGATGGATTCAGATTCACCTGAACAAGTGGGAAGGGATTTGATGCTCAGGCTCTGTGAGCATCCCAAGAAAAGTATTTGATAGAAAAATCTATTGGGGAGGGAATCCTAAGTGAAGGAATAGAGGCAATAAGCATCAGAAACAATGCTGCCCTTCCCCAATAGATGATGTTATGATGCCTAAGTAAGGTTGGCAAGGGGCACAAAGAAAGCTTGGTGACCGTGAGGTGATAGCTATACGGAACCAAGGATGATAGGTGCAGTGTTCACTGATCACACAGTGCTAAAAGTGCTTGCAAGAGCTCTGCATGCTGTGCATAACAACAATTAATCGTGATTAAGCACTATTAAACAATAAATACCAATTTAAATTTATTAAATATTTTGGATATTTTTCTATGTTTTCATATTATAATTATTTGTATATTTTATTACAAATATTTGAACTGTAAAAATGATAAACAAAAGAAATAGTATTTTTCAATTCACCTCATACCAGTGCTGTAGAGCAATCTCTTTATTATGAAAGTGAAACTTACAAATGTAGATTTTTTTTTTGTTACTTAACTGCACTAAAAAACAAAAGAATGTAAAACTTCAGAGCCTATAAGTCCACACAGTCCTACTTGTTCAACCAATTGCTAAGACAAACAAGTTTGTTTACATTTACAGGAGATTAATGCTGTCCTCTTCTTATTTACAATGTTACCAGAAAGTGAGAACAGGCATTTGCAAGGCACTTATGTAGATGGCATTGCAAGGTATTGATATGCCAGATATGCTAAACATTCGTATGCCCCTTCATGCTTCAGCCACCATTCCAGAGGACATGCTTCCATGCTGATGACACTCGCTAAAACAATATGTGTTAATTAAATTTGTGCCTAAACTCCTTGGGGGAGAATTGTATGTCCCCTGCTCTGTTTTACTCATATGCTGCCATATATTTCATGTTATAGCAGTCTCAGATGATGACTCAGCACGTTGTTCATTTTAAGAACACTTTCACTGCAGATTTGACAAAACACAAAAAAGGTACCAATGTGAGATTTCTAAAGATAACTACAGCACTTGACCCAAGATTTTAAGAACCTGAAGTGCCTTTCAAAATCTGAGAGGGATAAGGTGTGAAGCACGCTTTCAGATGTCTTAAAAGAGCAACACTCCAATGCGGAAACTACAGAACCCGAACCACCAAACAAGAAAATCAACCTTCTACTGATGGCATCTGACTCAGATAATGAAAAGCAACATGCATCGGTCCACGCTGCTTTGGGTTGTTATCAAGCAGAACCCATTATCAGCATGGACACATGTCCCCTGGAATGATAGTTGTAGCATGAAGGAACATATGCCTGTTCAGTGCATCAGGCACATAAATATCTTGCGATGCTGGTTACAAGAGTGCCATGAGAACACCTGTTCTCACTTTCAGTTGACATTGTAAACAAGAAGTGGGCAGCATTATCTCCTGCAAATATAAACAAACTTGTTTGTCTGAACACTTGGCTGAACAAAAAGTAGGACTGAGTGGACTTGCAGCTCCTAACATTTTACATTGTTTTATTTTTGAATGCAGCTCTTTTTTAACCTGATTCTACATTTGTAGGTTCAACTTTCATGATAAAGAGATTGCACTGCAATACTTGTATTAGGTGAACTGAAAAATATTATTTCTTTTTCTTTTTGCAGTGCAAATACTTTTAATAAAAAATAAATATAAAGTGAGTACTATACACATTGTATTCAGTGTTGTAACTGAAATCAATATATTTGGAGATGTAGAAAACATCCAAAATATTTAAAGAAATGGTATTCTATTGTTAACAGTGCAATTAATTATGATTAAGTTTTTTAATCTTGCAATTAATCGTGATTGATTTTTTAAAATTGCTTGACAGCTCTAGTTTTAAGTTAAAATGCTTCCTCAGCCTGGGGAACACACAGGTGTTTTGGATGAAAGTTTGCTTTATAAATGCTGGGCTTGAACATTGTTATTCCTCTTTATTACTCTTTAGCTGTCACTTAACGAAAAATGATTCAACTATTGCTACTTTTCTGTAGTTTATAATGTATTATACAATTAAGCGGCAGACCTTAAAGACTAGAAATCTGCTCCAAACCTTTTCACTGTTTAAGAAAATGTCTTTCAAAGTGAAGTAGACAAAAGATATATTGAAACTTTTTACTACAGCACCATTCTTGATGTAAAGCCATGTGAATAAAAAAATCATGATAGTAAATGGCTGGTTATTGATTACTATAGTTTTGTAGTGAAGAGACCATAGTATACTGGCCTTATATTAAATCTCCAGCGGTGCGTTACAAGTGAGACTTATGTAGGGCTTTCCCACTATGGGGGCCTCCAAACTTTTGACACTGGTACTTTGATTAGGCCTCTAGTACTATGTATTGGCTTCAAAGGACCACAACTACTTTCAGATGAATTGTAGGGATTAGACACTGTAAGGACTACAGATCCCATGATGTAGTGTTCGGCACTCTCTGGGACACTTTGATCTTGGCTCTGTGATCATGTCTCAGGGCAGAAGTAGAAAGTCAGGGATCCTACCATAGGGGAAAACCACAAGTTCTATTTTTTAGGCATTTCACCATTTTGTTTGTAAGGAGTTGTTGTTTGTCCACCATGTTGGTAATCTTCTTCCTGAGACAGTTGGTGCCTTTTTCTCTGTAAGGTGGGAAAAAGCAAGGGTCACATGGCCTGTGTTCTGCCTACTAACAGGAGAGCATAAAAGACTACTGCACTTGAGAGGAGAGGCTGTCCTTCCTGGTGGCAGCGCAGTACATGTCCTAGCCAAGACTTTGAGCGATCTACAGAAGACCACAGAAGAAGATCTAAACTCCATAGTTCTAGCTGTCAGTTCCTGATTGATTCCTGTCTTCCCTGTATCCTGAATTCCTGTGTCCTCATCTTGCTGTCCTGATGTATTCCATCCTTGATGTCCTCTATCATGGGTCCATTCCTCTGAACCTGGTGTAGTATGCTGTGTACCTCTGTACCTTATCTCTAGTAAATTCCCCTTTGTCCTCATGAGTTTGGGACCTTGACTTTTTGTCAGTTTGTTGCACCTGTATGCCCTTTGTGTGCTGTTTTGCTGAGGGTCCTATAAGTTACTGTTTCCTGTTTGAGTCACTGTTTAATAAACCAGTTTGCTTTATAGTTAATCCTGTCCTTAGTTTTCTCTCCGTTGATAGATGCGGTTTGAGGGAATGAGTCTGCTGAGTAGGGACTCTGAGGTGTGGAACTTAGAGCACATCCAGTTAACCATAGGCAAGATCTGAATTCCTGGTTAGCACTACAGGGACTGCAGTGACAGGCTGGGAGACTGAAGGATGGGGCATTGGCTAAGGGAAGCTGGAGGAGAGAGAAGGCTGAGAAAAAAATCAAGCATCTCAAAAAGAGTGTGAGGAATTTCATGGGAAGGGAGGCGAGGCCTCAAAAAAGTATCTGGTATTTTAAAACTGTGGGGTGCACAGTCTGGAAGGGCTTGAGTTTGTGCAATGTTAATGACGAATGTGCTTGTGTATGTTGTTTTTAAAGCCAAGCCTTGGTTGTAGTGAGTAGGGTTAAATTTACTTTAATGTTTATAATTCTCCACCATTAGCTGAACTGTTGCTATGCTATCTATTGATTTGTCACATTACAATAGGTATTCTAATTTATTCTATTGCATCATCATTGTATTTTGCTACATGACTTCTAAGTAAAGCTGTTCCTGGCTCATGTTTGTATATTTAATGCTTTTCATAGAGCAATAAGTATAAGTTGCCCTTATCTGCTGGGCCTATTGCATGGTTTAGGGTGCAGTTGTTCCTGGAAGCTATCAGTGTATCCTAATGGAGGTATACAGTGCATATCCATATGGAGGCACTGTCATCTATCATTCTTCTAATGAGTAGACAACTGCCGCAGATGGGTGGACAGAAGATTCCCACCTACCAAACACCACTGCTGGGACCTCCCCAGGATCTCTATTATCCTCAAGATATCAGGTGTCCAGATATAAGGTGAGCTCTTGCCTGTTCCTAGGTGATCCGAGAAGGAAGAGAGGGGTACACTTATAAAGATGGTGGAATATGCATAGTTGTGACAGGTAGAGTAGGGAAGGTGAAGGACTGATGGCAATAATACAAAATCATGAGTGGTGTGGAGAAAATGAATAAGAAAAAGTTATTTACTTGTTCCCATAATATAAGAACTAGGGGCCACCAAATGAAATTAATGGGCAGCAGGTTTAAAACAAATAAAAGGAAGTTCTTCACACAGCGCAAAGTCAACCTGTGGAACTCCTTGCCTGAGGAGGTTGTGAGGGCTAGGATTATAACAGGGTTTAAAAAAGAACTAGATAAATGCATGGAGGTTAAGTCCATTAATGGCTATTAGCCAGGATGGGTAAGGAATGGTGTCCCCAGCCTCTGTTTGTCAGAAGGTGGAGATGGATGGCAGGAGAGAGATCACTTGATCATTACCTGTTAGGTTCACTCTGTCTGGGTCACCTGGCATTGGCCGCTGTCAGTAGACAGGTTACTGGGCTGGAGGGACCTTTGGTCTGACCAGTATGGTTGTTCTTATGTTCTTATGTTCTTAATGCAGTTGTTCCCCTCTTCCCACAGATTTTCTGCAAAACAGAAGCCTGATTCTCCTTTTCCAACCCTTTTACACTAGAGTAACTCCAGGATTTCACAGGAGTTACTACTGAATCAGAGTAGTTTTGTGAAAGGGTGAACTAGGTCCAGACATTCCCTGCTGGAGGCCACGCAGCCGTGCCCCATACCCCACCACAAAAAAGGACAGAGGAGAGAATCCTCCAGTCAGGAAGGGGCTGCAGGGAGCAGCCAATCAAGGCCCAGAAGGCCAATATAAGAAGTGCTGCAGGGCTAGAGTAAGTTCAGTTCCTTGTTGGTACTGGAGAAATGTGGATGGTGTGTGGCTGGCTGAGGGAACTGCAGGACCTTGGACAGGGCAGTGCTGCTAGAAGCTGGGGAGAACGAAAAGAAGGTCTGGGCTGGTTGCTGGGACTCCATCATCACTAGGTCCTGAGGTAAGGGTGAAGATGATTCGAGCCATAGGGAAGTGGTCCAGGGAATTAGAGCAGTGATGCAGCTTAGATACAGGGGCACACTGGATGGCCTTTATCTACAGGGTCCCTGGGCTGCAACCTGTAGGAGTTGATGGGGCTGGGTCCCACCCCCATCTGCCACTGGGAAAGTGGCCTGGACTTTGAGTCATCCCAGAAGGGAAACTGAAGTGTAGTGGTCCAGTTGGACAGCTGGGGCTAGAAAGGCCCTGAGGGCAAAGACATTGTCTCCAGGGAGGAAGTCCTAGGGCATCACTCTATACTGGGGCAGGGACAGCTTGAGAGAGACATTACAAAGGGCACTGAATGAGGCCCCTGTTGGACTTGTATCTTGGAAGGGGTTTGCCTTGCTTTTATGACACAGACAGACTTTGTGTGTTAGTTGGCTGGGGGGCTGCATCACTGAAGACCCACTACAAACACACAGAGACAGAGAGTGAGTGTGCAGGCACATGCACTTGATCAAGGAGTGCTCGTGAGAGGTGAATGTGACCCCATTACAAGTGTAAAGTCAGGCTTTGTATATATTTCCTGTGTGCTGAGGGGAGAAATAGGGGTGAAGATCAGGTTGGATGGGGGCAAATGGGTGGAAAACAATGATGGATTATTTTGCCAAGCTATAGAAATGTATTTTTTTCCCTCTGGCCTACTTCCCTCTACAAAAACTATCTTGGCATGTTTTATTTTGAAGTAGGGCTTTGACTCAGACCCTGGTTTTGCACAGATGTAACTCGATTCTTATCAACCAGTTTACATAGGTATAGAGCTGGAATAGTTCAGTGGTGAATTATGTTCTAGACTTGTTACTTAATAAAATCTTCAACAAATAAAGAAGATTTCATACATACAAACTGCATTCTAGAACTACAACTTAAGCCCAATTTCTGGTTCCAGGAGATGGATAGGTGCAAGCCCAGGGCTGATGGGAGAAGTATTGTGCAGGGGTCCCAAGTTGTACGCTCACAAATTATGGCCAGGAGATGAATCGTGGGTGTTACTGTTACATCTCAAACTGGGCTTCTGCGGCGTTCACAATCTGTATTGAGCTGAGGATGAGCATGCCAGTGTTGGGTTAGAGGCTAGAGTTACAGTGTGCAAGTTTGAATACATTCCTCCCCTACCCCTATCTCATCTACCAGTGGCCCCTTCATAACTTCATGTGGTAAAATGATTGCGCTCCTGGTATAAGTTAGCTGTATGGGCAGTTGTTGTGTGGGCACCCCTTAGGCAAGCCAGAATTCCTCTGTGCCCATTTTGTGGAGAAAAAGTGAAAAGGGTGAAAATTTGCTCTTTGGGATCTAAGATTATTTTTTCTTTTTTAAACGATGAAGAACAAACATGGTATAACACATAAAATCACGTGCATCAAATATAACCACAGAAAGACCACTGCATAAAACACCACTCAATAAATAGTATTCTACTTTTGCCATGTTACTCAAATTCCCATGCAGTGGCTACAGGCAAAACATTATATATATCCCCAAGGAGACTGTGTGCTATGAACACAACAAAGATCTAATTATTTTTTCAAACTTTGTTACATAGTTCACCTAGCTTGATATTCCTGAACAACAAAGAAGGGGTTTGTTGTCATTTGAAGAACAATATGTATTGCTCCAGGCATGGGAAAGAAGAGCCCTGTTAGAAAAGTACTGCACTTATAATGGAAGTAGATTACTAAGTGGATAATTAATGGTGTTAAAGATACAGGATCTTCCCTCCTCATTGGGCTCATTCTCGCTCTGATGTAACTTATAGCCTTGAGGAAGTTTCTTTAGTTTAAAGGCTCTCCTTTGGGTACCTCTGGTCTTTCAGTAGTTTATTGGGTTGGTCATGGAGGTTCAAGGGGGTCAAACCAGAAGAATCCTCTCCAAAGGATTAAATGGACTTTAAAGGAACAAAGCAATTTTGAAGAGTTTTCACAGAGGTCGTCCTCAAGATTTTAATCTACAAAGGTTCTCCTGCCCCACTTTCCCAAGGGCTCTAGGATTCTTAATTCATACCATTCCCTCTTTCTGAAAGAGACAGAAACTGATCAAGTTAGACAATATAAATCAAAATTTACTATGCAACATGCCAAGAGAGTAGAAAGAGCAT
The DNA here is from genome assembly GCF_003597395.2 of Chelonoidis abingdonii. Taxonomy (NCBI): domain Eukaryota; kingdom Metazoa; phylum Chordata; order Testudines; family Testudinidae; genus Chelonoidis; species Chelonoidis abingdonii. The sequence continues at coordinate 257,038,350 of NC_133770.1, read as the reverse complement.
TTTAAAAAGCGTCTGTGCTTGGCTGATTACTCCTAATGGTAAAATCACCATAATTGTTAATATTGTTGACCAACATAGCAATCGTTCCCTAGTTTTATGAATAGCAGAGCTTCAATTTAATGGTATAATATTTTCCCACCGGAGTTTCCTTTAAAGCTATGCATACACTTAAAATCAGATTCTGGACTATTACGTTTTATTTAAAAAAATTAGCAAGGATGATAGTTTCACTAACATTTTAGCAAATCATTCCTGAGCCACGAAAAGTAAAGCAAGACAGAGATTTTCTGTGGGGCTTTTTCCACAGATAATTTGAGAGAATTATAGTACAGAATTATTTATAAGCACATAAATGTGAGCAACATGCATATTGAAGTCAAAATAACTTTCCCTTAGATTTTGAATCACTGAATCAATTAGTAAATATATAAACAAAAAGCAAGAGACATGCATTAGTGAATTCTTCATACTGCCAGACACAGAATAATATTCCTTTAATTCCTGATCCATAAGAAGAAATCCTCCAATTGATATATTAAATACACATATGAGAACAAGGGAGCACTTGTGAGCAGAATGCAACTTCACCTTGAAGTGCTTCAAAGTTATTCAGAGTAATCTAAACAGTAACTCAAAGTACAATCAAAGCAGTAAACGTTATAGCATTTCATAGCAGTGTGTAAATAATCAGACCAGAGCAGCGCATAATGCATTATGATCTCACACACTCTGTATCCACCTATCAACACACACACATACGTATTTTTATGTGCTGAGGTAATATATGCTGTGTATATCCCAAACCTATTTCAAAAACTGACTCCTGGATTGTTTTTTAATGTCTTACGTTTCAATATTTTCTTTTCAATAATAGCATTAAATATGAAATGTTACCAGTTAACACATGTTCCAATTCATAGTCAAATGTTTTGCTGGGAGGTTGGGGCAGTGGTGGTTCATTTATAGATTCATGGATTTTAGGGCTAGAAGGGACCTAGATCATCTAGTCTGACCTCATGCAAGACATGGGACATATAATTTCACCAAGTGCAGTATCATTTACAGAATGAGGTTGATTGTGTAGCTTAATACAAAAGTATAAAACATTATTAATTGATGGTAAAATATGTCCACAGATTTTCCTTTTAGGCTAACCAATATCTGTAATTAATGTATTGTATTTATTTCACAAAAGGGTTTTCTGAAATGTTTATATTTTGAGATTATTGGTGAAATAATAGTTTATTTTGGGTCAGAGTTAAGGTTGCTGTGTTGTGATGAAATATGCATTTTAATACTTCAGCAAACATATTATTCTATCACATGAACAGTGTAAAATCTATATAAGTAACTACTAATTTCTTCACTAACTATATTGCTGTTTAACAACTTTAAAAGGGTTTTTTAAAACAGTTTTTGTTGTTTTATAGAATTTTCCAGTTCAGATTTCTTTTTTACACTTTTCACCTTTTTAATTTTACTTTATGTAGATTAATGTAGACAGTTGTGAAAAAAAATACGTGCAGTGGGTCTCCAGATTATTAAAGTCAAGAAATTATTTATTCAATCTAAAAAAAATGTGATTAGTAATACTTCACAGCTATGCTATGCTTTTTCATCTGTAGATCTCACTGTTATCCCCATTTTAGAGTTGGCATGACTAAGAGATTTGAACTGATGTGTGTGGAGTGGTATGGATTATTGGATAAGATACTGATTGTTGATCCTTGGTTCTGCTACAAACTTCTTTTGGCAAATCACTTAAACTTCCTGTTTTTCAGTTACCTCATCTAGAAAATGGACTTATTTTCCTATAGTCAAGGGGGAATTTTGCTGTAGAATATAGCAGAAGATGTGCCTCTGCCATAACTTGTAGTTTTCTTTTACTTTTAAAAAATATCCCTGGCCTATTCTATGTCGCCATGGTTTTTCTCCATCACTGAGATACAGTAATGTTTAATTTTCAAATAACTTTTTAAACATTTTACTATTCCTGACCTTGAAAACTGCCCATTATACAAGCCACAAAGTGTATCTCTATTTCAAACATATAATGTAATTATATTGGGCAGACTGGTGGTCACATACAAAATAGTGCCAGAAAGTGACTATCATGAGTGTCTAGTGGGAGACATTAGATTCTTTGCAAAACTGTCAAAAGTACTTACTCAGACATAAAGTTCTGAAAATATTCTATTGAGACTTAATCTGAAAAATTTGAAAACCCAGGGAATTTTTCTTTTTGTTTGTTTCGTTTGAATTATAAAAGGGATTGAAATAACCTGCTGATGAGATTATGGTTTCAGTCTTAACTATAGAGATACTATTCCCTCTCAATTCCCTTGATCCTTTAGCTCGAAAAAAACAGTCCTCTACTACTTGTTGTAAAGGAAGATTTCTGTCAGCTGCTACTGTAGAAATATCCTTTTGTTTTTTCAAAGCCTTAGCCTACCAATAGAAGGAGATATGTTCACACACACATAAAGGGACAAATCATGGAGTCCAACCTTTTAGCTATTGCAGATTGAGGGTATGAAGTGCAAAGGTGACCATAAGTCATTTTGCTCTTCCCCAATTCTTGATGCAACTGGGTTGCTGGTAGGGTTGCCAAGTTCCTAATCAAACAAAACCAAAAACCTCTGCCCTCTCCCTCCCCCTACCCATTCTCTGAGGCCCCATCCCCACTCACTCCATCCCCCCCTCCACTCCTAACTCTTCCCCACCCTCACTCACTTTCACCGGGCTGGGGCTGGGGGTTGGGGTGCAGGAGGGGGTATGGTCTCTGGGCTGGGAGTGCAGGCTCTGGGGTGGAGCTGGGGACAAGGGGTTTGGGGTGTGGGGTGGGACTCTGGGCTGCAGCAGACGGTTGAGGTGTGGAGAGATGAGGGCTCCGGCTGGGGGTGGGGCCAGGGATGAGGGGTTTGGGATGCAGGAGCGGGCTCTGGGCTAGGCCAGGGGATTGGAATGTGAGGGGGGTGAGGGGTCTGGATGTGGGGGATGGGCAGGGATGAGGAGGTTAGGGTGCAGGAGGGGACTCTGGGCTGGGCCAGGGGGTGGGGTGTGTATGTGTGTGAGGATCAGGGCTCCTGCTGGGGCCAGGAATGAGGGGTTTGGGATCCAAGAGGGGGCTCCAAGCTGGGCCAGAGGGATAGGGTGAAGGAGGGAGTTCAGGGTCACGGTAGCACTTATCATGGCTCTGAGGAAGCAGCTGCCAGGTCCCTGCAGCCTCTAGGCACATGGGGAGCCAGGTGTCTCTGCGTGGTGCGTGCTGCCTTTGCGTCTGCAGGCACTGTCCCCCACATCTCCCATTGGTCGCAGTTCCTGGCCAATGAGAGCTGTGGAGCTGGTATTCGGGGTTGGGGCAGCACGTGAAGCCTCCCAGTCCCTGGCTGCCCCAGCCCTTAGGGCCGCAGGGGCCGCAGGGGCTGTATCCGCAAGCCAGGTGGAGCTAGAGCAGGCAGGGAGCCTGCCTTAGCCCTGGAACCCCATTGTGCCGCCAATCAGACTTTTAATGTCCCAGTAGTGCCAACTAGAGCCACCAGGGTCCCCTTTCAACCGGGCATTCCAGTCAAAAAATGAATGTCTGCCAACCCTAGTTTCCTGTCCTATTCACTGTCATAGACAATCACCTGTCAGGGATGGTCTAGCTAATACTTAATCCTGCCTTGAGCACAGGGTACTGAACTGTCTTGCGGGGACATTCCAGAAGCTAGAGATTAGCATCAGACCTGTCCTGCGTATACCATGTGTTTCCTGGGTTGGGGGCTGAGAGAAGGTAGTATAGAAGCTGCTAGAGTGGCTGTAAGCAACCAGAGGATTATCTTAAACCAGGGAAAGCCTCCAGAGGCTCTTTAAACTGGGTTTGTGGGAGCTTTTTCACTAGAGCACTGGCTTTCTGTGGCCTGATTTTGCTCCCATGGAGGAGGTCAGTGGCAAAAACTGCCATGAACATTAATGGAGACAGAGTTGGGTCCATACATCCCATTGAAATCAATAAGCCAAAACTTATCAACAACAAAAATTGTTAGTAAACTTTGATTTGTTGCAACCCATTTTCTTCAGCTGTAATCGCTGTATGTGATGTCAAAGATTTAACTGTATGGAAGGTTTGAAAACAGTATTTTTCAGTTGGGTGGAGACAAAGAAATATTGTACACAATCAATTTCAAAACAGGATGAACTTTTTAATGTGCTGTAATTTAACAACCACTTGACAAATTTTCTTTAAGCTTTGGTTTTGCTTTGGTTTCCAACCAAATCTGGCAATTTTGAGGCCAAACAGATTTTCCAAACCAAAGCTATAGGAGAACAAAATTGGAGCTTCATGATGGAGGTTATGCCCAGCCTTAACTATGGAGATGTGATAGCCTCTCCATACTGTATTAGTGATCTCGATTGGTTGGATTTAAATCTGAAATTATTGAAAGAGTTGAGCATTTTTATTCTTGTAATTCTTAGCACATTTAATCTGCACGTTACTTTTGAAATTGTGATGAAATCTCCGACCCTCAGGTCATTTGACCCACCTACCTCCCTAATGCCGTCACCATTTGTGCCTCTGAATGGAAGGCCAAACCTTCTCTGTGATCTGTACCATTTATAAAGGCAGTTGTTTTCACCTGTTCTGTTTTTGAGGGTAGAGCTTCATTTCCTTCATCACATGCATATACCTTTTGCCTAGTTTTTAATTGCCAGGACTAAACTCCAAATGAAAGAAGTGAACCAAAAGAACTGGAATATGCTGCTGAGTGACTCCAGAAATATACTAGGAAAGACATTTCAGACTAGGCCTAAATTTCCTTTCATAGGATCAAAGAGAAGTAGGAAAACCCAAGCCACCCGATAACACCTATTCAGCTACAGTGTCTTCTGAGCTGTGTCTGCACTAAGATTTTTTTGTAAGTTAAAATTTTCCATTCCCACTGGTAACAATGCTGGGAGCACTAGGGAAGACAGTACTGCAAGCAACTGCCAATATTTTAGGAACCAGATAGTTTATACCTACTATGTCGACATGATATGTGGTTAAAATGTTGGTAGCTACCAGTGCCTTATATACTCATGCTCCCTCCATTGCTACCAAAAGCTGCATTGGTGGTAGCACTGATGGGAATTTTCAGCAAAAACATTCTAGTGTAGACAATGTCTTGTAGTCCTTTGTCCTCAGTCTCTCAGGTTCAGCTCTTCTCAAAGGGGGTTGAGTGGGGTTGCACTCAGGCAGCTCGCCCATGCTGCTGCTATTTTTAGTGAGCTAGCTGGAGCAGAGCTAACCTGTGTTTGGTTACCCAGGCTGGGAGGCATGCTTTCTGCTGCAGTGTGGAATATCCTGTACCCATAGACTAATAGGCCCAGTAGCAGTAGATGTTTGTTCTCTAATGTGATCAGAAATACATATTAACTTTTGTTTAAGTCATTCTGTCTTGTCAAAGTCCTGACCAAAACACAGCAATTACTTATTAGCTTTTGTTAAACATCTCATCTCCACTTGATTAATCCCCTTTCCAAAATTATATTGATACCTTTGCATCCACTTAGATGAGTTTGTGATTCTTCCGTTCTACATCTTTATTAACTTTCAAAGGAGCTCATCCTTTGTCCACCTATTTAAATAGAACACTAAGCACTTCCAACCCTGAGTGACACTAAAACAAATCCTTAGCATATTTCTAATTAACCCTCTCTTTGTCAGACTAAAGACTTGCCTTTCACATCATTCTTGAAACTTAATTGGAATGCAGAGGAATTGTGCCTAAAGGGATGTCCTTTATACACAGCATAGTCAAATTGCAAAGGTCTGGGTTATAACATTTCAAAATATAAAAGCAGTGCATAATATTAATATTGGGCAGAGTGTCACAAAATGCTGACTAGTTATGCCTGCAATACCGCCGTGAGGAGGATCTTATTCACCCCTATTGGTACAGACTCGGAAACTCAGGCAAAGAAGTTAAGTTACATGCCCACAGAGAGCATGAAGGTCAGAGCCAGGATTAGAACTTGGCAGTTCCTGGCTACCATACCAACGCTCAGACAACTTTACCATACCTGTCTGTCATACATTTTTTTTTAAAGAAGTTAGAGGTATGGAGGGATTCTGAAGAAGCATTGCAGCTGAAAAGTATTCCCTCCTTTTTCAGAGCATTTATGTTATTGGTGGTATAATAAAACAAACCAGGAAACTGGAAACTAGATGGGAAACTGAAACAGAAATTAATCAGCTTGCCCAAGATTATACTGGAAGTCTGTGGCAGAGCCAAGAAATGAATCCAGATCTGAGTCCCACTCCACTGCCTTGTCCAAAAGCCCAGCCTTCCTACTTTAATTCTGAATTTATAATAGAATGCTAAAATTATAATAAAAAGGGTCTTTTATTTAACTTTTTGTTTCCCATAGTACTGGCTGGTGGTTCAAATGTGTCTGGTATCTTACCTTTTATCTTTCTTCAATTGGTTGGCATTTGGTTAGTGTTCAGCCTGCTGAACAATATGGAATTTTGTCTTTAAGAAGCTGAGGTGAGAACTGGGTCCAGTGTGAGTCTCTGGAGAGTAGTTGAGAGTAGGACTTGAAGTGTTAAGCACTTACCGAAGAGTATTTTAAAAAAATCAAGTCCATAACCTGAGTGACTATATCATTTTTCACACGATTGTTAGGTTACAATTTTTGTATGCTGCTGGAGAAAGCAGGTCCAGTAGGGAATTGACTGACTCTGTTAATAATCTACCTCCATTTAGGCCACTAGGTCAAAGTACCTGCCTGTTACTTTTTTAAAGAAAAGGAATGTAACAGAAAGCTAAAAATTGACTAATTTTTCTCCACATTCACCCCTCCTGTTAAAAATAATAAGAGAAATTGTTCTAGTATTATGGGTAATCTGGTTTGATACTCTGTTCCCACTCCTGTTCTGTTTCTGTCCCATGGTCAAAATAAAGTAGAAGATAAGACAGGAACGGAAGTGCTGCAAGTGCCAATGAGTAATAGCTTTCAGAAGTGTTTTTTCTTTGTAAACTGTGGGCCAAAGTACCTTAATTCAGCTATAGTGAGTGCAGAAAAGGGCTTGCTTTGGTCTCTTTTTTCGTGATCTCCATGTGAAGATGTGCTGCACAAAACATGAAGGTAGAGATTTTTTAAATGTGAACTTTTAAATGTGAAATTTGCAACGTTTTGGACTATAAATATTATCAGTGCAGAAGTTTCCCGTTTTTTCTAGCATTATAGGAGTGTAATGGGTCCATCAATAGGTCAGTGCCCCTTTAGTTTAAATAGCACATCTAGTGCTTGTCATGCAAATTTCAACCTTGATGTATAAACTAAAAAGTTATCAGCTGAACTAGAGTGCTGTGCAATATCTGATGTAACCATTCACCCTGTATTATTCAGAAACACGCATTTATTTAACAAAAACATATTGCTGTAAAGTTTTTGTGTTAAATTCATAAAGAGGAACAAACTGATAACTAATTTGCCACAGCTTGTAAAAATTATGTTTGGATTATTTAAAAAAAAAAACATAACTAGGTACATTGCTATTGAGCAGATCGGTTGGGTTTTATTTTGGAGCAAACTTGTCCAGATATATTACAAATGTGGTAGCTCAGTATTAACTGGGGAGCAGGAGGGAACAAGCAATAAAAGGAGCTGAATGCCCAGAGAGCACAGTTTGTTTTAGTTAAGCATGTGGTGTACTTAGCTAATAGAAATCAGTTACCTATCCTCCACTTTTTAAAGAGGATCGTTTCATTATACTGCTGTAGTGAATGTTTCCCATTTGCAAACAGATAAGAGATTTTGTATATGGTTCTATGGAGAAAGATATACTCATCAAATTGTAATGCTTCCAGTATTCCATTTCTACTATTTCTTTTGTTACCATGTAAAATAAAATGATTAAAATGCTCCTGAATCTGTGTATACAATTTCATTTTTGCAATATTCATTTCATCCTGCCAGAGAGAAATGCTGTTTAATTTGAATGTGATTGTGAATTTTGCAAAATGGGAATATAATAGCATTTTACTTAAACTTATGGCATCTTCTACTCTCATTGTGTGTTTCAGGAATAGTTTCTTCATAATTAAAGTGTCAGAAAACACATTTATAACAAGAATGATGAAATTCATTCAGAGCGATTTGCTGGAGAATAATAACTTTAAATTTCCTCCCCTCAAACAGGATCATTTAGTACTCTCCAATCAGTTGTCAATGGTTCTCTTATCATTTCCCCATCCCTGTTACTCTTGGAAATGAACTTCTTCTCTAACAGCATGTCTTAGGTCTGCATTTATTTTGAATTTTATATTTTATGGGTCATTTAATGGAGACTTTATTTGCCAGGCTTGTACATGAATTCTAAGTGTTTCAATAAATATTAAAGACTCTTAACCCCACCGAAGGCTTCAGAATAGATAGCATTCCAGACCTCCAACAGGGGCATGCCTGGAATCACAGGACTAAATTATCCTCTGTAGCCTGAGCTTTTCAATAATTTAGACTCCTTACAACCCCATTGAAGGGGATAGATTTGTATGGGGCATCAATATAGAATACCTGTGGTATAAGCCCTAATGATCCATAATGAAAACAGAACATACAATAAGTGGTGTGATGTCTATGCCCTGGATTCAGTGAATCACTTAATCATGTGCTGATGTGCTTTGCTGAATTGGGGCCAATGGGGTGGAAGGTGCATAAAGCACATGATGGTAAAGGGATTTTCTATTTCTGATAAATTTAAGTGAAAGTGCTGAATTCATAAAGGTTCAATTCCTGTCTTGCTTAAACTGTTGCAAATCCGAGGTAATGCACTGAAGTCAAGACAATTACATATGTCAAAAAGTAGTCTAACCAAAAGAATTTTTCACTTATAATTTTCATATCCCCTGGGAATGTGTAGTTATTAATGTTGAATAATATTTAAAATAATACCTTAATATACCAGAAAAAGTTGCATTTGATTATTTGTTAGTCTAACATTTCTTTCAACTATTTACCTCCTCCTTTCCATATGGGAATATATATAGAAAACACAAGGATTAAACTTTGGACTGTATTGTTGGATAAAAAAAAATAGTCATTATTTCTGCCTTTCATGGTGTGGCATTCAAATATTACAAGGATACCGGTGCTGTTACATTAAACATTATTTAACTAGAAAGTATTTAGATCAAGATAACTTGTGGGGAGTGACTTTATAATTAATACAATATAAATTATTACAAACATATGTTGTTTTTAGAATTAGCTGGTGACTCTATGCTAATGTGTTCCAAGTATTTGTTTGCCTCTGTAAAGATGGCTGATTTATACATCATGTTCCTTTTCTGTTTACCTTTCTACTGCATATTCACCATGCAGCTAATCCTGCAAAGTGCTGAGTCCCTTCTGTGAGGTGTGGAGCAGTCTTGATTCCCATTGAAGTCCATGGGAGCAGAGTGTGCCCTGGACCACCCAGGATTAGATCTGGCAAGAGAAGTAACCATAAACGGCATTGTAGCCAGTCTTAAGATTTTACCCAGGAAAGGTCAAACATAATTGTACAGTGCAAATAAAGCATTTTGAATAATTTATTCCTTTTAAAGTGTTTGTACCATCCATGCAGCTGCAGAGCCATAATGCTTTCATTAAAAATCACATCTGGATTGAATTAAAACAGGAGCCTTTTCCAGCCGGGGAGTGTTTGTCAGGTTGAAAGTTTTTCTCGTAGCTGCTGAAGCTTTTCCGAAAACTCAGGGCTAAGACAGAGCGCAGACCTTGTCACGAGCTGGTACCAAGGTTTAAGTACATTCCTACTACGTTATTCAGCGTCTGGCTCTAATTTGGAGATCCATCTCCCTTGTGTTCATTTTATTAACTTACATATGACTAGCTCTTTTGTTTAATATGGAAATGAAAAAAATAGAGGTTGGAACTGAGAAAAGTAGTCTGAAAATGTCTTTTTCCAAGTTTTTGCTCCTTAAGGTATTGAATGTTATTGCATAAAGGAAAATTTAGTTGATAAAGTATTAACATTGCTATTTTTTATGATAGGTTTAAATAAATATATATGCTTTTTGGAGAATGAGACGCTGCAGATGTCTGTGTCTGTCTCCTCTTTGGTTTGACCATCACTTTTCAAAAAGGACAGCAAACAGTTGTCTGTTAATGAGTCCTGTAATTGGAAAGGCTAGTGGAGTTGGGGTTCTAAAATGTCGGCAATTGTTTTTGCAATTCTAACGAGATGTTTGAGTTAAATAAGAGAGTGGCAACCATTGATTTCAGGCAATCCAGAAAGAAATGGACTGAACGGCCTTTGCAGTATTGAACGAAAGAAAAACTGCAATGGAATATACATTATTTATTATTTTTTGTGCTCCAGCACCTAAGAGCTTATGTTCAGAAGTCTAATCTTTCTAATTAGAGGGGCTAGAATATCTCCTGTATTTATTTGGAGTTTTATCCTATAAAAGAATATCCAAAGCCCTGATTGCTCTTGACAGTCATTCAAAAATATGCTGATAAGTAAACCATGAATTATCCCAGCGAGAACAAAATTCAATTAAGTATTCCCCTTCCTTGCTTCAGAGTCCCACACCACTGATACCCAGTCCTATCCTAACCATGAACATGCACATTCTTGTTTTCTCTAAGGCCAATAGCGTCAGACGGAAAGTTGTACCAGGATTCTTCGCAGGTCTTTGGCTGTGATGCTTCATGAGGAAAATATTTGTTTGAAGAGAATTATTTGGATATATTACAAACAGCGTTAAGAGCTTTCCTCCCCGGTGAGGGAAAAATATCTTAAGCTATCTCTGCCTTCATGAGAAGTGGTCTGTTTTCAGAATAAGCTTAGTACACTCCTGTGTAGTTAAAATATGCGCCTGGTTGCTCCTACAGCTCAATGGGGAAATCCTGGCTCCATTGAAGTTAATGACAAAACTTCCATTGGCTACAGTAGGACCAGAATTTCACCACAAGTAAAGGCAAACTTCCCACAGAGGTCAGTGAGTGATTTTTATTATTATTAATTATTATTATTTTTCCCTGTATAAAGGTTATTGTATCAGGTAAGGAGAAATCATCTACCCAGCACTCGCACTGGCAGATACTCCTTGTGTCTGCCCTTCCTTTTCTGTGTGGAGGGAAGGCTGATCAAAAACTAGTAATTGTATTTTGTGTGGGGGAAGGGGAATACTTTTTTTTGAAAAAATGCACGGTTTTTAATGAAACTTAGTTCTTTGACAATTATTTGAAATGATTTTCTTTAAACATTTTTGTTTTGGTGCAGTTCACCCCTCCCCCCACACTTCCTCTGACTTTAGTGTTATTTCCCCTCCTCCCACCGTGTCTTCTTCCTTTCTTCAGTACATGTCAGAGGAGTGAAGTAAAAATGTGGGTTTTTTCTCACTAAACCAAAATAAAATATTTTAAAAATATTTTGAAATATGAGAAATTTTGAACTCAACAAACTTTCCCCACTTTTTTTTTTTTTTGGTTTGGTTTGGTTTGGTCAAAAAAGTCATTTTGCACTGCAAAATCTTCAACCAGTTCTAGCTGCAGCATAGCTGAATCTGGCAGAGCTGAGCTCCTTGCTACCTCATTTGCAAAGGGAAACCACACCAATTCCACTACCCAGTAAAGTCCTTCAGTTGGGGAAGAAGAGCAGGATTTTCCCCTATGTTTCTTTTGAAGTGAGCATTCTCATTCTCTCTTTCTCTATCTCAAGGGTCGGCAACCTTTCAGAAGTGCTGTCCCAAGTCTTCATTTATTCATTTTAATTTAAGGTTTCACGTGCCAGTAATACATTTTAACGTTTTAGAAGGTCTCTTTCTATAAGTCTATAATATATAACTAAACTATTGTTGTATGTAAAGCAAATAAGGTTTTTAAAATGTTTAAGAAACTTAATTTAAAATTAAATTAAAATGCAGAGCCCCCTGGACCGGTGGCCAGGACCCGGGCAGTGTGAGTGCCACTAAAAATCAGCTTGTGTGCTGCCTTCGGCACGCGTGCCATAGGTTGCTTACCCCTGCTCTATCTAATCACCATTACAGTGTTTGCTGGTGTCAGAAATCTCAGATGTGGGAACTTTCTGAATTCCACTGTCTTAAGTCAATGCTAAATAGGCTGAAGGTTATTTATTAATTGATGGTGGTAGTGCAATATTTCTTCAAAGAAAAACCCGGGTTCCAGCATCATCACAAAGTGAGGGACTAAAGGATTGTGGAGTAGTTTCCTGCCATCAGAATACCTTCATCAGCTATAGCAAGGTGTGAGCTGAACATGGGGATGTGAAAGAGAAATAAAAATGCTGATAAATTTGGGTAAATAAGCTGATTTGTATGACTTGTTAGCAAGGAATTAACATGAAAGCATGGCTGTTAATTGCCTTATCTTAATGTTGATCAGTTTATTTTCCATTCCATTCCAATATATTTGGCCCCCTGAGATCTGACCCATTAAGACATGGGTATTTTTTACCTAATAAAGAAAGCTGGTTATTTGTATAGCAATTCCTTCTCTGTGACTCTTATCACACAATCCTAATGTGAGTGTCACTATAACCACTGCTCCACTAAGAAGGACGTGCAGGAGAGCCTCCTGGTCAGACGGTGTTTTCTCTTCATTACGAGGTATCCTTTATGGTTTCATTTAGTGACCTTGTCTCATTTTCTACTGAAAGTAGTTGCAAGGTGAATGTTTGTATTTCTAACAGTTTTAGTGGAATAATACTGGTTCTGTTTGCTGTTTTTATCACTACATGAGAATGGAAGTTTACACTGTTTGTGCTGTGCCTGTAAACTGTTGATTTGTGCATGATTTTTGCCTCCCATTCAGCCTGATGTTCCCTTCTGAATAAAAACCCAGGGAAAACACTAGGCCAAAAGTTTCACAAGGCTTACCTTGTGGTGTTCAAACCACAAAGAAAGAGGGGTCTTTCTTTTGTGTGGATTCACAAAAGGAAAAGCATGATGGCCTACAAAACTGAGTTTCATGGATCGCAAGGGAAATAGCACTTGATTCCATGGATACTGAGCCATCCTCAAAGTAACCTTCCTCACCAGCTGCTCTCTGTCCTCCCGGTCATAAACTCACATGGTCACATGACTCCCAAGAGTCCTGTGTTGCAGCTTGGTAATGGCAGATCCTTCAGTACTCTACATTTCTGAGAGTAATAGAAGTTGCAGAGGGAAGATTATGCTGCTAACATGACTGTCAAGGTTTCTTTCCCCACTTTTAACTTATGGGTACAAATGTGGGTACCTGCATGGACACTTCTAAGCTTAATTACTAGCTTAGATCTGGTATACACTGACACCACTCAGAATTTCAGTGTCTGGGCACTCTCTGTCCCCCCAAAACTTCGTTCCCTCCCTGGGTTACCTTGAGGGACTTACCAATTCCCTGGTGAACACAGATCGAAACCCCTTGGATCTTAAAACAAGGAGAAATTTACCGTCGCCCTCCTTTCCCCCTCCCAATCCCTGCTGAGTCCAGATCCAATCCCCTTGGATCTTAAAACGAGAATTTAACCATCCCCCCCCTTTCCCCCACCAATCCCTAGTGAGTCCAGATCCAATCCCCTTGGATCTTAAAACAAGGAAAAATCAATCAGGTTCTTAAAAGAAAGCTTTTAATTAAAAAAAAGAAAAGGTAAAAATTATCTCTGTAAAATTAGGATGGAAAATGCTTTACAGCGTAATCAGATTCCTATAGACCAGAGGGGACCCCCCCACCCCTAGCCTTAGGTTCAAAGTTACAGCAAACAGGTAAAATCCTTCCAGCAAAAAGAAACATTTACAAGTTGAGAAAACAAACTTAAGACTAACACGCCTTGTCTGGCTAATTTCTTACAAGTTTGAAACATGAGAGACTGATTCAGAAAGATTTGGAGAACCTGGATTGATGTCCCATCCCTCTCAGTCCCAAGAGTGAACAACGAACAACACAAAAAGCACAAACAAAGACTTCCCTTCACTAAGATTTGAAAGTATCTTGTCCCCCTATTGGTCTTCTGGTCAGGCGTCAGCCAGGTTTACTGAGCTTCTTAACCTTTTACAAGTAAAAGATACATTAACCCTTAATTATCTGTTTATAACAATGACTAATTCCCACAAGGATTTCAGGTTGGAAATCCATCGGATTCTGAGGATCTCTTCATACAGAAGAGAATGACTAAACTTTGTCTCTGCCTGGAGTTGCCCAGCACAAATTTCAAACCCATGGAGTTGCATCCATGCAGAATTCTGTAGCCTACCAGGATGGGGAGACGAGCCTGACGCACAGTCAGTGGGTAAAATTTCAAAAGTGTCTGTGTGATTTATGAGCCTACGTGCTACTTTTTCAAAAGTCACTTAAGCCCTTTGGCTCCTTAGTGTGTAAGCCACTCTTGACAATAGGACTTACGGTCCTAAGTCACATAGGTGCTTATCAAAATTTTACTCACTGTCCCATTTCCTTCAGATCTGGAGCATGAGAATGTGCCAGTTTACTTTGTAAAAGATTTCTCCTTAATTATGACTTTAAAAACCTTGTACACATAGGCTGTGTGGGGGTACATCTTTGCAACCTCCCTGACTTCAATTCTTGTTGGAAAAGGAAAGGGGTGGATACATTCTAAAAGGGATGGGTATGAGTTCTGTCACAGATGGATGCATGGCCTCTGGTGAAGTCAATAAGAACCACACATGCACATTCAAGGTGGATTTTTACTCTTAGTTTTTAATTCTTCCTTACAACCAGTGCTTGAATAATTAATATCTAATAACTTACTTTCTGTCCTCTCTCTGCATTTAGTACACACATTCATCTTTCTTGGCTCATGTTTTACCAAGAAAAACTGCATTCTCCCCAGTTGCCTCTCAATTCACGGTCTGATTACACCTGACCTTTTGGATCCATGCAGAGCTGGAGATAGTCAAGAGAGCCAGCACATTCCTTATACACTGTTCAAAGCTCTCATTTGAGGCTTGATGACTGTGCTAGATATGTGAGCACGTACCACAATATGCCTTGAAAAATCATCTAATGTGCTAATTTAGGTTTAGGACGTGATATCAAAGAAGATCGCTGGTCCTAGGCTTTCCCAAAGAGCTGATGCTCTCCCAGAGCCTGCCGCCGTGTCACAACTTTCATTTCCTTATAGATGAAAGCTATGCAATGTGACTGCATCTCTAAATGGAGCACAAATTTTAAATAGGTCTCCAGCTAGTGACTAGCATGTCCTTCCACCCATCTAGATCTGCAATATTACAGATGCATGCCTTGAATGCCAATATCATGGGTTAAAACTGTGGTTATCCCACAAAAACAATAAATGTTTTTTTTGTCTATGATATTTTGAGATGCTTCTTCAAAGAGTCCATACCCTTGACAATCTAAAGAATTTAAACTTTTGTCTGCACAGTAAAAGTTCACTCTTTCATAGTGAGAATATTACAAATTCAAAAGAGGCAGTAGATAGCTGGATTATTTATGAGATCTGAACTACCTGTTTAATAATGCATAAAATTCTAAATAAAGTTATAAAACATTAGCACATGCATGTTCATAAACTTCGAAACATTTCAGTGTTCATACAGTTAGTCATATTCAGGCATGGTGTATTGTCAGTTGATTGTAGAGGTGACTAATCCTCTAACTATATCTGTAGACTATACTTTAACATAGCTTTCTTATATGAATATAGCAGATTTGTTTCCTGCCCAAATTAGTTTTGCTTAAGGTGCATTTATATCTCAAATTACTGCATAACTAACATGTTTTCCAGTGGTCTCCTTAAAAATCCGTTCTTACTAGATTGCAGTCTCAAACCAATCCACTTTGACTGTAGCTATGGCAAATTGCTGTCTGAAAATGACTGCCCTATTCATCTGTTAATATTGTTAGAAAGAAAGCTACAACTGCACCTATCAGTGTAACTAAATTAGAGCAAGTTCACATAAGGCAGACACACATAAAAATGTATTTATGAAACAGATGTATCCCTCAACAGGAAAATGACAGCAATTCTGATAAAATCCTTTCATTATTTACTTTCAACAAGTATCTTTAGTTGCAGCTTGACTATAGTTGAATCATTTCAATAATCTTGTTATAGGACTGGCAATAAAAGGAAAAGCACTTCAGTGGAGTGAAATGGTCTTCGCATTGACACATTTAATGGCATATCAGTGATATGTAGATTTTTTTTTTAAAGCTGTGGAAACAAACAGCAGCATTGTCTGTAAGCCCGGTAGGTCTGTGCTTTGAACTGAAGTACATCCATTGCATGGCACTACCTATTGGAAGGCTCTGGTTGTAATTTACCCACTACCAGTAGGTGTCACAGTCTGTATGGTGTGGTGTGCTAAAAGCATTCAGGTTGCCAAATACAATGGCTGCTATACAGAATGTGTCTTCCCTAGCTAAACAAACCCACATGAATGATTATGTCTGGAAATGAAAAAAGCGTTTTGACCTTATTAAACTATATAAGTACAGATACCTTTAGACTTCTCTTTAGTGTATATTGTACCTTTCATTGTCCAAAATGTAAGTTGGCCTCTAAAACGTTAAAGCATAGTGCATCACTTAGATGAAAGCTAATTTTTTTTGGGGGGGGGGGGAGAATAGGGAGTAGGGATATTTTAAAAACTGCTACAAATATTATTTTAATGGTTTGCATTTCCATATCAGTTTTCCTCTGCAGATTTCAAAACACTTTGCTCACAGCACTTAAATATTCAGATATTGCAATTAATAGGTGTTTTATCTCTCTCTCTCTGTCTCTTTTTTTTATGAATGAGGAAAATGAAGCACAGGTGGACTAAATGACTTGCCCAAGGTTGTTTTGGAAGCCTGTAGAAGAACCAGGAGTATTTACAAAGGATTTGATTCTTTTTACCCCTTGCAGGATATTAGTAATTATATTCTAAAAATTCTAGATTCCCCCCCTCCAGGGAAGAGACCAAGCCTGGAAAATTTCAGACCAAGAGGTGAAAGTCTGTGAAAATGTTAAGTGCATAGAAACAGGGATTTGTAATGCAGGCAGTGGTGTAATGTAAACTATACTGGCTGCTATTGTAACCACTATAATTAAATGTAAAACATATTGCACTGGAAAGGTCAGGTAGTAATCAAGTTAGTTTTTCCATAGCAACAATAACTCTTATTGCAAATACTGTATATATTAGCCTTCATATTTATCAACTTTAAATAATAATTAAAAGTGCTACCTATGTTCAATATAAGAAAGTTAAAGTTGTGATTGAAATCGTAAGCTTTTCATTTTTTGAAATATTTTGGTGTGGGGGTTAGAATTTGCAATCCTAGTATTGCATTTTTTTAAAAAAAGGTTTTAATTTCATCTCCTTATTTTATTTTCCTATACAGGTTTTATGGAAACAGATTGTGAAAACAATAGCTAAATTTGCAACCCACCTCTTTTCATAATTCACAATTTTGTGGATGTCATAGTATTCTATCCCCAATCTGAACCTTAAAGTCCAAAAAATGAGGTACTAGCATGAATTCCTCTAAGCTTAATTACCAGTTTAGATCTGACAAGATGCCACCACCCAAAAATATATAGTGTTTTGGGGCACTCTGGTCCCCCCCAAAACCTTCTCTGGGGACCCCAAGACCCAAATTCCTTGAGTCTCACAACAAAGGGGAATAAACCATTTCCCTTCCCCCTCCTTTCTTCCTCCCAGATCTCTTTCCCGCCCTGGGTACACCTAGAGAGAGAGAGACAGATTCAAGCTCCGTGAATCTAAACAAGGGAGCTCTGTGAATCTAAGCAAAGGGATTCCCCTTTTCCCCTCCCTCTTTCTCCTGTCCCACCAATTCCCTGGTGAGTACAGACTCAATTCCCTTGAGCCTCAACTAGGGAGAAAATCAAACAGGTCTTAAAAAGCAAAACTTTTAATAAAAAGAAAGAAAAAAAAGTAAAAGTTGTCTCTGTAATCTAGTTGGTAAATATTACAGGGTCTTTCAGCTTATAGACAATGGAGAAAAAGCCTCCTCCAGCAGAAATACAATTTAAAAATACTTTCAGCCAAATACACATTAAAACTCTACCAGCCAGATACACAGTTGCAAATACCGAAAACAATCAAAAGACTATAACCGCCTTTCTACTCAATACTCACTATTCTGAATATATAAGAGACTGTAGCAGGGAGATTGGCAAGAAACCTGCTTGCACATCTAGTCCCTTTCAGGGCTCAGAGAGAACAAAGCAAAACCCAAAAAACACAAACAAAGGCTTCCCTCCACCGAGATTTGGAAGTATCTTGTTTCCTGATTTGGTCCTCTGGTCAGGTGTTGTTTGTTAACCCTTTCCAGGTGAAAGAGACATTAACCCTTAGCTATCTGTTTATGACAATGGAACATGCGCCTTTTGGGCTGAAACTTTTCATGATTGGGTTCTGCCTGACAGAGAATAATTATTTTGAAATTAGGGCACAATCCTTTAATCCATTTTTTATTTTTGGATTATGGGGGAGTGGGAAAAAATGCACCTTTGTTATCACCTGAAATTCTAACCCCTACTTTGCAAATAGCAAGAAAAATTGCTGAATTTTTCAGCTGGCATGATCATAGTCCTCACTGCAAAACAGCATGTGCTTTGTTCCTTTGAGGGGAAATTAACAATAATAAAGTTTTAAGCAACTCTATAACCATTTTCAAGGACACTCGGTAGGTATTTTCTCAGAGATTTTAGTATAGCCTAATTTAAATCACTCCTGCTTTGTGATCTCACATTGCTCACTCTCCCTGCTCAGCCTGACAGGCCCAAAGGGACAATTTGAATGAGGGGAGATTATAAATATCACACCAAAACATGCACAGCAGAATCAACAGCAAAACAACTTTTAAAATCAGGAATAAGAGGAATTGGGGGGGGGGGCTCCCTGGGGAATCTCTGCTTAGCAGGTACCTGGGGGGGCAGTATCAGCATAACTAAACTCTAACTCTAGATCTTCATTTTTACACTACATGGGTAATCTTCTCCTTCAGCATTATCTGATAATTCCAATTATTCTGAGTGCTGCAAAGACATTTTCTTACAATTATGTGAAAATTAATTTCTAGTCAAACCAAAAATCCTGATATGCCGAAAGTCTATAAATGTGGAAGTTAACATCCTATTAGTGAAGGCCTGGCAAATGTGGGAGAAAAGGGTTTATTCGCTCTGCTTGCGAAGGATATGTAAACAAAAACAAAACATTCTTTCAAGAGAGAACATGGAGAACTGGCAAGGAAACAAAAGTGTAATGGAGGAGATTTCTAGGCCACCCAGCTGCCTAATTTCTGGCAGCATCTCTGGAATTTTACAGCATGACTTTCATAATATTGCCTTCTAGAAAACAAAATGCTATATCATAGCTATATATAATACTTTCAAATATAAAGCATTTTACATCCTGTAGACATTGGTTTTTATCTACAGTGGAATTTTTAAGTGACTCATACTGCACATGGAATTGAATAGTGCAACCTACCGCTATCTCTTTGTAACATATTAAAATTTAATTTACCAAGATGAAAGCATTGATAATCTAGTTTCATTTTCCAGCTTGATCTGGAGGACAGTCATGGCATTATGCACAGTTTCCTGGGGACAATAATGAAAAACCTCGGCTCTGTACAGCTTTGCACTTAAGGTGTCCATACTGTGCTGTTGTGAAATGATTTAGCAATTCCTATGAGTGTTCTCAGCAATCTTCTATAACTGATTCCTTAACAATATTATTAAAACTTAAGCAGATGAAACTGGGTTATTTTGGAGTCCTGGTGGAAGACTGTGTTAAGACAAAGCAGCAGTGTAAACATGCAGGGCCAGCCAATAGCTGATGTGGTTCCTTATGAACTGCAGCACTGCTTGGTTACATGGTGGAAAGTCCGTCTTCCCTTGTTCTAATAATACATTAGTAATCACAAACATCTGTATAAAACAGTGCAGATGTGTGTAATTATAGAAGTATTTATGTCTTATTTAAGATTTCTGGGTTTGAATCTTTCTAGTCTTTATGGTATTAAAAAAATGTCAAAAATACATTTCTTTGGTTAGAACAAAGATTTTTCCTAATAATGTATCCAGCAATGCATTATTTTTGCTCATGAAATAGCTAGCAAGTGATGCATTGTTGCTCCTATTACTACTTTGCTATGTATTAAATGTTATCATAACATTACTGGGGGAGTAATTGGAATTCATTTAGCACAGACAGAACTCTAGTGGGTTACTTGTGGCTGTCCCCAGTGATAACTGTTAATTAACTCTGGCTTCAGCTATACTCTAAAAATAACCATTTTGAAACATGGTTGTGAAACAATGTTTTTTCCCTGTCCATAGACAAGAAAGGCCTATGTTATAGTCATTGTAGAAAGCCATGTTTTAACCCAGGTAGATACTCAGGCTAACAGCCTAGCTTCACTACATTAATAGTTGAGACAATGGGTCGGATTACAACATGGTTGTCCTCTGATCCACTTCTAGCATAGCCATACTGATTTAGCATAAAAGATCATATCAACATTGAGGAGTATGAATTATACTACAAACTACCCTGCTGTGTGCTGTATCCTAATTAGGGTTGCCAGCCCTCCCGGGTTGCCCTGGAGTCTCCTGTTTAATCTTTAATTAAAGATTGTCGTGTGACAAAATCTCCAGGAATTCATCCAACTAAAGTTGGCAACCATAATTGTGATAGAGAGTATTGCTACACCCTTAAGTCACGAGGCTCTACTTCTAAAAGAGAGCTTTGTTTATACTATGGCCAAATTTCATGATTTTATTGCAACTCTAGTGATTTTGGGGTTTGGTTTTGTTTTTAACCAGTGTCATGAAAACATGATGAAAGGCTGCCAACGTGCAAATTTTCCTTTTTTCAAAATGGCCACTATCTCTTATTATTATTATTGTAGCCAACAAGATAGACTGTGTAGGGAAATGGCCACTATCTGCACTAGGAGGGCAGCCCTTAATAAAGTTGGCT
Source organism: Chelonoidis abingdonii (assembly GCF_003597395.2). Classification (NCBI taxonomy): domain Eukaryota; kingdom Metazoa; phylum Chordata; order Testudines; family Testudinidae; genus Chelonoidis; species Chelonoidis abingdonii. Next base: position 257,017,393 of record NC_133770.1, on the reverse strand, counting down.
GTCACTATCGGCCTTTTTCAGTCAGAATGAAGCCATGCACATGGGTAACATTGCTGCTACTCTATGGCCAAGGGGCAAGACAGGACACAGTCTGTGAAAGATGGATGGGGAGACTGAAGGGGAACAGGATGCGGATTTAGGGGAGCAGGGGAATGTGGGTTGCAGGCAGGGTGGAGTGGGGAGGAGTGTGGGGTTGGGAGAAGCAGAACTGCAGTGGGAAGTGGAGTGGAGGCGGGTGGAGGGTGGTCTGGAGCAGGAGGAGACACTTGTGTTGCTCTCAGTAACAGGTTAGAAGCCAGTGAAGATCATGTAGTTTAGTTGTAATATGTTCCCTGCAATGATCACTGCTACACTTAGTCAACAGGCAGTTGTATTCTGCTCTAAAACCCTGAACTGGCAAACACTGATGTCAGTGTAAGGTTCTCATTGAGTTCAATGGGTTTTGGATCAGTCCTAACTGATAATTTTCATGAAGTCTTAGGATAGCGTCCTATTTAGAGCTCACTGCAGTAAACTAGCCTGGCGATGACACAGGCTTGGATAACTGACGTGAAGTCAGCATCCCCACAAATATGTTCCCATCCAGAGAAGATGCAAAATAAGGGTAACTCCATCAACTGAGGGAGCTGATGCTATTGTCATCACTTCTTCCAGTTGCTTTCTCAATCTGTGATACCTACATAACTTGAGTCTCTCTGGACTAAATCACATCTGGTCAAATTCTCATTTAAACCTCTAACTTGGCTAGATAGTAGGAAAGCTGATTTTGGTGAGTGCTGGATACCCCTCTTGTAAGCTTTGGGTTTATTATACTCTTAATTTTTCTTAGAACATATAGCTCCAAGAATTGCACTATATGGATTGCACTAAACTACAGACAATAAAATTGGAGATCAGTAGTGCCAATTGCACATGGGACATATTAGTTATGTACGTTGAATGAGTTGCATCCTGTTTTCATTCACAGAAAGCTGATCATGAGTTCAGACTGAATAGGTGACATAGTCAACATGAAATTTAAGGTGAATTTCATGACATAATTTAGCCATATTCTCAGGAAGGTGGGGACACAGTGATAGCAGTCAGCAACAGAAGGATTGTAATGTCAGATCTTTCCTCAATTTTGTTTTAAAATTATACAGTACACTTCACATAGTCCCGTTTACAGTAGATCAAAAACAAAGAGAAAGTGTTGAAATCTAAGTAGCTATGACCTTCCACTTGTCCACCTTCATCTTCCCTTCCCTCACCTTCACAATACAAGTATTTCTCAGAGATGGCCAGTCTGGTCTGAATCAGTTTAATTTTATCTGCAAAGTAAGTGGGAAAACTCACCAGACCCAAAAAAACATGCTCTGTATCTGAGCTTAGGCACCTGGCTCTTTAAGCACCAAGACCAGGTCTCTTCTGGCTGGGAATTTGCAGCTCCTGTGATGGTGAGTAAGAATGCATTTGTCTCCATTGCAGCTAGAATATTTGTTTTCAGAAACACTTTATATCTGTCAGACTGGAATTAAATTCATGTTTTCAGCTCTCTGCCCACCTGAGTCATCCTCCACAAGTCATCTAAGTGCCAGTTTGAAGAGAAGGAGACATTTAAAAGCCACCATTCTGACATTCGAGAACAAAAGATAATCAATGTCCAGCTAGACCTTGAACTCTACAATCCATCAGCTGAACCGTATTCGCCTTGAAAGAGTTCTGAAATCTACTGGGTTCCATTCACCACTGAGGTGGAACCATAAAAAGAGGTAATCTGCCAGTCTCTGGTAGCTGTAAACACAGATTTTAATCCTACACAGTTTGCCAGTGTTTAGCGAGGTGCTGCCTTTTTAAAAAAAACAAAAAGCAAAATCCTTTAAAAAAGTAGGATGCATAGAGTAAAAGAAATTAGGAACAATGAACCCTTGTAGACATAAAAATGTCACTTTCTAACAACATATATATATATTCTCAGCCCTATTGTGCATATAGTATGTTTCTCTGAGACATTTATATCTTAAAAATAGCGTTCAGATCATATGACATGGAAGTTGCTATAGTAACTATACATTTACTGAAGAACAGCAAAATAATAATGTGTAAAATGTATAAATTATCAGTGTGTTAGAGCAACTGGTGCCTTGCAGCTAGCATCACCTATAACCTCCTCTTTTCTGTTTTTAGAAAAGGATCTTTTATAATGAATATAAATCTCACTCATATATTTTCAAAATACTTTTTTTTTTTGCTGACTCTATCCTTTATTTGAGTTGATCACCCCTGCAATGCCTAAGTGAGATGTGACTTTTTAACTACTTAAAGGGCGGGGGGTGGGGGGAGAGAAAATAAAAGGAAGAACATGGTGGGTCAGATTCAAAGCCTACTGGCTTCAGTGGAGACACTTCTATTGATTTCAATGAGCATTGGATCAGGCTCTATGCAAACAAAAATTATTTACAATGAAATTGTGTGGAAAGTTGTAGTTCACTCATTTTAGTGGGTATGTTACTAGGTTTTAATCCTGCTGCTGCTGGAATCAGAACCAACATTGCAATTGACTTCAATGGAATCCGGATCAGGCCCCAGTGTATAAAAGTGGGCTGAGGATTTCTTTCTGAATGGCTAGAAAATATGGAAACAATTTTCCAGACTCCCTCTCCCAGCATCCAGAATTCCAAGTTGTAAGATTTACAGTTCATGCCTGTCAATGCTTTTTGCTAGCAATGCGATTGCTTAGGAAAAATAAGATCGGATGGTGTTACTAAAATTTAAGAGTGAGTAAAATGCATTGAGTGAAATCCTGGCAATTGAAATCAATGGCAAAACTCCCATTGTTTTCAATAGGGACAGGATTTCACCCTCTCTGTTTAGCATCACACCGAATAGGGCAGTGACCCACTGGCCTACAAGAGATTTTAGCCCCAAAAGATCAACACACACATTTATTTCATGCTCCAAAGAGAGGTAACTAATGCTGTAGTAGTGCTGGCTACAGATCAGACATATCCTCATCCAGGGGGGTTTATACAGCTAACCAGTAAATCATTTGGTTCACTTCTTTTATTTATGGTAGGTTACGGTGATGTTTTATTTTACTGACCTTTCTAGCTTTGCCGTAGTCACATTCTTAAAGAGTTCAATTTAACTAAACATTGTCGCTTCTAATTGTTTGAAAATGTCTCTGCTTTACTAGTTTTGTGAGCAATAGAGTAGGTTAACTTGAAATTTTAATCTTCTTTGCAACAGCACCTGCCTAAGAAGCAGTGACCAGTTATTAAATAAAGGCATAAATACGCTGATATTTTGTTATTTTTTATGAAAAAAATATTTATCTACCAAGACAGAAGATCTGTTTTAGGACTGGAATTTAGTATCTTAAGAAATATAATTATAAAGCCTTATACATTTCTCTTGGAACACTTTAACAGTAGAACTACAGGTTACTTAGAGTCTATTACAAAGACGATATTTATTCTGCAATATTTGTATTGTAATATTCTGCAACTTACAATAAAGTTTTTCAGATCAAAGGATCTGATCCAAACCTCATTGAGGTCTTCCCAATGGCCTTTGGATAAGGCTCTGAATGTACAAAATATTATTGCAGTAGTTTTATATGACACCAAATATTTTATACTTTGTGACTTTGACATGATGTCAGCTTTTCCATCAATGCTGTGTTTGATTATTTCACCAGTTAGAATGGAGAGGACGCATATTTTCCTCTCCTGAGAATACTCTCTGCCAGTTTCTGATAATGAATGATCATTTTACTTATTGGGAAACTCTAATAAACATAATACTAATCAGAAAGGTTTTTTTTACCCTGAGGACAATTTTAACTGTTAGCAAAAATACTAAAAATGGAAATATTTTGGCTGAATACTGAAAAAGTTTGATTTTGAAATGCTGCCATGGTGCCTCATGCACCCATTCGCCTCTTTAGGTTGGGTTCCCTGGGTGGAATGGGAGCAGTGCATCATGGGAAGCCCTCACCATGAAACATTATCAGAGATGGTGATATAGAATCCTGCCAATTGAGGTGAAAACTATAATTCCCATGAAGCATTTCTAAATCAAAATGTTTTTGGTTAAAATAAGAAAGATTTTTGTTTTTGGGTGTTCAGTTTTGCAATGAAAAATTGAAGTTCTACCTGGAAATCAGACACTGTTTGGGAAAAATTTTGGTCAGCCCAACATTACAACAAAAAAACTCCAAACAGTCTGCGTGAATAATTTACATCCATCCCTAATGCATAGCTTTCAAAAGAGAAATATATATTGGTCATCAAAACAGTAGAATATTTTATACAGAGTGTTCCAGTAGCAGCAAAATATTTTGGGAAAGCAGAGTGCTAGAAAGGTAATTTAGAATGCTGTTGTCCACATTTTCTACCTTTGTCAGAAACTGAGTTGGAGGGTCAGGCATACTGGTCAGAGAAGGGGAAGTCAGGCGTACTGGTCAGTGCAGTGGCAGCCAGGCCAGGAACTAGAGCTAAAGGTGACAACAGGAGTCAGAAATCAAGGGCAGGTTTAGAATAGTAGGACTGGGAGCTAGACTGGAGCAAGGGCAGGGCAGGGCTGGAGCCAGACTGGGAACAAGGTTGGAGTCAGAGCAAGGATGGAGCAGGAGGCAGAGGCCTGGGGAGTCTGTCACTACTGTCAAGCAGGGGAGATTTTCAAGCCATGAGTCTCATATACCTGCCCTGAGAGTAACAAAATCAGCTCCTGCGTTGGGGATTGGCTGGTGCCTAGCACAGGAATGACTCATCAGCACATGTGATTTAATTAGGGATGACTCATCACCTCAGAATCTGCTTCTAAAAGAGATCTTGTACGTTGACAAGCAGGGATCCAATGATATACATATTGGCCTTTTAAAAAAGTAAAATACTGAAGAGCTGGAAACATTCCCAACATTCTGCTACACATCTTCCTACTCTTCCCGGGATATCAAAGTACCCAACTCCATTAACAAGTCATCTTTAATTTAATGAGTCAGTTGGTATAGTCAGAACTGAGTCACTTAATCCATCTTTCCAACATGGTCATTGCTGATGAGTTTTTAAATAAGATTCTTAATTGAGAGGTATATTTTGCAAAGATTTTCTGCTATGCAGGTCTGCCACGAAGTTATAGCATACAGAGCACCATGTGCATCACATAAGGTCACAGGGTAAAAATATGTGAATATAAGCCTTTCACAGAATTGGTGCTTAGTTTAGCTGTCAGTGTTGTAACGATGATAGGTAGGTGATATCTGTTGCATATGTATAGAAAAGCAGCCAGTTGATTGCTCTATATTAAGGGTGAATTGATTTCACCTCCATAAAGCCTGAGTAAGTCAGGCTGTGTACCGGCAAAGTGCAGGACAGTTGAGGAAGTGAAATCCACCCCTACATGGTGCCGGGCTATTGGGCTGCTGCATAGCCTCCATAGAACTGCTATTGAAGATATGGCCCTTCTGTGCCTGGAGCCCTATAAAGATTGATTCATGAACCCGTCTCTGAACCAACCCTGCCTTGCCCCCAATGTTGTCTGCCTATGTATATATAGATCCTTCCATCAATACACAGACAGGGGATGGGCAAGCACACAAGTACTGCCACTGAACAGCGCCCCTCACCCTCATTGAGCTCCTATATGATGCTTAAGTAATGTGAGGGCCAAAAATCAATGGGACTATTCAAGGAGTATGGTACTACTCAGCTTGAGTAAGGCAGAATCTGCCCTTTAATTTGCCAGACATCCTGGACAGAAGACAAAAGACCATTTACATTGTGACAGACCCAGACCAGTGGGGTCCAGGAGTCTGGTAGAGGGCAAATATACTGGTCACTGGCTGAGTAGTTTTCTGTTCCCTGGGTGACCAGAGCAGGGGCTGCACTAGAGTCATCAGGAACCTGCTAGAACCAATTAAGGCAGACAGCCTGATTAGAACACCTGCAGCCAATCAAGGCAGGCTAATCAGGACACCTGGGTTTAAAAAAAGGAGCTCACTCCAGTCAGGTGATGGGGAGCCAGAGGAGAGGAAGTGCGTGTGAGGAGCTGGGAGCAAGAGGCACAAGGAGCTGAGAGTGAGAGGGTGTGCTGCTGGAGGACTAAGGAGTACAAGCGTTATCAGACACCAGGAGGAAGGTCCTGTGGTGAGGAGAAAGAAGGTGTTTGGAGGAGGCCATGGGGAAGTAGCCCAGGGAGTTGTAGCTGTCATACAGCTGTTACAGGAGGCACTATAGACAGCTGCAATCCACTGGGCCCTGGGCTGGAACCCAGAGTAGAGGGCGGGCCCAGGTTCCCCTCAGACCTCCCAACTCCTGACCAGACACAGGAGAAGTTGACCCAGACTGTGGGGAAGATCACTGAGATGAGCAAATCTGCCAATAAGCGCAGGACCCACCAAGGTAGAGGAGGAACTTTGTCACAACATATAATGGGTAAAAGCCTTAAGTCTTTACACATAAATGGTTTTTATATAAAAGACAAAAATGTTTCTTTTCATCCTCTGTCTTTTTTGTTTGTATTAAATCATATTTAATAGCTAAATGCATTAAAATATATTGAGCGCAACCTTTTCTCCCTCATTTATCATCTTTGTATACAATTGGTTTATAAATAAAACCATTTATCTATAACATAAAAACATGGATAATTATTTTATAATTAATTCTTGAAGTAATTTAAAAAGAAAGAAACACATTATTGTTATTATGATGGGCCAATTGATTCAGGAACAATAAGAATCTTGTCTAAATCCTGTCTCTTTCTAAACCAAACCCAAGAAAAGTTTAAATTTTGTTTTGGGTTTTTTGAAGCTTCTGAATGTATTTATTTATTGCATGTCTCCTAATTTTTGAGCACTTTGGATATTTTTGCATTTCTGGATGTCATCTGGAACTGGACAGAGAAATATCAAAATAAGAGAGATAGTTGAATACTGTTAAGAAACTACTCCTTTGATTTTTAAACTAATTTCCTTCGGCAGCGTTTGTGTATCTCTTGTGTTAGCAGAAAGCAACTATTCCAGTGACTTACTTTACTGGCCGTAAACTCTTCCTTGAAGCACTGAATTGTAAACAAATAATTCAATACATCTAAAAAAGCAAATTCTGAATGTTCGTTCACAAGTATTTACATCACTAACTTGATTTTAAGGTGTGGTCTTAAAAGTCAATTCATAAGTGTTTACAGCAATGAAACTGTACAATGACTATCATCCAGACAATGCAAATCATACCATATGTGCTGTATGTGCATTCAAAACAGCTTGAAATTAAATACTGAGTGCTATCAATGGACTGCACAGGAACAATCTTTCATAATAAAAATTATTTGAAGAAACTCATTAAATAATTTTGAATAATTAATACATTTAGAAAACTATTATCCATTGATGGTCAAAGTGCAGCTAAGAAAATAGTAACTTTTTCCTCAGCTTTACAAAATACTATGACAAAACCATTCTCATGTTACATCCAAATGTTTCTGCAAGATTTCCAAGCACATCTTATAGGCAGATTCAAAAGGTTCAGGTGATTCAGATTAGGATGGGCAGGAAATGTTTTCCCTTCCTGCAAGAATATTTGAGGTTTCAAAATTTTGTTTTCTATCCCATAACAGGAGAAAAAGTCCAACTCTCAAACCTTCATGGCCCAATAAACAAAGACCAGCTCTACACTACAAACCTATATAACTGTGTCACTCAGGGGTATGACAAATTCACACCCGTGAGCGCAGTAGTTATACTTACCTAGCCCCCATGTAGACAGCACCATGTCAACAGGAGAGCTTCTCCCATAGACATAGCTACCACCTCTTAGGGAGGTGGAGTAACTAGGCTGACGAGAGAAGCTCTTCTGTCAGTATAGTAGTATCTTAGGTGAAGATGAGCCCAAAGACAACTTAGGTTCGGGTAAATGGAAAGATTGTTTCAATAACTTCAAAATGTTTCATTTTGATTTTAATCTTTTTTTTCTTGTTTAACCTTTTATTTAATAAGTTAAAGTTCGAAAGAAAAAGTCATTTAGAAAGAAAAAACAAACTTTTCATTCATGTCAAAATGGGATGCTTTCCAATTCAAAATTTCTTTTCACCATTTTTTTTGAGTTCAGAAATACAATAAAACTGACTCTTCCCAGCAAACAGTTTCAAGTTTGACAAATCTGCATTTTTAGTGTAAAAAGGCTTTCAAGAAACATTCTTGACTAGCTCTAGTTCTAGAAGAATTTCAGACTGGTGCTTATGGACACCTACTAATTACCGTATCTTTTTTTTTTCTGTATACCCCATAACTTTCCTCTCCTCCTTTGATTATTTTTTTTCTGATCTAGGACAATCACTAAAGAAGAGACAATTTCTATTTTATTAATGCCAGAAAATCATAAGAAGAAAATAAGACTTGACCATACAAAGCCATGAAGTGAATCGTGTCCATTTATTATGGTTATGTTTCTTGGCTCTCAGGTCTCAATTCATCAGTCCATCCTCATTTATGAAAGCATATGCCTCAAGTTAATCACATGCTTTGCTTAATAGGGATGGACTTAAGCACATGTTTAAATAGCTTGCAGAACAAGGATAACAGTGATGTTTGTCCTGAACTGCTGTAGCTTTTTGCTAAGTTACCTCTGATGACTTGGAAAATTTTGTTTCACCTCATTATGGTAAAATTCTTTATGGAAGTTTCAGGATATTTAGTACAGTATTTCACTTGGTCCCTAAGAAGGCAGATTTTCCTTACTAATTTGAACAGAAAAGTCAGGAAAATCTAAATCTTCTGTCTGGTGTGATCATAGATCTTTCTGATTCCTGGCAGCAGCTCTCATTACTAAAAATTCAGCATTAATCTGAGGATCTTAAATTTGAATAGTCTTGGTTTGTTGGGCTCCCATCTTCAGACCGAAATATATAGTGCTTTAGTTCTATATTTAATTTAGGTTTTAAAAAAATGTCTGCACACAGTATTTTAAAATTCTGCAAACTTTGTCAATAAATAAATGTGGAGGCTCTAGCATGGCAATGGGGAGCACAAGCCACTGCCTGCATGGAGGTGGGAGATCATCCTGCAGCCCCCCCTCAACCACCCCTAGGACAGGGATCTACAGTGAGACTGCACGTGACCCTGATGCAGCGCAAGGGCTGGGCCTTCCAAAAAGGTTTGTGTCCTGCTGGGGCAGTGAGGGAGGGAGGGCTGTAGGGTGATCTCCTGCCTCCATGCATCCAGTGGCCTGTGCTCTCCACTGCCATGTTGGACACTCCACATTTATTTATTTGTTGTCAGAGTTAAAATGTGAACTGATTTTTAAGCATCAGTTCACATCAAAATACTTTTTGCTAGGGGCATGAAGTGTTTGCCATAATTCCTAACAGCCATTACTATACAGCACCTCATCATATTTAGTGTATAAAACATATTCTCAGTGGATTTACCTGGATAAAAATCAATCAGGGAACTGCACAAATGCTACCAGCACCTGCATATCGCACAAATTTAACCGTGCCAGCACCAAATAGTTCTGCTTTATCTCAGAAGAATGTTTCCCGTTAATCCTCTCTTGTGGCCACAGATAAACATACTGTAGCTAATACATGCTTATAATACAGGTTAGACTTTCAGAGCACACCACTTAGCCCCTTTTCTATGTTTTTCTCTGTTCTATATTTTTAATTGTTTAAATAATAATTTATACATAATTTTTCTGGGGAGTCTAGTAACCCACGTACTTTGTACTATCCCCCTCTTTTTTTCCTTGCTGTTTCTATTCCCGGGGTAGCAGTTTACAAAACACAGATGCTAAACTGGGGAAGATATTCTGTAAAGCACCTGGCCCTCTAGCAGATTTCTCTCGCTATGGAGTTGATAGAGTTAGAACTGCTTCTAAGTTTGAGATTTATGTAAGTTACAGATGTCTGATCTATACTTTCCTGTGCATCTGGATGCTAATTTGTTTTGATTTAGATTTCAATATTGAGTTCTTATGTGCCAAATTTTCATGTAAATCAATAAAGGCCTGTATACTCTTTTCCTCTACCTCCCTGTCTTATGTATGTGTATTATATAGTCAGGGTCAGATCTCCAGCTAATGTAAATCAGTGCAGAGGTGAAATTTTGCTCTCATGTGCCTTGACTCCACCTCAGCTGAAAGTTCATCTGTGCTTTCATCTCTTTTCACTTGGAATGCTGTAATTCTTTTCTGTAGGATATCCCCAAATCCTGGCTCTACGGACTCCAGCTTGTTCAGAATGCAGCTGCCTACCTTCTCACACATACAAGGAAGCAAAAATGCATAACTCCCATCTTCAGACACCTTGAGTTGCTCCCCATTCATTTCAGGATCTAGTTCAAAATTGCTTTCTTTTTTCTGCACTCTCCAAGGCTTTGCTTTGTTTGGCCTCACAGACCTTTTTTTCTGCTTAGCACTGACTTACCCTCTGTTCACTCTCACAATCTCCTTCTCATTGGTGCGGATCTTCTCTAATACAGTTCCTGCTTTCTGGAACAGCCTTCCTAGCTCTGCCAGCCTCTCTGTTTCTCTGCTGACTCTGCTTCGAATAATTCTTTCATAACAATGACGTCACCAGCCACAATAACCACATCCCACCAACCAGCATAAGAAAAAAAAAGAATCATCTGATTGGCCATGCCTCAGTGGATTAAACCACATTTTTGATCATTACATTGATTGCTTCAGGAAAAAAAATGACTGTGAAATACTTAAACACCACATCCACCATAATCTCTCCACCACCAAGAAGACAGCTATACAGTCCCTGAAATCCAACCACCAGATAGTGATCCAACCATCAGACAAAGGGGGTGGCATCGTAGTCCTCAACTGTGATGACAATGGGGCCAACTGAAAACTCTCTGACACCGCCTACTATAAAGAACTCAAAGACCCCACACCAGAGTTTGCCCAGGATTTTAGTGGTATCATGAAAACCTTCCAAAAACAATTCTAAGAGAAAACTCTACAACCTCATCCCCCTGAACCCGCCCCATGAACCTTCTATGTGCTGCCTAAGATACACAGACAAGGGAACCCAGCAAGTCCCATCATATCTGGACACAACACTCTGACTGAAGGAATATTGATACTCATAGAAACCGTCTCCAAACCATTCACCACACAAAAGGCCAGCTTTCTTCAGGACACAATCGACTTCCTACAGAGACTCCACAACATTTACAACCTCCCTGAGAACATCATCCTCGCCACCATGACTGTCACTGCCCTATACACCAACAGCCCTCAGAATGTTGGCATCTCTGCCTGCCTCAAATATCTACAAGACAATGGACAACACCCAGATATCCATTCCAAACATATTGCCAAACTCATCCATTTCATCCTCACCTATAATAATTTTATATTCAACAATGCATATTTTTCCCAAACCATAGGAACAGCCATGAGTGAGTACTTGGATGGCTCCCCAGTACACCAACCTCTTCATGGGCCAGCTTGAGGAAGAATTTCTGGACAAATGCACCACAAAACTAATGCTATACATGAGATACATTGCTTTTTCATCCTCTGGACAGATGACCTAAATTCCCTCAGATTTCTACCACAACTTCAACCCATCCCTTATACTCTCTCTAGAGCGTTTCACACACCAGCATCAACTTTCTGGACACCACAATCAACATCAACAATGGAATTCTACAGACAACTACATACAAGAAACCCACAGACTGTAACAACTACATATCTCTAGAGCATTCAAAGGCATGTCTCCTTTTAGAGGCATATTGCCTTACCACGTTAAAATTTTAGCCCTTGACATTTCACCTCCAGAGATGTTCCAAAAATTCTTGCTGTATTTTGGACAGAAATCATAATGATGTGAGGTATGGTGCAAAGGTTTTACACTTGTTTGGAATGACTCATGTAACTCATGCATGGTTTTGCCACTGGAAAATAATTTGGATATCACAAAGTCATGCTACTAAAACCTGTATTTGTTGTGATGCTTACAAAGAAACTGACAATGATTAGACAGCTGGTGTGCTGAGACCATTGCCTTTCATGTAGGCCAGAATTATCTCATTGCTTCCTTGTGCTCCCCGTCTGTCTGTATCCACCTGTTACCTCTTGTCTTACACTGAGATTGTAAACTGTTTGGGGACAAGGCCTATCTATTTATTATGTGTTTGGGCTGATCCATGATTGGACTCCTATGTGCTACTACTTACAAATAGTAAAGAGTAATATTTAGACACTATCACACTAGCATCTATATTTTTCTCACACAGATATACAACATGTAACATATGAGAGAGGACATATAGAATGTTTATGCATATAAAGTGTGTGTGTATCTTTCACGGACTAGGGGAGTGGCTGGAAGCCTATATCACCCCCATCATAGGCCTGAAGTGAACGTCATCCTAATACTTCTGCTTAGTGATTTTAAATAGTTCATAAACTGCTGAAAAAAATGTGTTGTCAAACTCTGCAACTAATTTACTTCTTCCAGTCTATAAAACAAGAAAAGGAAACATCTGTTTAAATGGAAACATCATGGCACTGGGGATTAAGCTTCTTTTCTTGTTTCTGCTGTTGTTCATTGTCTTTAATTGGCTTTAAAAGTTCAGAAATGAATGGCATTGATAAATAGAATCATTTATCAGTGTTTGAGAACACGGGCAAGCCTACATACAAGAACATGTTCTGTGACACTGTCACAGCGTTTCTGAAATAAATTAAACAGATGTGGGAACATTCCAGACATTGCTAAAGATATAGTTCACTTTGTAGGGATGAAGTTATTTACGGTTTAGCGAGGACAAGCCAATCCACTGACACATCTGCTGTATGTCCATAACTTCCCTAAGGAAAGGGTTAAAATATGAGCCAATAATGTCCTGAATAAGAATTTGCATATTGTTCTGTATGTGTAATTAATTTGTGTCCATCTCAATCTTGCATTACTCATTGACTGGTACAGAGGAATAAATTCTGTGAAAAGGTCAGCTTTCTTTGAAGTAAGCAAACCAAAAGATCTTCAAAACTTGCAAAATTCAGAGACTGTTTCTTGTATTTGCTTTATAATTCCTCCATAGAAAATGTACTACAGTAGTGTTCAGTGGAGTGTGAAAAACACTTACGGGTTTTACCCTGATCAATGTGTGCTGTGAAATGTCATTCTGGTTCTCTAGCTCGGCTTCGGCCAGATGGCCTTTGTTCGTCTGTCCTATTCTCCTTAGTTTTAGCTTTTCTCGGTTCCAGAATAGATCTTGATAGTTTGTAAGACGAGAAGTCAATCCAAGGTTAAGCTGTCATTTGATAGAGAAAAAATAAGTAATTTGATATGAACATTGTGACTTAGTCAGGTGATATGAACAAAAATGTCTGGGTATATGATATCGACCACTTTTTATTCCAGAACCGTAGTATTCTAAGGCTGAACCAAGGTGACTGTGAAAGCAAACTGGCCAACCTAAAAGGTTTCTTTTCAGATTTGGAGATCAATCTGTGTTCAAGTGGGGTAGATGTCTATGATTAAGATAGTGTAAGAAAGCCTGTTATTGACTATGATACTTCAGCAGTAATTTTAAGAGAATCAAGGAGAAAGTTTGAGAGCAGTTGCAGTAAAACCAAAAGGAGACATGGCCTTTAAAGAAGATACAACTATTGATTGAAAATCAAAAGTAAAAGAGGGTCAGGTGGGGAAAAGCAAACTTTACCTGCAGCAATGAATAAAAATGTTAGGGAGAAAACAATCATTTGGGGAAATGTACAGCAAAGAATAGTGACCATTCAGTGTGATGGTTTAGACTGCAATCCTGTATTGGAACTACTCTCAGGGCTAGTCTACACTAGAAGCCACAGCTGCACTTCTGTCATCATAGCGCTGTCCACTTATGTCGCTCAGAGGGGTGGCTTATTCACATCCCAGAGTATTATAAATTATACCGACATAATCTCTGCTGTAGATAAGATCAAAGTTAAGCATGAGCATAAATCTTTGCTGTGTCCGAGTCTCCGAGTGTAAGTTGGGACTTGTGATTTAGCAAGGAGAGACCACTGATGCTAATTGATGGTATAAGCCTGTTGGTTTTTGACTCTGCCATACCCATTGTACCATGGTACCATGGCAGTTCACATGCTGTATTCTGGAATGGCAACTGAAGAATGACGCTTTAATATTTTCCATCATTACATACTGTCTCAAATGAGCTGCAAAAAGACACTGAGCCTGGATTCTTCTAACTCATCACTAATTTTCCTAGGTTAGTAGGATGCTTTGTTGCTACACATGGTGACATTGAAGTGGTGGTAGTGTTGAGAAATATCCAGATTCAGTGTCTGCGTGCAGCTCAAATGTTGGTTAAACCTTAGGCCAGGTGCATCTACAGAGCAGATTCCTCAGTACCTCTGCAGCTGTGGATAGTAACCTGAACCCTGGAAGTGGGCACCCTCACTCGAAGCAACCACACAGCTCCTGTATGGCTAGCAAAATCCATTCCTTTTTCAGGGTCAGCACACATTCCTCTGTCTGACTTTTCTGTGCAGTAAATAAACATGGTGAAGACAGTGCCTCATTAACATATCATAATGTGGCTCTTCCCCAACTCAGTAATGGACAGAAAGACTGCATGATATTGTCTGTGTCTGAGAGCTCTGAAATGTAGCTGCTAGCCAGAGAGGGCAGAAGACTCTTTGGGTCTCCTAAAATCCCTCTGCCACCCCGATTGGTGGGTTCGAGGAGACAGACCCTCTCAAGAACTGCTCAGTCACTAGTGCAACCTAAAGATCCCAGTCTCTTCTCATTCCTTGCTATCCCCAATACTTCTGGAGTTGTAGGGGCTTACCTCACCTGTAATGGGGTGTTCACCCCAAATTTGCTGTGAAAGGGTTAATGAAGACTAAGAAGGGGGCTAATAAACCCAAGAAGCCACAGCTGAGGGGAACCAGGTGGCTAAGCAATCCCCAGATTGAATGAGGAAGCCCAGCTAAGGAGGAACAAGCTGGGCTGGGACTATAAAGGCAGGAAATTGGCAGCAGAGAGGGGCTGCTGGGAAAATTTACAGTCTCTCCCTGGGAGAAGGGAGATGTGTTTGGGCTGGCAAACCCAGATAGAGAGGGGGGAGAAGCCAGGAAGACGGGGCAGGGCTCAGGGAAAGGCAGTAAGGTCTAGAATGGTACAGGCCTTGACTGCTGACTAGAGTGTCTCTGACACGGAACCCAGAATAAAAGCGGGCCCATGTTACCCTGCCAGCCACTAAGGGAGTGGTGCTATGAGGCAGTGAATGGCAAAACTGCCTAGGACTGTGGGGCTGGAGAGATACTTTGAAAGATTTTGGTACTCTGGAAGGGGAACACATGTAGAGTCACCTGGCTGAGAGGTTGAGTCATGAAGAGGCAGCAACAGCTCATAGAGTGAGAAAGATGCTGCAGCTCCAGAGAGAGGTAGAGAGACAGTGCAACCACGGGAAAGGGTGCTGACTTCATGAGCTATTCACTCACTGCTAGGATGGTGTCTCCTCCTGGTTGTTCTGTGGGAGCCCCTCTCTCCCTGATCCATAGTATCCCCAGGCTGCAGTAACTTCCATGGTCCTATGGTGGAGGTCAGGGAGATGTTCAGGCCCAGCATTATCACAGTGCTACTGAGGAGGAAGAGAGATTATTTACGTGTTCCCCATTCCTTGAGCAGCTCCTGATATCTGCCAGTGGAATAGTTGCAAATCCCTCTGTCCCCTCTACAACCATTTGCAAGATCAATTATCCCAGCACTCAGCCTGGTTACATGACCAGACAGAACTACCACTATCCTTAATGCAGCATAAAACAGGCCCATGAGTTTGTCATTATTCTCATCTCTGATTTCCTCACTTATTTTGACAATGCATTGTATTGGCTGGGCAAGTGTCTTTTGATTGAATCAGTAAGCTGTACACTGTTCTGTCCTTGCTTCTTGAGCAGCTTTTAGGTGACATTTGAGTTTTTCAATCAGATTGACACTTTTTGAGGACTGACAACTATTGATAACATTTTGACAATATTCACAATTTCAAAAATCAGTACACATTTTTGAAAAATTCCTGCAAAATCTACTACTACTTTTGACTTTCTCAGCTTTGTGGTCTGGATCATAACTCACCTTAGATACAATGGCCCAAATATTGTCCTGGCTTATAAGGCTAACAGGGGTGTAAATCAGGAAAGAATTTTTCCCATTCCCATTAATTTGTGGAGACTTCACTAGACTGTGGGGCAGAAGATCAAACTGTATCCATCCTGCAGAGCCTGCTGACTAATGGCAGCTCTTCTTCAATAGGGAAATGGTTATTACTCAGTTATAGAGTTTTTTTAAAGTCCTGGGATTTGGCAGATGGGTCGCTGGGTACGGTCCAGGTAGAAGAAGGTCTTTTCCTTCCAGCACCATAACTCTTTATCACTTTGAGCATGAATTCCTTGTACTTATTATGGAGAATTCTGCTAGACCAAATAACTTCTTAGCTACTTGGTAGAAAGGTAGCTGCATCTACTGTATACTGTGTGTGTATATATATATAAATGCCCTGTTCTCCAAAGAACCATCCAAGGCGTACTCCCAACTGCAGTGCAACAACACAATAACAGCAGAGCCACCAGCAGTAGAAACTGAACAGTACTGGAAGAACATATGGGAGAAAGAGAAGACTCATAACACCAGTGCAAAGTGGCTGCAGGACCTGAGAACAGAGCACAGCAATCCAGTCATAGTCCGACTCCGATGTGGAAGCCCAGAAGCCCTCACAATGAGGAGTGTTTCCCCCCAATCTTAACACCCAGCAGACGGTTATACCACGGGAAAAGAAGGCGAGCGGGGCTTGCGTGAGCTCAAAAGCCACTGGCCTGGATAAAACTTGGCAACGCGCAGAGTACATCAGTAAGATGACCCCCAACATGAGCTGCTGAGGAGAATGCCCTGAGGCAGCAGTAGAGCATGGGAGGACAGACCAACGCAAAGACAGTACAATGGGCAAGACAAAGACCCTTGCATTGATGTAACCATTGACAGATAGCTGGAGGGCTGACCACTGGGAAATCCTACCAAGTGGGCTGGAAAGGCTGGACTAAAGACAGCACTGAGGCACTGATCTTAGCAGCGCAGGAACGAGGCACTGAAAGGGCACTAGATCCTTGAAGCAGGGGTCACCCATAGAGATGGACCCAAGGTCAGACTGTGCAGAGAGGCTTCAGAGACAGTTCCACACATAGTGTCAGGATGTAGTATGTAGCAGAACAGCATACACTGAACGGCACATCAAGTGGCTACATTGTATACTAGGAACATCTGCACAGCGTATGGGCTAGACCCTCCCAAGACCAGATGAGGTTCCACAGAAGTGATGGGGAGAATAGCAGGGGCTAAATTCTATGAGACTTCCAGAGTCCAGTCGACAGGCAGGTACTGGCCAATCAACCAACATGTAGTAATAGACAAGGACCAGAAGACAGCGGTGGTGATAGATATGCAGTGCCAAGTGTGACAGCAACATGCGATGAAGCAAGGAATAGGATGAAAGCTAGACAGGGAAGTACCAGGGCCTGAAAGAGAACTCGAGAGGAGGTGGAAAAGTGAAGGCCCAAGTGTCCAGTGGTCGTAGGAGCACTCGGGCTGTTGACTCCAAGCTGGTGAGTGCTCAACACGACCCGAACAACATCAGACTCTCTGTCCAGAAGACTCAGTGTAGAAACAGCTAAGAATACAACATCAGAGCTGTCTGTCCCAGAAGAGTGCAGTGCTAGGATAAGATACTGCGCAGAACCCTCAAACTCCCAGGCCTCTGGTAGAGGACCCGAGGTTGAGGAAGACACATACCACCCATAGGGGTGAGAGGGGAATTTATTTATATAATGTATATATATACTGTATATTGTGCTTCATGTATTTTGCTCTTATTCCACAGTTGTTCCAGTGATTGAAATGCTGGAGAAGGTGTAAAACAGCTGCCATATCACTACGCTGCATAACAGAAGCCAATTTCATTTTCCTGTTGTCAGTCGGTCTAACGTGAGATTGAAGGGATTAGCTCAAACGGGGCGTTCTGTGTTTAAGTCCAAGTCTGATGCATGAATTGAAGTCAAGAGAGGAATAAAAAAGGAGCCTGCATTTCTTTTCTTATGACTGCTTTGTTTCCTTGAGGACCCACCAGTCTAAACAAGCCAGTGAAACAAGCCAACAGTCCTTTCACAGGTGTCCTCTTGACATGAGTAATGGAACAAAATATAAAGTCCAACATATACAATACCTCATCAGGAGATGAATGAGCCTTTTAATGTCTCTGAAAGGCTACCGTCATCTTGGTGAGAACAAAGGATGGATTGGCTTAGAACTACTTTATGTTGACTATTTGTAACTCTGGAACAATGTCAGTCAGAAAGATTTGTACGAGTAGGAAATGTTTTCATTGGTTTTCTAGCTTTGATCCAAGAGGGAGTATTCGCAAGTAAGCTTTCCTTGTAAAACCAAAAATGCTGTTTTAATAGTACAAGCAATGAATTTAGGCAGTTCACTGAGCACTGTAATGCATCAGCAGCATCCATATCAGGCTGCAACAAGTGTTAATTGCATTAGTATTCTTTCTTGTTCTGGCGTTAATTGAGCCAGCATTCGTTCTTGCCTTGGTGTTCCTTGGAAGGACATATCATTAGGAGTCCCTCCACCAGGGCTGGCGCTACCATTTAGGCAGCCTAGGCAATCGCCTAGGGCGCCAGGATTATTCGAGGGGCAGCATTTTGCCGGGGGGGCGGCAGGCGGCTCCGGTGGACTTGCCGCAGGCATGCCTGCGGAGGGTCCGTTGGTCCGCGGCTTTGGTGGAGCAGCCGCAGTCATGCCTGCGGACGGTCGGCTACTTGCACGGCTCCGGTGGACCGCCCACAGGCATGACTGCGGCAGCTCCACCAGAGCCGCCGGATCGGCGCGGGGTGTGGCGAAATGGCCATGCACCTAGGGCTGGTCCTGCCCTCCACAGTGTCATACAGCTGCTCCTCAGGCAACAAACATGACGATCTACTGTATGCTACAGCAACAAACTGTAGTGTAGCATTTAGGGTGAACTCAGTGTGTGACAGCCTCTTTGTTACTGCATCAGAGGAAGAGAGAAATCTTTCCCCTAGTTTTGTATCTTTCTGCCCCAGAGAGGTGGGAATTAAGTAAAGGAAGTTTTTATTTTTATCATGTTAGAACCTCTTTTCTATAAGGATTCTGCAATTAAATACCATAGAAACTGGCACATGTGGAAAAAATATGTAAAAGATCAAAATGGGCCAAAGCAGTTTTGGACTAGGGTTTCAAAGCAGTGTTTGAAAGACATCTAGGTGTTCTTGGGGGGTGGGGGTGGGGGTGGAAAAGTTCTCCATTAATTATTGTGGCATGATCTGTAGCTGCAGTAAGAAGGGGTCCACTCAAACATTTTAGATTAAATAAGAAAAGCTAACAGCTCTCACAGAGACAAAAGGGTTACAAAGTAACGCTTCAGTAGTTCATTACACTTCATATACACACCCCTTAAAGCTATTTTACACACCTTGATTAAGTCTCTTAACATAGCTGTGAGCTAGGGAAGTATTTTATTTTACAGATGAGAAAAATCATGCAGAGAGAAGTTCATACACTATGGCAATGTGATTGGATGGGGTGGGAGGGAAAGATGGAGTTGCTGCGGGTGGGGGCTTAAGAAGCTGGTTGTCTCTCAATGAAATAGTGGCATAGAACCATAGACCAACAGAATTTCCCTGAAAATAAAGATGGGGGGGGGGGAAATGCAGTGAAAAAAACTTTTGTTGGTATTTAACCGTTCTACTGAAGTGTCTGCAAGCCAAATAGAGCAGCTTTGTTCAAATTCATTGAGTACATGTTTCTGGCCTTTTGAGAGCGAGAGATTAGTCATTTTGTAGCAGTGAAAATGGGTGTTGTTTTTGGGTGTGTGGTCAAGAATTACTTTTCCTAATTGCATAGAAATGTTCTGGTAAAGGACAGTAAAGCTACATGCCAGGGTCTTGTCTGTTTAGGTTCGTGATGGAAGGTCAAGTACATGGCCTGATGCAGTATCTGAGTGACATAAATATTAAGGGATAGATTGTAACTGATCAATGTGCAGAGGTGGAAGGGTGTACACCCTTCCCCGCCCCCACACAACAGTGCACCATGCAGCGGGATTGCTGTCTCTAGGACAGTTCATATCATGGCAAAGAGAACATGACAGAAGAGATTGGTTGGGGAAGCAGGAGACCATGGCCCTGTGTCCTCTCACCTCCACCCGGGAGTGGGATTGTGCATAATTGGTGCTGTTTAGTGAAGAAGGAATTACATTAAGGAATCTGAAATGGAATCCAAGGCATAGGTTTCTTATTGCATTCCAGGAATCCTACTTCTGAGTTCTGTGGGTCTGAGTGTTAGGAGTATCTTTTATTCAGCACAAGTTACACAGAATAGGGTGACCATACATCCTGTTTTGGACGGCTGTTAAGACCTGTCCCAACCGTCCTGACTTTTTTGGCAAAAGTGGGTATTTGTCCCATTTGCTCTTACCTGTTTGATCAGTTGGCAAAAGCAAAAGGGACAAACGCCGTCTTTTGTCAAAAAAGTGGTGTGCAGTCGGAGAAACATGTGGGGAACGAGTGGAGATGCCAGCCCCACGCAGGTGGAGGCAGAGCTGGGCTTGGCAGGCAGGGTTCCAACGTGCAGGGGGCTGGCAGGGTTCAAGCAAACAGTGACAGCCTGGTTTGGGGAGGCTAGCAGAGTCTGAATGAGCAGCCGGGGCTGGGGAAGAGGGCAGGGCTCGAGCCAGCCCTACGCAGTGTCCCATTTTCCCTTTGGGAAATATGGTCACCCTACCTCAGACAGCTGTGTTGCACACTTCTTGCTACCCACTGTGTCAATATGCCTCCACCTTTTTCAGAGGTACCATCACTGAAGGGGGAGAGGATACTCCTGTCTCTATGGCCATTCCATTCCCAACCTCTTTGCTGAGGTAGAAAAGTGTACACATCGTACCATAGGGGCTGGAACTAGGGGTGCTGGGGGTGCTGCTGCATTCTCTAGCTTGAAGAGGTTTTGATCATATACAGGCTTTACATATACAACAGCTCTCAGCACCCCACAATACACATTGTTCCAGCACCCCTATATCTTACAGATGGAAATTAGGAAATAAACTTGAGACCATTATCTCTCACTTCATCGAGTTTCTCAGGAGCCAACAGAGGGCAATAACTTTCAGTCACAACTACACCAGTCTGGCTTTGAAGCAGTGACCTAGAGTGGAATCCCTTGAGCCACAGTGTGTCTGTTTCATAGCCATCACCAAGACAAATTCCCCTGGTTCACTTGCCTGACTTCTAAAGCGGATGTGTCTTTAAAAGCCATGTGTTCCCTTTCCCCTTGAGATACACTTAAAAATACAGTCCAGAGGAAAGAGACTATTCCTTCAAGCTTTATGTGAATTACAAAGCAGTGCTCTCTCCTCCCATTCTTAAACATGAAGGGTGGTATGAGTAGCGATGCTGACAGTGTACATTTGCAGATGCCACCATATGGGTCTTGAAAAACTAGTTGCACTGATGATTCCCTGCACATGTAGGAGACAGTTTGCATTGTTGGCAGCGTCCCTGCACAGAAACAAGCACAGCTTAGCAAAGTTAAGCAGATGGCACTAGATCTGGTGCCAGGGAAGCACTGAATTAAAGGTTATACCCACCAGGTTTGATGCAGTGCCAGTTTGAATTGGTACAGAAGCTTCGGCCCACCTGCTTATTGGCCTCATGACATCTGGCATCTCTAATTTTTTAAATTTTTTTTGGACGAAGCTAAATGCAGCAAGAAAAAATGTCATTTTAAAAGCTAGTTACCAGTAAATGATATTAACATTCCCAAAGAAAAAGAAGGCCTATGAACACATCATGTTGAACATAGCTATATTCATAATTTTGGTGCAGCCTTGGGAAGCTAATACAGTACAAAATAAAGTATTGAGTAAAATCTCAGTGCTAATGAATAGAATGCTAATGAATGCATAGAGCTTTTAGGAGTTTATGACTATCAGCAGCATGCAAATAACAGCTAACTGTTTCATAATGTCACGATACATATGCTATCATTCAGAGCGTGATAGGTATTTTATGTATCTGTTTGAGATGCCTAACAAACAGAAATGCAGACCACAAAAGTTGTTGCTCTGCTCCTATGAGGTTTTCCCCTTACAAGTTTTTATTGTCTTACATGTTGTTCTTTTCACTTTGGCATGATTATTTTTGTAAACCAATCCCCCTTCCTCTCCGCACAGTCACATGCGGTATACACAAATATGCTACCAGGGGATTGTGCTGGTTGCAGAGAGCAGAGACTAAAATTGTTTATATGTCTTCTCCATTAGGGATTTAAGTCCTTGCTCCCTTGGTGTGAAATGAAAGCACACAGCTGTATTACACTCTGGAGATGATTACCATTAGAACTAAGCTTAAGTTTATACACAGCATGGACTGGATTAATCAACAATTTATTGAATCAAAATTGAATCCATACAGCATTGTTTTTGATTTTTAAAGACAGGACTCAGGCTGCCTGAATAATTTTTTGGGAATTGTCAGAAAATCATTCAGTCCTTAATAAATATCTTAGAAATAGTGATAGTCTTTGTGTGATTTCTAAAGCCCAACTGGGGGATAGTTGGGGAGTTTTATCTGTTTATAAGCAAAAGATACATATTTTAAAACCTTCTGTGAGGGTAAAAAGAAGTTTTTCATTATGTGAGAGAAAATGAGTGGCTTTGGAATTTTGGTCTTGCATATTGTTGGCTTCTGTTTAGCCATGTTTAAGAACACAAATGAATAGCTAGTAAGGAAGAATTCCTCTTCATATTTGATGTTTGTTAACATTAATTAAGAATTCTATCCGTAGCACGAGAGAAGTGTACTGCAAAGCCAGTGAAGTGAGCACGTTTCCCATCAGATTGCTTCCAGCAAAAGAGCATTCTGCACTTTGCAGGACTGAGCCTGGATAATTTAAGCAAGCAATTGGATTTCAAAGTTAAGTGGAATATCTGAATTTTAATATTATTCTTAAGTGCATATAAGTCTTTGACTTATGGCCTGATCCAAACCTATTAAAATGAATGGAAAGACTCCCACTGATTTCAACAGCTTTTCTGTCAGCCCCTTAATACATAATTATAACATGTCAAAAAGGGAGTTTGGAAGCATCACATAAAAGACTTGCACTAAGTTCTTCTCAGCTAAGACAGATGAGATGCTGGTAGGATGGGGACAGCAACTGGAAGATATACCAAGGTTCATAATGGCCTCTTTATCAGCTCTCATCTTCTCAATATGGGAGTGTGTTTAATTCCCAGTTGTAGTTAGATCTGGGGTGAGCAAAATATGGCTCGCAGGCCAGATCCGGCCTGTCTAACATTTCTGTCTGACTCGCCAGACTCTTTGGCTGTCCCCTCATGATCTTTGGGTCACCAAAAGTCCTGGGGTGCTCAGGCAGGCTGCCTGCCTGCTGTGGCCCCACATTGCTCTCAGAAGAAGCCGGCTGCTGCTGGCAGGTGTCTGTGCATCCCTGGCAGGGAGGGAGGTGGCTCTGTGCACTGACCCCACCCCCAGCACCATCCTCACAGCTTCTATTGGACGGAAACTGGTCAATGAGAGCTGCAGGAGCGGTGCTTATGGGGGTGGGCAGCGAATGGAGACCTGTTGTCCCCCTCCCCCCAAGGGGCACAGAGACATGCAGCAGCAGCCTCTTCTGGGAGCGGTGTGGGGCCATGGCATGCAGGCAGCCTGCCTGAGCCCTGCTGCACTGGCCGGGAGCTGCCTGTGGTAAACCTCTTACAGCCAGAGCCTGCACCTTGTACCCCCTCCCACACCTCAACCCCCTGCCCCAGGTAAGAACCCCCTCCTGCACCCGAACTCCCTCCCAGAGCCCACACCCCTCACCCTCTTCTGCACCCCAACACTCTGCACCAGCCCAGAGCTCCCTCCTGCACCTAGGGTGACCAGACAGCAACTGCAAAAAAATCAAAACCGGGCGGTGGGGGGTAATAGGCACCTATGTAAGACAAAGCTCCAAATATTGGGACTATCCCTATAAAATCAGGACATCTGGTCACCCTACCTGCACCCAAACTCCCTCCCAGACTCCGCACCCCCTCTATTAATATAGTAAAAATTTGCAGACCGTGATGACTTAACAAAATTCGTGGAGCGGCCCTCCTGGGAAAATTATTGTCCACCACTGAGTTAGACAGTGAGATAGCAGCAGTAGCCTGGCCATGCTGCAAAGGTCATCTGCCGCCTCATCCTCCCCTAGGGGATGTGTACGAGAGCAGGTCTTTGATTCCTATCTGGTTTTGGGGAGGGAAGTTAGGAGCAACTGCTGATTTTATTGCTTTACTCTTTTGCTTTAAACATGTGCGAGGCACACAAATCTTTGGACTAAGGGCACCTTGCTTTATTGCTGTATGGCTAAATTGAAATAAACACAGTGGGCGAGACTGGGAGTCCTTTACTCACAATGGTGAGTAGGTACTTCTCCCAAATAGCCCCATTGGCTTCTGTCTGTGTGCACAGGGCTTACAATCTGGCCCAGCAACAGCGCTGGCTGAAAAGTTTTCCTTGTTTGTCAGTCATTCCTGTATGTGTGAAATGTTTTGGTAAATGCTTTGGGCTAGAATTTGCTTTCAGTAGCACCTTAGCTTTCCTCATTAAATGCTGCTCTGTCAGAGTCCACATTCTAGCCAGAAATATTTTCCTAGAATTCACAGTCTTAGAAAACATACTCTTAGGCATTGTTAGAATTTTGATTTTAGCCAGATACCGAATTACTACCTTAGCATTTATTTGAGTAGTTTGGCTTCAAGCAACTAATATCAGACATCTGCTGTGTACCCCAACTATTAATAGGACAAATACTTCTCTTTTATCCAGAAACTACAGTCAGAATTTGGTTCTATTCAGAAACACCCTACATCTTTGAACCTCACAGTTGAGTCCCCTCATTTCACCACATCAACCTGAAGCTTCTTGTCCTCATGTTTAAGGCCCTTCACAGTTCTTCCCTGCTTTACTTATCTGCTCTTGTCTCTTATTATGTGATCCCCCCCTCGTCTCCTGTATCCATCGGCAGTGCTAGCTTCATCTCTCCATTTGTCAGCCTCTCCCACAACACCTTTAGGCTTCCACCCTTATGCATGGAACGCTGTACTGAAGCAAGAAGAAGACCAAGAACAGGGTAGGCCCACTGCTCAGTGAGGAGGGAGAAACAGTAACAGGAAACTTGGAAATGGCAGAGATGCTTAATGACTTCTTTGTTTCGGTCCTGTAGCGGAGCGGGATGGGGGCTCAACCCTCCCTGAGGGTGGAGGGGAACCACACCGGCTCACCACACTCCGTCGGCCCGGGGCCCGCCCTTTGCTTCGGGGCTGAGCGGCGGCCCACTGTCACTTAGGGCTCAGACGCTCTGCTGCAGGGTGGAACAAGCAAACACAGTTACTAGGTGGCTCAGGCCCTCTGCTGCAGGGCTGAGCAAACAAACAACAGTTTAGAAGCCCAGGCCCTGGGGAGGGCGGGGCAATAAGCAGTTCAGGTGCATAAAGCCCAGGCCCTGGCTCAGGGCAGGGCAGCAAGTGACTCAGGGCTCGGGCCCTTCAGGAGGGGCTGAGCAAACAACCACCATGAATGGCCTCGTCAGGCCAGGGGAGGGGGAGTCTGCCACCCTTGAAGGGGTGGCAGGAGGAACGCAGGCCCTCCCACTCCACTGCGTTCCAGCCCGGGGCCCTAGCAGCGGTCAACGCCGCTGACGGTCAGTGGGGGGATCCTGACACACTGACATCGGCTCAGGTGAGTCTGCAGTCTGACTGGAGTCGGCTGCCCCCGGGCCACTTCCAACCTCCCCCTCACTGGGTACCTGCCATCCACCGGCATCGTCCGCGGGGTCCCAGACTATGGGTTCCTCAGGATATCAGGCGTCGGGAAGTCCAGTCCACTCCTCAGGATACTGGGCATCGGGAGGTCCAGTCCACTCCTCTGGGTACTGGGCGTCGGGAGGTCCAGTCCACTCCTCTGGGTACCGGGTGTCGGGGGGTCCAGTCCACTCCTCTGGGCGCTGGGCATCGGGAAGTCCAGTCCACTCCTCAGGGTAACGGGCGTGGGGAGGTCCAGTCCACTCCTCTGGGTACCGGGCGTCGGGAGGTCCAGTCCACTCCTCTGGGTACCGGGCATCGGGGGGTCCAGTCCACTCCTCTGGGTACCGGGCGTGGGGAAGCTCAGACAGCTCCTCCAAAGGCTGGGCATTGGGAAGCTCAGGCAGCTCCTCTGGGTACTGGGCATGGCGTAGGTCAGGCCAGTACTCCTCTGGGTATCGAGCACGGGGCAGGTCAGGCCAACACTCCTCTGGGTACCGAGCACGGCGTAGGCTGGGCCCAGCGGGAGCTTGGGCCCCAGCGTCTGCCTTCTCTGGCAGCCTCCTTCCAACTGGGCTTTTATACTTCCAGTCTCGCCCCTTGACTTCTGGGGGGCGGGGACAGGCAGTGGTGGCTCCTCCCATTGCCACGCCTGCTCTGGCCTGTTCCTCTCAGGCGCGGCGGAGAGTGAGGCCTCCTTGCTACAGGTCTTCACTGAGAAGTCTGAAGGAATGTCTAACATAGTGAATGCTTATGGGAAGGGGGTAGGTTTAGAAGATAAAATAAAAAAAGAGCAAGTTAAAAATCACTTAGAAAAGTTAGATGCCTGCAAGTCACCAGGGCCTGATGAAATGCATCCTAGAATACTCAAGGAGTTAATAGAGGAGGTATCTGAGCCTCTAGCTATTATCTTTGGAAAGTCATGGGAGACGGGAGAGATTCCAGAAGACTGGAAAAGGGCAAATATAGTGCCCATCTATAAAAAGGGAAATAAAAACAACCCAGGAAACTACAGACCAGTTAGTTTAACTTCTGTGCCAGGGAAGATAATGGAGCAAGTAATTAAAGAAATCATCTGCAAACACTTGGAAGGTGGTAAGGTGATAGGGAATAGCCAGCATGGATTTGTAAAGAACAAATCGTGTCAAACCAATCTGATAGCTTTCTTTGATAGGATAATGAGTCTTGTGGATAAGGGAGAAGCGGTGGATGTGGTATACCTAGACTTTAGTAAGGCATTTGATACGGTCTCGCATGATATCCTTATCGATAAACTAGGCAAATACAATTTAGATGGGGCTACTATAAGGTGGGTGCATAACTGGCTGGATAACCGTACTCAGAGAGTAGTTATTAATGGCTCCCAATCCTGCTGGAAAGGTATAACAAGTGGGGTTCCGCAGGGGTCTGTTTTGGGACCGGCTCTGTTCAATATCTTCATCAACGACTTAGATGTTGGCATAGAAAGTACGCTTATTAAGTTTGCAGACGATACCAAACTGGGAGGGATTGCAACTGCTTTGGAGGACAGGGTCAAAATTCAAAATGATCTGGACAAATTGGAGAAATGGTCTGAGGTAAACCGGATGAAGTTCAATAAAGACAAATGCAAAGTGCTCCACTTAGGAAGGAACAATCAGTTTCACACATACAGAATGGGAAGAGACTGTCTAGGAAGGAGTATGGCAGAAAGAGATCTAGGGGTCATAGTGGACCACAAGCTAAATATGAGTCAACAGTGTGATACTGTTGCAAAAAAAGCAAACGTGATTCTGGGATGCATTAACAGGTGTGTTGTAAACAAGACACGAGAAGTCATTCTTCCGCTCTACTCTGCGCTGGTTAGGCCTCAACTGGAGTATTGTGTCCAGTTCTGGGCACCGCATTTCAAGAAAGATGTGGAGAAATTGGAGAGGGTCCAGAGAAGAGCAACAAGAATGATTAAAGGTCTTGAGAACATGACCTATGAAGGAAGGCTGAAAGAATTGGGTTTATTTAGTTTGGAAAAGAGAAGACTGAGAGGGGACATGATAGCAATTTTCAGGTATCTAACCTTGACTGATGCCCAACCAAATTGTCAATGGTTGGCTGGTTTCTAGTAGGCATCATGGCAGTAGTTGTAGCCTGTGGTCCACTCTGACCCCTTGATCTGATTTTATTTTCATTACTCTCATCCTTCTTTCCCCATTTTGTTTTGTTGAAAACGGTTGCCTCTTGTCTCAAATTAGATTGTAAGGGCCAGTTTCTTACAGTGTGTTTTGTATTGTGCCTGGCACAATGGAGCTTTGATTATGATTGGGTACTACCTAGGGTGACCAGATGTCCTGATTTGACAGGGACAGTCCTGATATTTGGGGCTTTTTCTTATATAGGCTCCTATTACCCCCCACCCCTGTCCCGATTTTTCATACTTGCTATCCTGTCACCTGAGTACTACCACAATACAAATGAGTAATCAGAACAACAACAACAGTTATGGTTGTGAGAACTGATTCCATTCATTTTGTATTATTAGATTTCTGAGGTATTTAGAAGCAATTAACTCTATTAAGTGTGTGGATAGTTATCATAGTATGCTACAGAGATTGGAGGTCAATTTTTAGAATTCTAGCCCAAAACTTTGTCATGGCATTTTCAGGCTCATCCCCACTGTGCAGGATTGCAAACCTGGATCTGCCAACATCAGACCACAGCCACCACTCAGCAGCTCGTTGGTACCAGTAGGCAGTGTTGGCTGGTGGACCCTAGGTCAGCAGGGGCACTGCCCATGAAGCTCCTGATTGGGGGAAATTTCCAGCCTCTCTGATTGGTTTAGGTGTACTATTTAAGCCAAAAAGCAGCAAAGGAAGTTGTCTGAACTTAATGCTAATGTTAATGCTTGGCTGGCTGCTGCGTGGGCTCTGCCTTCCTGTCCTGTTCCTGCCCTCTTGCCTTGTTCCAGGATCCTGCTTTTACTCCTGACTCCGGGCTACAGATTCAGGCTTGACTTCTGACTTCCACTTTAATCCCCAGCTTTAGCTCCTGGCTCTGGTGCTGATGCCATGCTCAGACCACTAGGTATAACTGCCTGTGTCCCAGTCCTCAATGCCCACCTATTACACCTCTGGAAAAGATAGGCATTTTTATTACAGCTTCCAATGTGTTCCAAAGTTTCATCCATACCATGTAACCTGGTGCTCTAATTAACAAGTGCTGTGGTCTCCTTATTATTGCATTAATACTGATGATTCAACTCTCCAGTTTTTTTCCTTCAGAAGAGATGTTATTTTTGTGAGTCATAATTATTAACTTAAGTTGTGCATCATTTATTCTATGGTTTACAAAGAATCTATGTACCTTACAGAATCTTCCCAAAATGTTACCATTTCATGTAAATTGTTGGAGTGGGAATGTACGTTTCTGCACATTTCTAGGAGACCATAGCACCTGTATTTATTTTATAGGACATTAAGTGGTGCATTAATCTAGTCTGACTTTGCAAAAGTATCAGATTCTCTAGTAACACAGGAATATCTGGTACTAATTATATCTCTCCTACCTAAAGTGATGGGATGTAAGTTACAGCACGTTTCTATTGCATGAAAGATCTATGTTAAAATGACAACAGGATAATTTGTTGGTGAGTGGGTGGCTGTGGCAGGGGGAGAGGGAATATGTAGTTGATTTAAACTATGAGCATTTTCATGTAAGTCTTCATGACAGACTATCTTATGTTTATCACAGTGGGCCAGAGCCGCTCCCCTCTCTCTACAGGTGAGGAATACCCCAAATAGAGTGGAAGTTAAATGAGTCTCTTGTTCAGTGGAACCAAGTTGTGGCAAGGCTGCTTGGGGCAATTCTTAACATAGTGTACACTTTTTCCATTTCACCTTGCTTCACGGCCCTGTGGAAGGGAGTTGGGGACTGGGCTGGACGAGGATCCATGAACTTAGGATCCATTGGCCTAAAGTTCTGAAGCAGGGAGCATGCGAAGATCATAACTGTACAGCAGATCATGGGCAACAGCAGTAGCCACAGATTTGTAGCATAGAAGTTCTGTGCCCTGCCACCAAGTTAAGATGGAAAATTTTATCCACTCATAAGCTATACGTATTCCTTTGTGCAAGTCCTGTTTATTCAGACTACATGTGTAGGAACCAGCATGTATGAAACTGTACACAGCTTTGATCTTTCAGATCCCAGTCTTGTAGTCCACATGCAGACAAAACTTCCAGGGCCAGATTTTCAAAGGTATTTAGGTTGCTAAAGATGCAGATATATGTCCAATGCAATTTTCAAAGGCCTCTGTCTCCTACTGGTTTTGCTTAGGTACTTTTGAAAATCCTGCTAAATGACCAGCGGCATCTTTAGGCACCTAAATACCTTTGAAAATCTGCCACAAGTCACTTCTGTTAGGTCTCCAGTTGAATAAACGAATAATGTCTTTGTATTTAACAATGCTTTTTAATGGATGAGAATAAAATAAAAACCAAAGATAGTAAAAATGAATCCAGTATGCACAATGACTGGCTACTAGTTTATAAGCCCTGTTAAGGCTCTAGCAGCTGCAATTGCTGCTAACTGTCTTTTGAACTGTGCCACACAGAATGTTCTATTCCTTAAAGGTACAGTAACCATATACAGAGTTGTAGTTCTTAAAACTCCATATATTCACAGCTTTCACTGGAATTTGCCTGTTTATGGACATAATACCTATACCTAACATACTGCATGCATATTTCATTTTCTTCCTGGTAAACACTATATATAGAATACACTGCATAGACAAGCCATGCAATATTGAACAAAGGCAGACATAAGTAAAATACTGATCATAAGCAATCCTATATTTAGTGTTTTCTATATATAAAGGAAAACTACTCAGGCATAACACTTTAACAATGAAAATGTATTGATCCAAAACATTTTACATTTCTATATTTTGACTATTGTTTAAAGATTGAATGAAATGAATCTGCTTTTAGAAAATAAAACAGCAAAAGAGTGGGTTGGAAAATAATTGCTTGAAATGAATCACAGTCACTGTTTAAGAATAAAAAAAAATATTCATTTGGTAGCATCCTACACTTCTATTACCCTAATCAATACATGACAGTAAGCATTGTACTTCAATTTTTACTATTCAGAAAATAATTCCAGATAATAGATTGTTTATCCTGGAGTGTGCCAGAATGATGGAATGCATTTAACTCCTTTAATGAAGGTTACAGCTGGATGTGTTTTTAAAAGAAAGCTGTTCCTTCATTGTTTTGGTGGGTTGGATTTAATATACCAAGTTACAGAGTGCTACTCTTTTATAGACTTTCTTTACAATCAGAATGGTAGACAAATAAAAGTAAACATAAAATAGGGTCATTTGTTTTTGAAAGTTTTATGACTACAGTTAGAGAGAGCACACAGAAGTGTAAAGGTACCAGGGCCCATATTAGTTCTATCATATATTTCTGGTTTTACTCTCTAAAATAAAAAAAAACACTGTAAGTGAGAAACAAGATTAGATTCTTTCAAGCCATGTTTCTCCAAACTGAGAAAAATACATCCCAATTTTTAAGTGCAATGCAAAATTTTGTGACGGAGTTGACTAAACGAAAACTTCTAATTATGCTGTATGTTGTAGATATCTTTCAGTGATTTGGCATAGGCAACATTACAATCTGCTGTCTCAGGGCCAAATTCTTGAAGTTAATGTAGGTTTTGTCTGAAGTCTAAGACCGCACTGTAGGTCTAAATCCTGGCCCAAAGTGCACTGCCCATGTACCAGGCTGTGCATTAATCTTCTCCATAGTGAGTTCTGGAAGGGCTCTTGGACTCAGAGGCCATGAAGTAGCCGCAGAGTTGCTCCGTGAGCACTTCTTCAGCACTCTGAACGTTCCTCCGTAGCTCCAACACGTTCTCTCCAGGGGGGAGTGGAAAGGGAGAAGGATGGGCGGACTCACATACATTTTAATTTCTTGACCCTTTTGTGATTTTTTAAAGCCATGTAACAGTAATTTTGATTTTTGCATTAAATTGTCTTCAGATACATTTGAATGAAAAAGAGAAAAGCAGCAACTGCTTATCTGAAAAATGTTGGATTTCAATAATCCTAGGCATAAGAACATAACATAAGAACATAAGAACGGCCGTACCGGGTCAGACCAAATGTCCATCTAGCCCAGTATCTGTCTACCGACAGTGGCCAATGCCAGGTGCCCCAGAGGGACTGAAGCTAACAGGCAATGATCAAGTGATCTCTTTCCTGCCATCCATCTCCATCCTCTGATGAACAGAGGCTAGGGACACCATTCTTTACCCTTCCTGGATTAATTTGTGTCCATCTCAATCTTGCATTACTCATTGACTGGTACAGAGGAATAAATTCTGTGAAAAGGTCAGCTTTCTTTGAAGTAAGCAAACCAAAAGATCTTCAAAACTTGCAAAATTCAGAGACTGTTTCTTGTATTTGCTTTATAATTCCTCCATAGAAAATGTACTACAGTAGTGTTCAGTGGAGTGTGAAAAACACTTACGGGTTTTACCCTGATCAATGTGTGCTGTGAAATGTCATTCTGGTTCTCTAGCTCGGCTTCGGCCAGATGGCCTTTGTTCGTCTGTCCTATTCTCCTTAGTTTTAGCTTTTCTCGGTTCCAGAATAGATCTTGATAGTTTGTAAGACGAGAAGTCAATCCAAGGTTAAGCTGTCATTTGATAGAGAAAAAATAAGTAATTTGATATGAACATTGTGACTTAGTCAGGTGATATGAACAAAAATGTCTGGGTATATGATATCGACCACTTTTTATTCCAGAACCGTAGTATTCTAAGGCTGAACCAAGGTGACTGTGAAAGCAAACTGGCCAACCTAAAAGGTTTCTTTTCAGATTTGGAGATCAATCTGTGTTCAAGTGGGGTAGATGTCTATGATTAAGATAGTGTAAGAAAGCCTGTTATTGACTATGATACTTCAGCAGTAATTTTAAGAGAATCAAGGAGAAAGTTTGAGAGCAGTTGCAGTAAAACCAAAAGGAGACATGGCCTTTAAAGAAGATACAACTATTGATTGAAAATCAAAAGTAAAAGAGGGTCAGGTGGGGAAAAGCAAACTTTACCTGCAGCAATGAATAAAAATGTTAGGGAGAAAACAATCATTTGGGGAAATGTACAGCAAAGAATAGTGACCATTCAGTGTGATGGTTTAGACTGCAATCCTGTATTGGAACTACTCTCAGGGCTAGTCTACACTAGAAGCCACAGCTGCACTTCTGTCATCATAGCGCTGTCCACTTATGTCGCTCAGAGGGGTGGCTTATTCACATCCCAGAGTATTATAAATTATACCGACATAATCTCTGCTGTAGATAAGATCAAAGTTAAGCATGAGCATAAATCTTTGCTGTGTCCGAGTCTCCGAGTGTAAGTTGGGACTTGTGATTTAGCAAGGAGAGACCACTGATGCTAATTGATGGTATAAGCCTGTTGGTTTTTGACTCTGCCATACCCATTGTACCATGGTACCATGGCAGTTCACATGCTGTATTCTGGAATGGCAACTGAAGAATGACGCTTTAATATTTTCCATCATTACATACTGTCTCAAATGAGCTGCAAAAAGACACTGAGCCTGGATTCTTCTAACTCATCACTAATTTTCCTAGGTTAGTAGGATGCTTTGTTGCTACACATGGTGACATTGAAGTGGTGGTAGTGTTGAGAAATATCCAGATTCAGTGTCTGCGTGCAGCTCAAATGTTGGTTAAACCTTAGGCCAGGTGCATCTACAGAGCAGATTCCTCAGTACCTCTGCAGCTGTGGATAGTAACCTGAACCCTGGAAGTGGGCACCCTCACTCGAAGCAACCACACAGCTCCTGTATGGCTAGCAAAATCCATTCCTTTTTCAGGGTCAGCACACATTCCTCTGTCTGACTTTTCTGTGCAGTAAATAAGCATGGTGAAGACAGTGCCTCATTAACATATCATAATGTGGCTCTTCCCCAACTCAGTAATGGACAGAAAGACTGCATGATATTGTCTGTGTCTGAGAGCTCTGAAATGTAGCTGCTAGCCAGAGAGGGCAGAAGACTCTTTGGGTCTCCTAAAATCCCTCTGCCACCCCGATTGGTGGGTTCGAGGAGACAGACCCTCTCAAGAACTGCTCAGTCACTAGTGCAACCTAAAGATCCCAGTCTCTTCTCATTCCTTGCTATCCCCAATACTTCTGGAGTTGTAGGGGCTTACCTCACCTGTAATGGGGTGTTCACCCCAAATTTGCTGTGAAAGGGTTAATGAAGACTAAGAAGGGGGCTAATAAACCCAAGAAGCCACAGCTGAGGGGAACCAGGTGGCTAAGCAATCCCCAGATTGAATGAGGAAGCCCAGCTAAGGAGGAACAAGCTGGGCTGGGACTATAAAGGCAGGAAATTGGCAGCAGAGAGGGGCTGCTGGGAAAATTTACAGTCTCTCCCTGGGAGAAGGGAGATGTGTTTGGGCTG
>NC_133770.1:256933358-256982212 GCF_003597395.2 Chelonoidis abingdonii | reverse complement strand
TCCTAGTTTAAAAACTGCTCTACAACCTTTTTAATGTTTAGTGCCAGCAGTCTGGTTCCACTTTGGTTTAGGTGGAGCCCATCTCTCCTGTATAGGCTCCCCCCATCCCAAAAGTTTCCCCGGTTCCTAATGAATGTAAACCCCTCCTCTCTACACCATTGTCTCATCCAGGCTTGCAACCTCCCACTTGCTGTCAATGAGATAAATCAGGAAGTTCTTACTCAGCAAAATTGCCATTGAAATCAAAATGTTCAAATCCCCTTCTACTTCCCATCTTATTTAAGTTATGTTTGGATCATCTCAATCTCTATTATGGTTTTAGATAATTTTGTATCTAATTTTTCCCCTCTAGTAAATTCATTTGTATCACTTTATCCACTTTTTTCTGTCATTCCACCTCATACTCAGATTACTCGAGTTCAGATTTTATTTCAGGCTGCTCCAGTAATGTAACCGGTAAAAAATTAATGTAAATGCTAAATGCCAAGTTACTGAAGGTCACTTACCCAGGCTTCTACTTGCCTGCATGCAACTTTGTACTGGCAAATCACTTGCAAATGTAGTTTTAGGTGCTATCATTTGCACTCACAAATTATGGAATTTATAGATACAACCCCCCCTTCAATTTGTGTTAGATTAGCATGCACCAATGGGATTTTTGCACTTGTAAATAATATCATTTTTGTACAAGGGAGAGTGCCCCCCTGCAAGTTTGATCACTGGCAAAAAGATCATATTCTGATGATTTGGTCATGAAGGCCAAGTTCTGCCTTTAGGTGATGCCCACAAAATCCAACTGATGTCACTGTGGTTGCACTGGTGTAGTTCCGGGCATACTTTTCCCTTAAATTATATTACACTAATAATGCAATTTGTAATTAGCATCGTATTTATTTGTCTTGATAATCAAGATGACCAGACAACGAAAACTTGAATTTCTGGGACATTGGGGGAAGGGATAGCTCAGTGGTTTGAGCATTGACCTGCTAAACCCAGGATTGTGAGTTCAATTCTTGAGGGGGCCATTTGGGGATTTAGTTGGGGATTGGTCCTGCTTCAAGCAGGGGGTTGGGCTAGATGACCTCCTGAGGTCCCTTCCAACCCTAATGTTCTATGACAGATGAGTGGAGGAAGATTGCTGAGGGAAGTTGTGCACCGATTGGTGCTGGGACAGGAGATGCCTCGAGACAATGTAGATGGGGTAGACTGGACAGGATGTAGTACCAAACTGGGAGGGATTGCAACTGCTTTGGAGGATAGGGTCAAAATTCAAAATGATCTGGACAAATTGGAGAAATGGTCTGAGGTAAACCGGATGAAGTTCAATAAAGACAAATGCAAAGTGCTCCACTTAGGAAGGAACAATCAGTTTCACACATACAGAATGGGAAGAGACTGTCTAGGAAGGAGTATGGCAGAAAGAGATCTAGGGGTCATAGTGGACCACAAGCTAAATATGAGTCAACAGTGTGATACTGTTGCAAAAAAAGCAAACGTGATTCTGGGATGCATTAACAGGTGTGTTGTAAACAAGACACGAGAAGTCATTCTTCCGCTCTACTCTGCGCTGGTTAGGCCTCAACTGGAGTATTGTGTCCAGTTCTGGGCACTGCATTTCAAGAAAGATGTGGAGAAATTGGAGAGGGTCCAGAGAAGAGCAACAAGAATGATTAAAGGTCTTGAGAACATGACCTATGAAGGAAGGCTGAAAGAATTGGGTTTATTTAGTTTGGAAAAGAGAAGACTGAGAGGGGACATGATAGCAGTTTTCAGGTATCTAAAAGGGTGTCATCAGGAGGAGGGAGAAAACTTGTTCACCTTAGCCTCTAATGATAGAACAAGAAGCAATGGGCTTAAACTGCAGCAAGGGAGATTTAGGTTGGACATTAGGAAAAAGTTCCTAACTGTCAGGGTAGTTAAACACTGGAATAAATTGCCTAGGGAGGTTGTGGAATCTCCATCTCTGGAGATATTTAAGAGTAGGTTAGATAAATGTCTATCAGGGATGGTCTAGACAGTATTTGGTCCTGCCATGAGGGCAGGGGACTGGACTCAATGACCTCTCCAGGTCCCTTTCAGTCCTAGAGTCTATGAGTCTATGGCACACTTCTCAAGGCTGTGTGAACACTGCAAAATGTGGAGTAAGATTGTTGGCCAATGACTCCTGTGTGTTTACTGTTCATTGTGATGGCTCCATGCTTTGCAGTATGAGAGAACATGTGTATTTGATTTAGAAGACATGAACATTTCAGTAAAAGTGGGGGACACATTGGGAGAAAGACCTAAATGGGCTGCCTCAAACCAACTTAATTGAACAGACAAAGGACAGCATTACAACAAATCATTCTCTCCACCGCTCCTAATTGTATAAATTGGTCAGCACTGAAAATTTGATAGTCTCCCATGAGTTGCCACACCAGGTATCAGAGCTCCTTCGGTTATTTCCTCCTTGAGGCATACATAAGTTTCATTGCTGAGTGCTGTATCTTTGAAATAACTAAAAAAAAAAAAAAAAGAAAAAGAGGTAGTGAAACACTGATATGAAAAAAAATTATTCAATTTTTTTTTAATGACCAGCTTTAATATTAACTACTAAGGAACTAGCCAGAAAAAAAATCTATAAGGGAAGACACCCGTTTCAGGAATCTCATAGCTTTCAGGAGAAAATGTAACTCTCTTCTGCAACACAGACTTCCTGCAACAACTTGGAAGAAAAGACAAAAGTGAATTTCTTTCTTTCCCAAGTATACTAATTCAGGGGAAGAAGTGAGAGCATTTGAACATGTGCTGGGCTCCATCATTTGGATTGTATAAGTGTTAGGTTCTCAGATAATATGATGATGAGTGTTAAAAATATTCATGTAGATATATGAGTTTACAGAATTAAGCCAGTAAACCACAGAAAAGGCTTAATTCCTAAAATACAAAATATCACTAGTGAAGTCCAACAGTACAAGTGGAACTCTGGAGATGAGCCAGTCCAGGGGAAAATAAAAGACTCTTAGTGTTGTTGTGTGCCAGTGGGCATTTCAGTACTAAAGACAGTCACAGGAAGTTCTATAATTTTAAAAAAATATTTCTTAGTCTGGTACTGGGAAAATTCAGGTTCCTGTAAAAAGGACAATAGAGTCCAGCAGGTTATAAAATCCTGACCCCATTGAAGAATGGGAGTATTGCCATTGTCTTCACGAAGGACAGGATTTCACCCCAGTGTGTAATTTGGAGACATAAAAAAGTTTCTTGTAGTAAATAGGGTTGAATGAATACTACAGAAAAAATCTATTGATATTTATTTGAATTTTTAAATTAATTCACTTAGATCATGTTTATGTCCCTTTGGTGTTGTCACTTTCTGTAAATATTCTAATGAATTAATTTACTGGAAGGAATGTTCTGCAAAAAGGCACATTTTAAATGGATATTTGAAAATATCCACAGTAAATTAATTTCAATCATAGTTGAAAATATTTGTACCAGAAACCTGGAGGCAGATCCTCAGCTGCTGCAAATTTTCATAGCTCATTGAAGTCAATGGGACTATGTCAATTTGCACCATCTGAGGATCCGTGCCTTAGTTTTAAGAGTTCTGGTCCTCTAGTCATGAAACAGGTCACATGGTATGTTTCTATGTGCCTAGTCAAAAGAACTCAGTTGTTAAGTGGACACTTCCAATGTGCTGCTTGTGAAGGAGGTAAAAAAAAATATGTAGTAAGAAATATATTATGAATCCATTTGAGAAAATCACTGTTTATGGACAATTTTCAAACAGAAAGCAGCAACATTTCTTCTATTCAACTGTTATGAATTCTTCACAGGACTTTAATAAGGATGAGCCATGTCCTTTGGCTGTGGACTTGCTCCTCTTCCAGCCCCCGGCAAACAGTGTTTGAATGAGAAAGATGTGCATGCACAACGTGGACCTGATTGTGAATTAAATCCTATTTTAAGGCCCCTTTGTACTGGCAGAATGGTGTAAAATGACCTTAGTGTAAATGGGAATCAGGCTCCATATATTTATAAGTCAATAAATTAAGATGAGGGGAAAGACCAAATAGGAATGCAGGGATTACAATTGGAAAGGAGACTAAAACCAGGGGTTTGAATGGGTCAGTATTTAACTAGGCGCCAAGAACTGGAAATGTTTGGGCAGGGCCACTCGAGAGAGAAAAAGACCTTTAGCTCCTATTTTTTCTTATTACCGGGAAATGAAAAGCAGTGCATTCTGCCAGGTTCATACCCTCAGTAATTGACTAAAGCAGTCTCGTTAAATTATCATGACTGGCTGAAAGATTAAGCACATGCAGCATGATGTGCTAAACTACAGCCCGTCCTGAGGGCCCTGGCCTGCAATCATAGCTGCTCATGCAGATCCAATTGGAAGAGTGGGGCCTAAAGTGTCAATGAAGAGACCCATTCCCTTAATAGAGTGCCATTTATGGTGCCATGTTCTGATTTCCTAACAACACATCTCCATGTGAGAAGCAAAACAAACTTCTATTGTTGGAATAGTTATTCCGCATGTATACTGCATTATTTATATGCCAGTAGCCCTCAGAAACTCTAATCAGAATCCAAGGCTCCATTGTGCTGACACAGAATAAAAAGTCTGTCACTGTCCTAAAGAGTTTACAGTTAAACCTGACAACACAGATTAGACAGCATACAAGCAAAATGAGTGAGGTGCAGGTCTAGTTAGTTACATTTTAAAAATTCCCATTAATTATTCCTATGGCACTAGTCAGTTTGGTCCAAAGTTGCACCTGACTGCCCCAGGGAAAAAAAATGAACAGGGGAGCCAAAAAATCAAACACCAACAAGGAAAACACCCATATAGTTGTCAGAATATTGAAACGTTAATAGTTAATATTAAAGAGAAACAAAAGGTTGCTGAGCAAAGACTAGGGATTGTGTATGATAGATAACTAAGAAACCCTTCACGTGCTACCATTGCAAATGGTTTTTCTCACCAGTAAAGGTAAATGCTGATAACTAAGCAGTGAGCGCTATTACTGGAATGGCACATTGATTTGCCCATGTGGCAGATTCAGTGTGCTCTAAACGTAGTATCTATCATGTGACTACAGTGTATTTAAGTTATGACAAGGAAATCTCTATGATGTGACCGTGGAATTGCACAAATGCCAATATAAAATAAGTGTGATGGGATTGCTTTGTACTCTCAAGTAATTGTTATGCAGTAGGGGATGTGACTTGGTTATAACAGCAATGTGCTGTAATATGCAAAGTGACTGAGTCATCACATATTGTATTAAGTGGAGATTGGCTCTAACAGTTATAATGTGACTACGGGCTCAATCCACTATGACTTCACTGAGCTTTCAATCAGGACCTTATGTGAAGCCAATCTGGTAGCGCACTGCACTGAGTTCATTC
Source organism: Chelonoidis abingdonii (assembly GCF_003597395.2). Lineage (NCBI taxonomy): Eukaryota > Metazoa > Chordata > Testudines > Testudinidae > Chelonoidis > Chelonoidis abingdonii. The sequence goes on along the minus strand of NC_133770.1, from coordinate 256,976,818 downwards.
TGGATGCAGCATAACTGATACCTGAGCAGGGTCACCTTTTGGCAAAGGGCATCCTATTAGTCATAATATAGCACTCGCCTATACACAGAATTCCAGCTGCCATCAGGGTTCATTCAGTCAAGGACAGGCTGAACCGTCTGGCAACATTAATCCTCTGTCACGTGAATCCCCCAGCGTGAGGGACATTCTTGGGGAAGTGACTAAAGGTAAAACATATGGAACTCTCAGCAAAAGCCGCATAGAGACTCTAGGTTTCTGCCTAGCTGGCCCTGACCTTTGGGAGATCCCCGAGTTCCAGGCATTCTTTGCTCCAGCCCCACTCTTCTGTTGATGACAAAAAGCTGAGTGTGAACATGCTGGATTCCCAGGCCCCTACAAGAGAATAGCCAACGTATAGGTCACTCTAGTCCTTTGTAATTAGTCCTTACAACCAACACTCTCAGACACACTGTTGATGCTCAGCAAATAATGAAATGATATTAATTAAAGAAAAAAAGGAAGAAAGATTATTTTTATATCATGATTGGTGGTGGGGAATTGATAGAGATTAAACTATTTGCCCAAAGCCATAAAGCAAGTCTTTTGCAAGGGTTGGGATTACAAGTCAGTAGAGCTGGACAAAAAATGGTACATTTTGGAGAAAAAAATTAAAAATGTTTGTGTTCTTCACATTTTTCAAGAATTGTTTTAAAAATTCCAGTTTTCTGATGGATAAACCAAACCCACCCAAAACCAGAATTTTTTCAGTTTTTGGGATTTCTCTTCCCTCCACTTTCTCTCAGCTTTTTCCTTTCGCCACTGAAAAAAATTGGGGAAATGGGACTGACAAGTAAAAAGTGATAAATATGGTATTTTCATTTTCATTTTCTCATCCAAAATATTGGCAAAATGTTTCCCATCGTTTATTATTTAAAGGGCAATGGTTGTTGAGGAAAGGGTCTGATAGTGAATGTCAACTAGCTCCAGCATTCAGGAGCTCCTGTGGACTTATAGACTTTGTTCTCAACCAAACATGTTTAGTATGTTTCTGTGTTGGAATATTTAGCATTTTAGGCTTTTTTGAAAAGTGTAGTATTAATTTGTCTAAATCTGTATTTTGCTGTGTATTACTCAGATGATAGACCTAACAGCTCATTTGGAGTTTCTGTAGTTTACACACTTAGCGCATATTTTAGAGTGCATAATAATTTTGAGAATACACATCTTTTACTTGGAAGACTGAGCTCTAGCACTTTTCAGAAAGTCAATTTTGGACCCAGCAGACTGTAAAGGCTCAGAAGGAACTGTTACAGTCTGGCATAAATCTTTCTTAGCACTCAGATTATTGACCCAAAAGGCAGTAATGTCTCCTTAGGTCTATTGTGTCAATCCAGCTGCCATGCATTCATATTAAATTTATGTGCTTAATAGCCTTATGGGACTTCAGTGTAAAAAACAAAATGTGGATGTGCAGTATATCCAGAAACACTATGAAATGATGTGGTCAGATTGTTATCCCAATGACCTCCTCCCCCAAGAATCCCAAATATGTTAGTCCATGTTTTGGACCAATGGTGTGTGTATCATTGTATTCAGGTCACAAATCAAATCAACTGCATTGGGGAGGAATGCAAACATCACTCAAGTGGAGAATAATATTTCATACTAAACAAAGAAGTATGTCTGTAGAAGTTTATTCAATGTTTCTGCCTAACAATTGCATCTATCAACAAAAACACCTGCAGCCGCCAGAAGGACCACCTTTCAAAGCCAAGTGTGTGTGTGTGTGTGTGTGTGTGTGTGTGTAAAGGAGAAAAATGATAAGTATATTGAGATGCAATTAACTCATTGATAGAAAGATTTACTTGTGGTTCACCAGCATAATCATCTGTTGGGCATTTGCTATAAATCATGGGTGTTGCCTGTTGTCTTCACTAATTAGTGCACTAACTTATTATTAAGTCCCTTAAACATTTATATGAGATCTGGGCTGCATGCAGATTTACTGGAGAAATGAGAACACTTGAAAATTTATTGGAAACCTACAAAATGTGCAAATGGCTGGACAGTTACAATACATACAACAGGAAGGAATGTGCACGCTTTAGTATCTTCTTTACCCATCCATAATTATAAAAGCAGTCTATTGTGCAGCCTACAGTATGTCAATTCAGTCACTCTGGCACAGAATAAAGGTCTCAAATACAATAATTCAAAGCAACTGGTACAGTAGTAAGTGAAGTTTTAAACAACAGAAGACAAGTTGATTAGAGCCTTTGGAGATGCAAGCCCTGAATAAAGGTTAATCTTTGTGAACTTTGAATACAAAGCATTCAGAAGAATTTTATATGAAATCTTGCAACAAAGAAAAGCACTGTTCAATAGGGTCTGATTAACTGAGTTGCACTTCATTGTAAAGCCTGACAATGATGGAAAATACATTTATCAATATATTTTGTAGCTGTACAGAGTTGACAGGCTCTAAGTAAAAGGCAAGAATCAGAGACACAAAAAGGCCCTGTTGAATACCTCTGAAGATAGTTGGTGAGTGAAATGTAAAGCCAGGATTTACAAATATTACATAAGTGAATGCTGTTACTGCACTCAGGCTAAAAAAATCCCGTTCAAATCCAATAAGTGGTTTAAGATGTGCAAATAGAGGTTTCTGCAGGGAGTCAGGCATTAGAAGCCACCTGGAGCATGTGGCAGAGATTGTATCCATCAATACAGCAGCTGGGCTGAAATTATAAAGAGAGCTGCTTTTCATCATGCTTGTTTTAATGCACACATTTCTCCTGTCACTGGCACCCCAGGAAAACTACTAACTACAGAAATGAATGGTGCCCATTTCCTGATATTCATACTTGTGACAACAGAGACAAGAATCACAACACAACAGTAAGCAAAAAAACTGATATCCAAATTATTTTTTAGTTGCTGCAGCAAAAAGATCTCAAGTACCAGTTGGTAATATTTTAATAGCATTGTAGGGTTTAGGAGGGAAGCGGCCATTTGGCATTCAGTCCCAAGTTCCCTTCTGCTCACACATTCCATCAAATCATGCACCAAAACAGTTTAAACGAAGTAAGATTAGCTAAAAATCAATCCCAGAAGGGGAAACCCTAAGATCAGCTTGAATTCCAGCACCAGGGGGAAATGCAATAGCCAGGCATTTTCATTATAGACTCCTAGGAATGTAGAGCTTGAGAGATCAAATAGTCCACCTGCCCCGCCACCTGCTCTGAAGCAGGACCAAGTATACCTAGAGCATCCCTGACAGGTGTATAGAAATAAGTGAAGCTTTTTTGATCCACCCACCTAATCTGTGCAGTCAAGACTAAAGTTAAAGAGAGTGATTCCAAGAAGTAGCCACTTTGCAATAGCTTCAGCAAAGTTTGAATTTGCAATCCCTGGTTTACAAGACCAATGCTCCACCCAGAGCTACAGAAAGCATACTTGCTTGAACAGCTATGACTGCTTGAAAAAGATCACATTTAGGGTATGTCCACAGTAGGAGAATAGGTGGGTTTTTTATCATATGTTTGTATGGTTAATATTAAGTAAACTTTGTTATGACTTAGTAATGAGACAACTGAGTTAGGTAGTATCTGTTTACTGTGTGGATCATACCCGTACCATTAGCAGCACTATGGTGTCCATTGTAATAACCATATTTCCTAGAGCTTTGTAATTTGGATGTGACAATTTGCTCTGAGACATGAATCCTTCATCCAAATGTCAGGCCCTCAAGAGAGTAATGAACAGGTCCAGGGGGATTGTAATCCCTTTCTTTTTAACTCAGTTAACATCTTTTTCTGTTGCAACATAATATAGAAAAGGTTGAGAAGCACTCCTCTAAGACAAAACGATGTGCAAAGTCTTAGACCAAGAGTGACTTCTTAAAACCAGATTGTACTGATTCAGCTGACCAATTAAAATTAACAAAAACTTTTTTTCACCTGAAATATCCTGCAGTGCTATATAAATCAAGTGAGGTGCTAAGTGTCTCCTGGCTTCAGCCATTTTAAAATTCATTTGAAAATATCACCATAGCTTCAAGCTACTGATTTTTACAATTTATTATGTCCAGGTTGCCTTATCTATTACGTTATCTTCAAACAAATTTAAATGAGTTACATTTGTTTAAATGCTTGGTTTCACATGCAGCATATGCAGTAGCAACACCTGCTGGCATTGTGAGCTGAGCTATGGTACTAATTGCTGTGTCATAACTAATATCTACTCAGAAAATGTTCAAGGCAAAAGTTTGGGGCTTCCAAACTTTTCTGGTGAAGCTAGTAGAATTTATCACCTCTGCAAGCCCAGGAGCTTTCAATGTTCACTAGGTGGAGATTAAAAGCTTCACAGGCCTCTAATACTTGTGCATTTGTAGTGTTTGACTGTTTGTTTCTTGTGGGGGGAGGGAGGAATAAGGAAATTAAAATACAAAAACTTACATAAATACAATGTGAAGATTACAAATGTAAATGCTCCAAAACAGACAATGAAATGGTTAAGGTGCTCATCGTAATGTAAAAAAGCAAGCCATACTGCACATCTAGGGACAGACAGTTCCATTAAGTCACAGGTCAGAGTTGTAGGTGGTAAGGCATTGCATTTTTCCTAGCAGTCAGAGGGAACGTGCTTGATGCACAAGAAAGCAACACGCTCTTCCCTTTGCCAGCCATGCCCTATCTCCTCTCTCTACCTCAGGGAGAGCTGGTGCTCCTAGCAAGCAACAGTCCCCACACTTGGGAGAGTTCAGAGACCACAATTGTGGCTGGCCCCTCTTTGTACCTGGGGAAATTGAATTAGCTTCTTGAGTTCCTCTCCTCTCTTTTGTGTACCTCTTCAAGGGCCAGGCACAGTCTGGTCCAGTTTATATTACTTCCTAGTCTAGGATTGATTTTTAAATGTGTATCTGAATTGTGACAGTTGCACTCCATATGTTTTATGGAAATATGCTTATGAGTGTGAATATAATGTAACTTAATATGGTTTATGCCAGTGTTTCCCAAACTTGGAACGCTGCTTGTGTAGGGAAAGCCCCTGACAGGCCAGGCCAGTTTGTGCACCTGCTGCATCCACAGGTCCGGCCGATCGCAGCTCCCACTGGCCATGGTTTGCTGCTCCAGGCCAATGGGAGCTGCTGGAAGTGGCGGGGGCCGAGGGACGTACTGGGTGCTTGGGTGTTGGAGATAGGTGACTTGCTGATTGGTTTTTGGTTAAAGTCTGCAGCTTTGGGGGCATGGACCAGACTGGGTCTGTGTTGCAGCAGACTAGCGTGTCTGATTCAACAAGGCAGGGTTCTGGAGCTCCAAACTGGCAGGGAAAACGGGCTCAGAGGTAATTCCAGCACATCAGATGACAGTCCCAAGGGGGAGTCTCTGTGACTGAACCTGTCACATGAATATGTTAATTATGTTAAATGTACAGCAAAAAATACACAGATGGGTTAATAAAGGTCATTCTTGGACCTTTCACTTCTAAGTTTCCTGACTTGTGAGAATATACATTCATTACCTTAACTATCCATTAACAGAACAGTGAGTCTGTTTTCAAGGCTTTCTGACTAATATTTCTATTACTTATTGTTTTTATTGCATAACTGTGAAATTTGATAAGGGCCAGATTCTGGCACCCTTGCTCACATTGCTTCAAATTTAACTGTGCATGCAGCCTACTTGATTGCACCTGGGGTTACCCTCGGATTAAGATACTACTCACTGTGAGTAAAGATGCCAGAATCCTGCCCTCTATGATTAGTGTCAATAAAACTGTTAAGGCATATTAGTCACCCTTTAAAGTACCTGAGCTAAGGACAGAGCTAAGAACCTAGGCGAGCTAGTCCTATGTCCTCTTTTAGCAGAAACATATAGATACTGATTAAACTCAGCTGGGCTTCTTTTAAAGCCTGATGCCTTTGTTCCACCACTCTCACTTACCCCACAGGAAATTATATAGTTTCACTCCCAGGTTGCTTTATGTCTGTTTTCTCTTATGCCTGGGGAGGGGAGATCTTCTGTGTTCTTGTATCCAATCTGCAGATCTTTTTATTCTGCTGCCACGGTAATTCAATGAGTTTGAGATTATTTTTGCTAACCCTGCTTCTCCCAAGAGACAGCAGTTTGATTTGAGACACTCTTAGACAGGTCAAGAATCACATTAGCTCAGGTCAGAAATACTCACAGTATAAGAAGGTGAGTTTTATGATATTGGCAGGACAGCTGAAAGCACTTGAGATGGACATTGTGACGCTGCTCAATAAAAGCATTTCTGTCAGAGGAAACCTCACAGTGGTAGTGCTGCAATGGGAGACCAACCCGAGGTGCTGAAGAACAACCTGTACACAAGAAAGGAATGCAGGGTTGGGCGATGATTTGATAACATTAGTCATAATGAAGGAAATGCAGGTAGACATGCATATTTAATGCCTCTGAAGCCATTTGGTGTGGATCTTATGAGAAAGATTTTGAGATGTGCAACACCATACTTTTTGTGTGTCCCTGACTTATGTTTATGCAAATTGCAGAGAACTCCTGATGTTGTCCATGTATATACCCATATCCACTCACAAATCAGCTATTGGTCACATTATAGTTTACACGTACACCAGTCAAGTATACACTACAGTGCACGTAATTTTGGGAGTGCAGTTTTGAAAGTCTGGTCCTTTATCTTGTAGTCGGTATCTGAATAGTGAAGAAGATGTGAAAGCTAGTTGTTGTTCATTATTAGTCTCTTAAACAGCACCTTCCATCTTAAAATATCAGAGCACTTTACAAACAATGAATGAAACCACTTCACTCCCCTTTAAACAGGCAATTATCATCATATCCCTTTTACAGGGTCAGAGGAAGGCAGACTGCATCAACAACATAGGTCTAAATCAATGGTTCTCAACCGGGGGTACATGTACTCCTGGGGGTATGCAGAGATCTTCCAGGGGGGTATGTCACCTCATCTAGATATTAGCCTAGTTTTACTACAGGCTACATGAAAAGCACTAGCAAAGTCAGTACAAACTAAAATTTCATACAGACAATGCCTTGCTTACATTGCTCTATATAGTATAACGGTGTTTCTCAACCTGTGGGGTCATGATTTATTTTATAATTATATGTTACAATGAGAAAGTAAGCAATTTGTCAGTAATAGTGTGCAGTGACACTTTTTTATTCTTATGTCTGATTTTGTGAGCAGTTTTTAAGTGAGGTGAAGCTTGGGGTCTGCAAGACAAATCGGGCCTGCTGAAAGGGGTACAGTAGTCTGGAAAGATTGAGAACTACTGGTCTAAAGCACCCAATTATATTATGAACCTTTCACAAACTGGGCTGACTTTCAAGCTCTCTCAGGGCATGGCTACACTTACATTTTTGCAGCGCTGGTAGTTACAGCTGTGGTTGTACAGCTGTGTAGGGCCAGCGCTGCAGTGTGACAGTGACCAGCGCTGCAGTGTGGCCATATTTGCAGCATTTGCAGCGCTGTGGGAGTGGTGCATTGTGGGCAGCTATCCCAGTGTTCAAGTAGCTGCAATGAGCTTTTCAAAAGAGCGGGGTGGTGGAGTGTGACAGGGAGCGTCGGGAGACAGAGAGAGTGGATTTTTGGAGCAGACACTGTGTGACAGCTCCCTGCCTTGCAAATTCTGGTCAATTCCCCCCACCCTCTCTCAATCACTCTAAATGTAAAAAGGCTTCAGACCAGATAAGTCAGCTTCTCCGACGGACTCCCTCCCTTCCCCCCCAACCCACCCCCCCGCCATGCTGTTTGTCTCCTCAGCAAACAGCTTGTGAACATTCCAAGCCTCGGCTCGCTAGCTCGCTGCAGCAAAGAGCAGCTGTGTTTGTTTTTTAGATAGTAGCTCCGGGAGTACCTTCCGCGTTTGTTGTATACAGATTGTGGGATACCTCCTAATACCCGGAGGCCAATATACAGCGCTGGTGAGTGTCCACACCTGATGAGCAGCGCTGCATCAGCAGCGCTGGATTCGCTACACTCGTAGCGGGACCAGGTGTACAGCCAGTGCTGCAGGAAGGGAGTTGCAGCGCTGGCTGAGCTCTGTAAGTGTGGACACCTGGTAAGTTGCAGCGCTGTAACCCCCTCACCAGTGCTGCAGCTTGCAAGTGTAGCCAAGCCCTCAGACTAATTTTGGGTGGGTGCTCCACTGTAATTGTTTCCCACAACTATAGCTCTAACTCCCAGCCTCTTGTTCTAATCGTTAAAACAGGCACCCCAGATATCAGAGAGAGGGGAACAGCCTCAGAACCTAAATATAATAGAACAGGCTTAGGAAAATAGCCACTTAATCTCTTTTGGGGCTTTATCCACACTGTAGTACTGGCACGTAGCTCTGAAAAGAACATTCCTTTTTGAGCTGCTGCAAGAGAGCTGTGAGCTTGTACCAATAGTTATAATATTGTATTGGACTGTGAACAGATTTTTAATTGTGACCATGAACTTTACTTTTCTCTTTCTGTGTGCAGAGAATTTTATTCCCTAATACTTCTGTTGTGCCCTGACTTGTTCAACATGACTTCTTTTTTCGGGTGTTATTTTTAGCTGGCAGCTTTGTAATGCAGACTTGCAAGTAAGTGGTGTTCAAGTTCAGTCTCCAAAAAGAAAGGTTTTAAAAAAATAAACAAGTTGTCTAAATATTCATTTGAGGAAAGAAAACATTCTCCTGTGAGGCCGGGTCAGAAATTTTGATTTCTGTGATTTATAATTTTTTTTTTAATTAAGGAAACAAATTGAATTCTTTCAGCGGAAATCTGCCATTTTGTTAAAGCAGCAACAGTTAAAGTCATGAATTTGTGACTCATTCAGAGCTGCAAATCAGATTTACCTAGATATGATGCTACATACCTGAATTCTCTGAGGTAACAGGCCCATGGATTGTTTATCTTGGAGAGAGTTCTTGTCATAATTTTTACTATGTACATATATTTTTACAAAAATCTTGCCTGTTTCTGCTATTCTTAAGGAAAGCTAACAAGGAAAAACTGACGCTGGTGTCTGGTCCTGGGAAAGTTATTAAAGGATTTGAGTTCCCCCAATCTAGAGATGCAGACATTCTTTCACTTTGCAATAGGGATGTGGATGACATGTTCTGCTGCAGGGAGGGAAATCATTGATTCCCCTGTCCAGTGTTTCAAGTATCACTGATATCAACTAGGAAGGCAGCTGGTCATTAGACCATCCAGTGGGAAAAAGGGGAAAGTTTCATATAAAAATAAAAAGAGTGGAAGGGATAGGTCAGGTTTTCCTAAGACATGTCTGAGGTCTCCAGCCTTCTCAGGGAGGCAGCCTCAGGCTGGAAGGCCCAGACAAATGTTTAGATTCATAATCCCAGTTTCCATAAAACCTGCCAAAAGGAGAGGGTAAAATAACAGTGAGTAAAACTTTAGCCTAAAAACAGGGAGTAGATTATTGTACAATCATCTTCTGTAATGTTGTTCTTTTTACACTTACAACCCAATTTTAAGGAGGAAAATTGTAGCAATGTGACATTTCTGGAAAAAATGGACAGGGAGAATGTTTATTAGTTTCAGGTCTGTTTAGCATTTTGTCAGAATATTTTGCAACAGTTCTTCATTCAGTTTATCTGCTTTGCACTGTTTTCCACATGCTCCCGCATTTGTGCAGGTGCCTAGACTAAGCTACAAGTGAGACATGATTGGTGAGTCAGGAGAACTTCTCCAGAGTTTGGCATTTTCTGTTGATTTGCCACTTACATTATTTTCCCTGGATATCATGTGCATCCACTTTAAAAAATCACTTGGAAAACCCTTCACTCCCTGAAACTGCAAATTTCTCCTGTGACTAGTGAAATGTAAAGACATTTAGAGAAATTTCCCTATTCCTGCCACACACATCAAAATGTGCTAGTTTACCTAGTGACCAAGCTTTCTTTTCTGCATGGAGTGAGCTTTTGAGCGCCGCAAGCCTGGGAGGCAGGAGAAGTGAAGCAGCCATGGCGTGTTCGGGAAGGAGGCGGGGCAGGGGTGAGTTGGGGCGAGGAGTTCCCCTGCATGCTGCCCCCCACATCCTTGCTGCAGGCGGCCTTCCCTGCACTCCCCTGCCCCAGCTCCCTCCGCCTAAATGCCGGCGGCAACCAGGGCGGCCGAAGATCCGGCCACTATGGTGGCTGCCGAAGAAAATGCCGCCCCCCAAATCCTAGCATCCTAGGCGACCACCTAGGTCGCCTAAATGGTTACACCAGCCCTGCTAGTAAGTATAGCCTAGTCTACACCAGGGAAATTTTGCAAAAATGCCCCTTGTTGCTCTCATTGGATCAACTCCTTCATTAGTAGCAATGTTGAGATCCCTAGTGTAGCAGTGCTCAGACAAGGTCTAATCAACTCAATGCTTAAAATGCTGTGGCAACTGGTGTCTGCTTTCTGTCACAGAAGCTGAACTTGTGTGAGCTATGCTGGGAGATTTTACAAAACTTTCCTAACGGTTGATAGTAGTAGCTTTCATGGAAATCATTGGGAGTCTTTCCACTGACTTTAGCAATAGTTGGACAGGGCCCCAGGCCTATAGATTTTGCCCCAAGTCTTTGCTTTTCAACTCTTTAGAAAGCAAAAGAGTTAGTCAAGATGAATGTAGATGCATGCCTCCTACACCTTTAAGGTGTGTCTACTCTGCAGGCAGAGGTGTGATTAAAGCACATGTACCAATAGCAGCGAAGCTGAAGGTGGCAGCATGGATATCTATGCAGGGTCCCTGGCAGGCTCATACAGTCTTTGCTGAAGCCCATGCTGCCATAACTCCACTACTAATGGTACCCAAACTAGCTAGATGACGTTAGCTTGGTTATACTCGCACAAGCTACAATCACTCCTCTAAAAAAAAGAACAGGAGTACTTGTGGCACCTTAGAGACTAACAAATTTATTTCAGCATAAGCTTTTGTGGGCTACAGCCTACTTCATCAGATGGATAGACAGGAACATACAACAAGAAGGTATTTATACATACAGAGAACATGAAAAGGTGGAAGTAGCCATACCACTGTAAGAGGCCAATCAACTGAGATGAGCTATCATCAGCAGGAGGAAAAAAAAAAACTTGTGAAGTGTTAATCGAGATGACCCATAGAAGGTGTGAGGATACTTAACATGGAGAAATAGATTCAATTAGTGTAATGGCCCAACCATTCCCATATTAATTTGAGTTCAGCAGTCTCTCTTTGGAATCTGATTTTGAAGGTTTTTTGTTGTAAAATTGCCACCTTCAAGTCTGTCACTGAGTGGTTAGAGAGGCTGAAGTGTTCTGCCACTGGTTTTTGAATGTTATGATTCCTGATGTCAAATTTGTGTCCATTTATTCTTTTGCGTAGAGACTGTCTGGTTTAGCCAATGTACATGGCAGAGGGGCATTGCTGGCACATTGGTAGATGTGCAGGTGAATGAGCCCCTGATGATATGGCTGATGTGATTAGATCCTATTATAGTGTCTCTTGAATAGATATGTGGACAAAGTTGGCATCGGGCTTTGTCGCAAGGACAGGTTCCTGGGTTAGTGTTTATGTTGTATGGTATGCGGTTGCTGGTGAATATTTGCTTCAGGTTGGGGGGCTGTCTGTAAGCAAGGACTGGCATGTCTCCCAAGATCTGTGAGAGTGAGGGATCATCCTTCAGGATAGGTTGTAGATCCTTGATGATGTGCTGCAGAGGTTTTAGTTTGGGACAGAAGGTGATGGTAATGGCGTTCTGTTATTTTCTTTGTTGGGCCTGTCCTGTAATAGGTGACTTCTGGGTACTCTTCTGGCTCTGTCAATCTGTTTTTTTCACTTCACCCCTCCGATTGCGGTGTAGACATACCCTAAGGCAATCTCATGTTCTGTTTTTTTGCCAAACCATTCTGCTGAGTAAACTTCCACTAACAAAGTCAAATGAAGTTTGCACACCACAGGTGAAAGCACATGCAGAAATATCTGAACAACATTCAGATGAATGTAATTGTGATTTTTTTTTAAAGCTGACATTTTATTACTCCCTAAAGATGTTCATCATGCCAAAGAAAGTGCCACTTATATCAGAGTTTCAATTATGTGAAAGTTTATATTAGAAAGCTCCAGTCAGTTACATCATGCTCAGACAAGAGATTAGGTTTAAGTACATTTAATTTTTTTCTTTTTAAATTTAGCCTTTTCTATTTAAGGATTTTCTGCAGGCTTCTGAATCTTGAATTAGACAGAGTTTCTTACAACTATACTGCTTTATATGTACATTTCAACCAATCAACAAGCCTCTCTGCATCCCAGAGTGACCAAAGGTATTTGAGCTAAAGATATTTGAGCTATGTATTCTGTTTTGTTAGCACAAGCTTTCCCTTCTGTCTACTAAATACTGGTCATTTAATACCATGTGCCACACTCCCTCAGAATTTTTTCAAATATACCTTGATTTTTTTCTTGGGGTTTATATTTTACCTTTTGCAATCAATCTTTTCAAGATAAAGCTAAAACTAAATATTGCCTTTAATACATAGCGTAACATTTAGGAAAAATAGAGCTAGGACAGACTAATTTTAATGAAGGTTGTTCATTTGATCCATATGCTTTGGTTCTTTATTAAAGTGACAGCTTAATTGGTAGTTGTGGCCTAAATCTAATTAAGTCTAATAAGGAAGACAAGTCTATTTAGATTTCTACATAGATACCAATGAGTTACTTATGTATGTTACCATGCTGTATGCTAGCTATTTTCAAGCAGAGGTTCTGTGTGTGTGTGTGTGTGTGTGTGTGTGTGTGAATGCCTTTACTGTACATCTGGTACTGATGTAGGAAAATAATATATGGAAACAGGACAAATGTGGAGGAAAAAATAAAAGCCTTCAACAATATTTATAAATGAAATCCTATTTGAATAAGTATCTGCTTCAGCTTTTGGAATGATTTGCCAATTTCACTCATTCTGAATAGAAAATATATAAAATGGGCAAGGCAGACCCTCTTTAAATTCTTTAATGAACATTTATGTATGTATGTATGTATGTATTTATTTATGCCAGAGTAAAGGAGAGTCTCTCTGGGTTTCTACTAGGAGACCTTGAAGTAGAATATTTTCTATTTATAGTGCTCAATGCATAAAAGCATTTCATGTTATTTACACTGTTTTTTTGCTTGCTTACTTGGAAAAAACACAGAACCTCCTTACGTATTCTAAGTGGCCTGGAGTGTGTGTTGGGGCCTTTTTGCTGAACCTCTTTTCTCAAGCCTTTCAGGTTGTCCTCCCTTTGTTTAGTTATACATTCAAATAGCGTGAAAAGAGGGCAGAGTCAGCAGAAAAGGAGATGGGCTTTATTCCAAAAAACAAATCTGATGCATTAAAGCAAATGAAACTGGGAACATGGCAATGGAAAGTATTATAATTTAAAGCTGTCCCAGGACAAGTGTAACTTATGCTAATCTTTACTAGCAAGACTGACGGTTCTTTTGGTTTATGGTTTTTATAGGACTTTGACTTGGGGGACTCCACTGGCCCAGAAGGGGTTGAACTCTCTCCATGATTGGGCTAGAGGGCTAAGCACCATCCATAACTGAAGTGTGCTGAAGATTCCATGGGGGAATCTGAGTCAGGGCTGCTACAGTGCTGTGCCACGTCACAAGGCAGCATGCAAGAAAAGCACCACTGCCAGACCATGTAATTAATGTCTGTTTGTTATAATATTGTTCCAGGCATCTAGAGTCTTTCCTATATGGGGCGTCTTGTGAATAGATACTTACTAGCCTTAGTAGCAGTACTGCTTGTCTCATCTTATGTAAAATAAAATGATGTTTGAAATGGGGATATATGCATAGATACAAATACCTGTGTCTAGAGGGTTTGTTGTAACATATTAGTATCATGTCAAGGAGTCAGAACTTCTTCTTTCTAGATATTAGTGGCCATCTTACCCTTGTTGTAACTTCATTGACTGTAGAACAGTCTGATCTGGCCTGAAGTTGGTTTCTGAGGTTTTACTTGTAAGATGTCTGAAGAGTAAATTATAATGGCAAAGCAAAATTGGGGATGGGAGTGAGGGGAGGAAGGATTGCAATACATCAGATTTATGTATGTACATGTTTTGTTCACTCAGCTCTTGCAAATCTTTGCAGAGGGTTGGGAAATGCAATTAAGTTCCTCAGTAGGGAACTATTCTTTCCCACTGGCAAACAGAATACATCAAGTATAGGTTCTTGCTTGCCTAATCCAGTCAGTGTACAAATTATTGCTCCTTTGTAGTTGTCCTGAATGTATATATCTGTACCATAAAATAGGGCTGTCCAAAGAGCTTAACTGGCCTAATAAATGTGTATTGAGTCCTGTAAACATATCCTGTCATGTCATCTCCTCCAATATAAGCCAAATGGCAAGAAGAGAAACAACCAGTATAGTTTCCTACCTATCTGTTTCTTCTTTAGTTACTAATCACAAAGATACACCCCTTCCTATCCTGTGGGAATATTAAAACCCACAGTATTCCAGTGGAAAAGGAAGATAAAACAATATACCCCAATCCACCTCCTCCCCTCCTCATATTATTTAAGATGCCCCTCTTAGTCTTGTCTTGGCCCTCAGAACATGGGCCGTCAGGCCCTGAATTTTCAAAGTTCTGTTTTTCAGGTTGAGAGGATATTAGAGTCCTCTTCTAGGAAGAAATCCCAGAAAGAAGGAGTACTCTGGTGACCAGGGGGAAAGCGGAGAGAGGGAAATCACAGGTAAGTAGCTTTTTTCCCTATAGAAATTTTAGATCTTGTTTTTCCCAATAAATGGATTTTTCCTTATATTATAGGTGACGCTGATAGTACCCCCTCCTATTAATGTTGTACAACACTCTCCAATATAAAATCCTGTTTTCAGTTGCTTGTAACTTTGCCAAATTTTAACTATTTGGGCTGAAATTGCCCACGCCGGGTCCATGCCTTGCGCTGAAGCTTTTTGGGAAAATTTCAGCCAAAAATGTTTGGCCAGTTCCAAAACTAGGGAAAAATACATTATTTTGCCCATGTTAAAAAAATCTGGCAGCCTTTTCTTTGAGATTCTCCAGTGCTTCCATACTTTGGAGCAGGAAATTGAAATCTTGCACAGTGGTGCCTTTTTCCATCCCTGTGACAGTCTTCCCAAATTTGGCCATGTAGGATGCTTTGACTTATTTTTAGCATCTAAAATTTCCAAAAATTCCATCTGCACTGAGCATGCTCCAGCCTGGGGCTGAGCTGGGATTTACCCACAAATTGAACTCTGGGCTGCTGCAAGATCTGAATCCATTAACTGAGATCTCTCTTGTGCTCTCAATGCCCCCTCAATGGTCGAGGAAGCGGCTTGATTCTAATGCATAGAGGTCAAGATCCAGACCTGGGAGTGCTGTGGGGAGTAGATTGGATAAAGAACTATGTGGGGAGGACTGGGAATGGGAGTTGGGGTTGGAAGACTGGGGCTGCCTGAGCAAGGGGACTGGGAGCTAACGGGGCAGAAATTGAGAGCCAGTGGGAAGACTGAGACTGGCTGAGCAATGAGATTGGGACTGGGAACCACTGGGAGCAGATAGAAGGAGATGAGAGAGGGAAGGGAAGCAGATATAATGAGTTGGAGTGCAGGGAGAGAAATGGGGTTGGTTAAGACAAGGGACCAGGACAAGAAGCCAGGGGGTGAAGGGAACTGTCAATAGTTGAGCAAGAATGCTGGGAATGAAAGGCAGAGACTGGGACAGGGAGTCTGGAAGGGTGAGACTAGGACTTGCTGAACAAGGAGACTGGGAATGGATTGAGACTCCTGAGGAGTGAAGACTGAAATTGGCTGGGTGAAGAGTCAGAGGGTGGGGAAGAGACAGTACAGGAGGATGGAGCAGAAGGAATCAAGCTTGAAGGGAGAACAGGTAAAAGGGTCTGTGACTACACACCCCTCCAGTCCAGAGCCTCTAATGAAACCAAGCTTCCCAAGACTCACCATTCCCCTGCTATGAACAAAAACCTGTGAAACCCACTAGCAAAGTGTCCCATCTCACTTTAGTTAGTCTACATAGAAAATGACAACCTACTAGTGATAGCAGCTTCTCCATGAGCTCAGGTGGCAGAGGTCTGCAGGGTGTCTCTAAAGGTTCTAAGTTGCTGACCACCCATGTTGGTCTCAATATGTTTCCACATGGTATAATTTGTTATTTTAGTTCAATTTTTTAAAAAACCTAGGAAATTACACACAAACTACATTAAAGGAACATTATTAAGGTTGCAAGTTGGGAATTTTACAACCTTAAT
Organism: Chelonoidis abingdonii; assembly: GCF_003597395.2. Lineage (NCBI taxonomy): Eukaryota > Metazoa > Chordata > Testudines > Testudinidae > Chelonoidis > Chelonoidis abingdonii. Next base: position 256,960,597 of record NC_133770.1, on the reverse strand, counting down.
TTGGCTCCCTTGTGTGTGTTCATTATGATATAGTCTGTTTCCTTATGATGCTTGCCTTGTTCAGTGTAGAAGGTGGACTGTGCTCACTTCATGAGCAGCTATTCAATATTTTATCTTATTCTCATTGTTCAAGGTGGGGCCTCATGCTTTTCTTACTGCATACTTTCCAAACCCTGATTTGAAGACTGAAGTATTAATTTGCTCATGGGCTTTTCTATGGTGAGTGCTTCGCAAACATTAATTTATCTTCATAACACTCCTGTGAGCTGAAAGGGTGAAATGGAGAAATAGTCTGAAGTAAAGAGGATGAAATTCAATAGGCCAAATGTAATGTATTCCACTTAGGAAGGGGCAATCACCTGTACACATATGACATGGGAAATGACTGCCTAGGAAGGAGTACTGCAGAGAAGGATCTGGGGGTCGTAGGGGATCACAAGCTAAATATAAGTCAACATTGTTACACTGTTGCAAAAAAAAAAGCAATCATCATTCTTGGATGTATTAGCAGGAGTGTTTTAAGCAAGACACTAGAAGTAATGCTTCTGCTGTAATATCGCCTCAACTGGAGTACTGTGTCCAGTTCTGGGTGCCACATTTCAGGAAAGATGTGGACAAATTGGAGACAGTCCAGAGGAGAGCAACAAAAATGATTAAAAGGTCTAGAAAATATGGCTTATGAGGAAAGATGAAAAAACTGGTTTTTTAGTCTGGAAAGACTCAGGAGGGATATGATAAACATTTTCAAGTACATAAAAGGTGTTACAAGGAGGAGGGAGAAACATTGTCTCATTAATATCTGAGGCTAGGACAAGAAACAATGGGCCTGAAATTGCAACAAGGGAGGTTTAAGGTTGGATATTAGGAAAATCTTCTAAATGTTTAGGGTGGTTAAGCACTGGAATAAATTGCCCAGGGAGGTTGTGGAATATGCTGTAAAGTTGGAAGATTTTGTAAAGCAGGTTAGACAAACATCTTGGTCAGAAATGTTCTAGATAAAAACGTAGTCCTGCCAGAAATGCAGACATGTGGGCTAGAGTCGCTCTCAAGGTCCTTTCCAGCTAGATTCTCTATTATTATCTCCATATACAGTGGAGAGCTTGGCAACAGAGGGATCAACAGTCAAAAGTAACCATGAATTTTGAAAATGTCCAATTCTGAAATTTCAGAAAATTTTGGTACGAGATAGTGCTTACTAAGTTCAAAAGTAAGCTCCCATTGATTTCAGTTACACTATACATAATGCCATACACATAAAAACTGACAAATTATGTATTAAATACCTTTTGGTGTTCATATATGTATCAATGAGAGAAATTTAATCTGCAGCTTCAACCCGTGCAACTCTATTCATAGATTCAATAGACTCTAGACTGGAAGGGACCATCGGAGGTCATTGAGTCCAGTCCCCTGGCCCTGCATGGCAGGACCAAATACATGTCTAGACCACCCTGATAGACATTTATCTAACCTATCTTAAATATCTCCAGAGATGAGATTCCACAACCTCCCCAGGCAATTTATTCCAGTGTTTAACACCCTGACAGTTTTTAGAAACTTTTTCCTAATGTCCAACCTAAATATCTCCGCTTGCTTGCACTTTAAGCCCATTGATTCTTGTTCTAATCATTAGAGGCTAAGGTGAACAAGTTTTCTCCCTTCCTTCCTCATGAGAATCCTTTAGATAGCCTGAAAACTGCTATCATGTCCCCTCTCAGTCTTCTCCTTTTCAAACTAAATACCCAATTACTTCAGCTTTTCCTTTATAGGTCATGTTCTCAAAGACCTTTATCATCTTGTTGCTCTTCTTTCTGGACCCTCTCCAAATTTCTCCACAATTTTCACTTGAAATGCCGGTGGCCCAGAACTGGACACAATACTCCAGTTGGGGGCCTAACCAGCGCATAAGCAGAGCGGAAGAATGACTTCTCGTGTCTTGTTTACAACACACCTGTTAATGCATCCCAGAATCACATTTGCTTTTTTTGCAACAGTATCACACTGTTGACTCATATTTAGCTATTGAGGTCTATAGGAATCATTTAATGTTGCTTTCTTGAAGATTATTTATTCAATACCTGACTGGTGGCTTGAGTGGTGCATATGCATTATACTGGTCCTGTGTACAGGGTTGAATGCTACCTTATAGTTGTGTAACTGGATTTAATAGCACTGAGTATTTTCGGTGGACACATAAACTATCTGTTCAATTCATTTTAAATACTGATCCTAAGCAATTATATTATCACAACAACAGTAAATGTTATCACTTTTTGGAAGTACTAACACTGTCTGGAGCCAGGCACAGAATAAGAGACTATGAAAATGTCTCATTATACATCAGTCCTGATGACCTGTAACATTCTTGTGCCTCAAGGCAGTGTCTCCTTCTCCTGCACCATCTTTTTGTAATTTATGGCGGCTTTGTAAATGGGAACGGTAACTCACGATAGAGATAAGTTTCAGACCATCAGGCAAATTTTTCTTTTTGGCCTAATTCAGTATTGAATAAAATCTGCATATACACTGAATGGGGATGAGAACAAAAGTCTTTGGCTCCAAAACATTGTCTTCTATTGACAACAGAATTTTCCCTCACTTGGTTACTAGAGGGAAATTACAGGCTAGCTGCATTAAAACTTGTCATAGGTGATCTAATCTGTGTTCAAGATTGGAATGGTTTTAAGACCATGATCTACTTTAGTTCTGTGTGTACAACTCTCATTGGCATCAGTGGGAACTCTGTGTAGACTATAATCCTTTGAGCAAATTTAGTGATATACACACCACTGCAGAGAAGACTTGAATCAGAACTTTCTTGGTACAGAGGCAAAAAGATGTCCCCTTCATTGAGCAAGAAGGGACACTTCTAATGAGCTTTTCTCAGTATGCACAGGGCTGGAGCTTCCATTTAGGCGACCTAGGCAATCACCTAGGGCGCCAGGATTATTGGGGGGCAGCATTTTGCCGGGGGGGAGGCAGGTGGCTCCGGTTGACCTGCTGCAGGAGTGCCTGCGGAGGGTCCGCTGGTCCCGTGGCTCTGGTGGACCTACCGCAGGCATTCCTGCGGGCGGTCCACTGGTCCCATGGCTCCGGTGGACCTCCCGCACGCATGCCTGCGGCAGGTCCACCAAAGCCGCGGGAGCAGTGCACAGGGCGGCGAAATGGCAGTGCGCCTAGGGCGCCAAAAACACTGGCGCCGGTCCTGAATATGCAATCACTCTTGCATAGATCATAGATGTGCTTTTATAGATTTTTCAGTGTGCAAAGCTATAATAAATAGTAAATAAAACAATGGGGTCCAATCCATTATTTGGATCTGGGAAGTCTGACATCTCAAACAACCAATAATCATACCAGCTGCACAGAACACTTGGAAAGTATGAAGATGTCTTAGCAGTTTGAGTAGTGTCTGATTCTACTAGTGAAGATGAAGCAGACTGACTGCATTGTGGATAAAGTATGTCTCTATAGCAATGCTTTTCATGGAGAAGCACTTAATACTTGCTGATAATGAGCAAAGGGATTGAACAGCCTGCTTTTTGTACATCAGTCATGCACACCTAACTGCATGAACTGTACTCAGAAAGGTAATAGATGGCTGAGATTTTATTGAGCAAGGCTGCTCTGCTGCTATCAGCCAAAGCCTAGTAATTTTAGACATGTAGCAGGTAATTTGTTCTTTTTTATAACAAATAAGCGGCTTGATGGATCAATAGAACAAGTGAGTCATTTGTTAGCAATTTTCATATGCTGGAAATAGATGCTCAACATCAGACTTTTATTTTTTTAGAGTACTATAAACCCAGCAGTAAGAACTGTTACTGGCTAGCTTTAGTTGCGTGATAAGTAGGTTTGAGTCAGTGCTGATCCTGTGGAGTATGTTTTTCGAATTTTCCTTTCAAGTCTTTCCACTTGGACTTATCAATGGATAAGACAGAGTCCCTATATAGCAAGGCTGTCTTGGATACATTGATTCTCAACTTCAGTTTGCTCCTTGGAACATCCAGATAGTGTCTGTGGGAGGGGAGGGGGTCTACATCGACAATGAATGCTTATATTAACTCAGTATAAAACATAAGCATACAAGACTTCTGACAGTTTTAAAGCTCAGCAATCTCCAATATGTTGATTTTGCTATTCTGTACATTTAATTTTCTTTTTAAAATGTATCATATTTCTCCAAGCAGTCATTTGCTTTTCAAATTATGGCTGCCTAGCTAAGACATTTGTACCAGGTGCCATGTAAAAGCATGTTAAAAGTAGATAAAAGCAATTTATCCTGCCCTCTAATTAGAGATGTCTCGTCTTTACCACTGACAATAGCAGTATGCAGCTGTGGCAGAGGAGAGATAATAGTGCTGGAGCAGCCTAGAAATTAAATGTTGGCTGATGCAGAGTGTCATCTCTCCATTGCATAGCTAAGATGGTACTCAGAAAGAATAGGAACTTAGCTCTTGGCCTGACTTGAGCAGATTTATTTTAATTATTAAATCCTAGGTAGGATTTTATTATAAAGAGGCAAAGGGGCCAGAGCAATGAGGTCTCCATTAAAGACACACAGAAAGGGAATGTGACTCACTATGATTATTGGATCAGCAAACTGAGAACATACCATGTCACAAGGCAAGCTGGCTTCTTAAGAATGTTGCAGCTCAGCCTCACTTATGCCAGGTGTGGCATGCCTCCCTAGACAAGGGGAATAGCCAAGAGGTCATATGAAGGGAGCAAATGGCTCAGGACCAGGTCTGCTGGGATATATAGAGGGCAGCCTGAATTCAGCGAGAGACTCAAAGGAGTTGGAGGATCATGTTAATAGATCTATGCAGAGGCTCTCCTTAGCTTCCAGGCACAGGGCCTGCAAAGTGTGGAGAGCCAGTACCAGCTAGGAAGGATGTAATGCAGGGAGCAAGCTGATTGGAGGAAAGCCTCCACAGGGACAGAATTGTGCACCATGGACTGTGAGCCAGCCAGGAAGGATGGGGGAAGAGAAACCCATACCCTTTGCCTTCTATATTGTCTCCAGGGTACGGATCATGGGTAAAATCCTGCCCCACTGACTTCAGTGGAAGTTCTGACATTTTGCCCCGATCTAACATGGGGGGAAATTCCTTCCCAATCCCAAATATGGCAGTAAGTTGGGCCCTGAGCATTTTGGCAAAACCCAACTGCCAGATACCAGAATTCTCTGTAATAACCTCCCCTGATAGTTTCAAATCTAGATGGTTTTCTTGTATTCTGATATTTGCACTGATGATACTTACATTGGAAGATACAGCTGAAGATATGTATGTACTACTGCCCTTATAGCTCTACATCTGAGACCACAGTTCATCTGTTATGTCTTTATCTTGTAGTATTTCAGACACCATGGTGCATTGGAAAATGCTAATTCCTTCCCTCCCTCCCCTCCCCCACAATTCTGACTACGTATAGATTTTGATTTAGTGGTTAATAGGGCTAAACAATCTTTTAGCTAAACCTGTCACTGCCTTTGAGCTGTGGGACCAAACACAGAAGTAGTTTAGATTTGATATAAAACTTTATTAGCTACATGAGAAAGTTCTTTTCACTCAGTCTGGTTATGCTACTTACAATAGCTGAAGTTCTCCCTGTGTGCAGATGATGTCCAGTCAGTAAGTGGGATTGGAAGTGGAGTTGGTCTAGGAAACATTCTTTCAGATATGACCAGCATAATAAAAAATTGAGACCCCCCCTAGATTTGAACTTATTTTTATTGCCCATCTTCAAACCACATGCATTTAAACCCTGAAATCAACATGTTCATCTGCTTCAGTATCATTTAGTGTAATGTAGATAGAGGATTTGAAAATGTCTGAAACTTGTATTTATACAGTATATGAAGTACTGTAGAATTTCACCCTGCAGTTTTAGATTTATATCCTATGGTTCTAGGCTTTTTAAATCCTTTGCTGACTTTATAAAAATAACTTTACATGATGCAGAGTAGGATTACAATGTGTTCTACAGGACCACAGCAAGGCTTTAAGTTAATGGACTCATGCTGCTGTTCATCGTAGCCAAGGAATTGTTCAATTACTCCAGGACCACAGCATCTTCATTGTTTAAATAGCAGAGCGAGGTCACTGATACTGCTATACTTGTTAAATTATATTGCTTAATGGAGGTAATTTTTTTATAGTTTGATGTTATTTTCCTTTGTTTGCTGAGTAAATTTGTACTTGTAAAAAGGTGAGGATTTTGACAGCGCTGATACTGCAAGTCTCAAGTTCATATACATCACAGGCTTGGTATATTTCCAGAACCTTCTGAGGTGTCACACTTCTTATAGTAATGCTGTCCCTTTAAATTAGCTCAGGTGATAGAGATCAAGTTACAGTACTTTCACTCCCCCTGACTAAGTTTTTTTTTTTTTCCAACAGGGGATTGGCAGCAAGAGAAAGTAATATAATTACAGTAACACTGCTGCACAGTACGAATCAAATGAAGTGGGTGACAGCAGCATAAGACAGAAAAAGATGGAAATGTGCTCACATCTGCAAACACATCTGCACATATCTCCCCCAGCCCCTACAAAGGAAAATGGTGGTTTGCTGGAGAATGTTGAATCTGGAAGTGGAAAAAGGGAAATTTTGAGGTGGAAAATGGCTATGGTAACAGAGATAGGGGGCTTGATGGACATGAGACTAAGGCTAGGTAAAAAGCACTAATAGATCAGGCCCATAACATGCTGAGCACTCCCTGCCTAGTGCTGAGAGCTCTCAGTTCCTATTGAGCAGAATGGAAGTTGAGGGTGCTCAGTATTTTGGAGGACAATGACCAAAGACAGGGAGAAGGGGAGGGGAGAAGATGAAGGGGCCCCTCAGCTAAGGTGAAGGATATGGCGTACTTGCCAGAAAAAAAGCAGCAGTTAGGAGGAGTTTGGGACCAGGCAGGAAAACAGATCTGTCTTGGAGAGGGGGCTTCATATTAGAGGGAGTCAGGGTGAATGAGTTGATGGCATGGAAGGGAAGGGGGCAGGAAGTGAAAAGAATATGATTGAATTACTGATGTAGTGGCTGGGATATAGAAAAGCAAAGGGCTCCATGTTTGAGTATGGGTGAATGAGGCTTGATGCAGACCATGGGGAAGTAAAGGGGGTTTTATGCCATGTAAGGTGATGTACTCCCAAGCCATCTCACCCCTTGTATCAGGGATTGATGATGTAAGGGGTCCTCATCTCCTGTGCCTCATATGAGCCATCTGCCTCTTGCCTGGTCTTGCATGGCTTAGCTCTTTAGCCATGTCACAAAGTTCAGTCCCTTTCTGGGGTCCAACCTAAGCATCCAAATAATAATTCTTGCACCCCTTTCGGGCTCCACAGAAGTGTTCTTACTAGCCTTCCTTCAGGGTCCCCCCCATGGGAGCCTAATCTGCTCTGCCTGCCCCTTCCACAGGAACTCAGGCCCACCCTCTGTTAGCAGCTAGGGCTCCTTCTTCAGGTATGCTGCTGTTTCCTTGGGCTGCTTCCTATCTCTAAGCCCCCTCATGCTGCTTCCCCACAGCCTGTGCTTAACATGGCCTCCCTTTGGGCATATCTATACTTAGGGTCCTACCAAATTCATGGCCCATTTTGATCAATTTCCTGGTTTTAGCATTGGTCAATTTTACATTTTCGGCTATTTACATTTCACAGTGTTGTAACCCAAAAGGTACCCAGAAGTGGGTCTGGTCTCCCCCCTCTCCCATCCAGATCTGCCATGCAAGGGAAGGGAAAGTCCTGTTTCTCCCCAGCCCAGCAGGGACTGGCGCTAAGAGCCCCTACCTGGGGTGCTCCCAGGAGCAGGGGGATGTCAGACTTACCTCCACAAGTCTCCTTCAGCTGCAGGAACTGCAGGGCTGGAGCTTCCTGCAGCAACAGGAGGCACTCCGAGGTGAGTCTGATCTTCTCATGAAAGCGAGAGCGGCCTTGCCAGGGAAGGACAAGTCCTCTTCCTCCCCAGCCCAGCCGAGACTTGAAGCTAAGAGCCCCCTGACGGAGGATGCTCCCAACAACAAGGGGGAGATCAGATTTCATGGGAAAGGGCTTATTTTGTGATCTATGACACATTTTTCACAGCTGTGAAATTGGTAGGGCCTATCTATACTATACTTCAATAAAGCACCCACATCTGGCCTGGGTCAGCTAATTTGGGCTCACAGGGCTTGGGCTGCAGGGCTATAACATTGCAGTATAAACGTTCAAGCTCGGGCTGGAGTCTGGGCTCTGAGATCCTGTGAGAGGGTGACGGTGGTCCCAGAGCTTGGACTCCAGCTGGAGCTGAAACGCCTACACTGCAATTTTATAGCCCTTAGCCCGAGCCTCGTGAGCCCAAGTCGGTTAACCTGGGCCAACTACAGATGTAATATAGTGCCGACATTTTTGTTTGTGGGCCTCTGGCTACTCTCTTCTCTGCTGAACTAATAAATCGTCCACCCCTCTCTGTCTCCACTAAAGTGATTTTACTGATCCTACCTCAGGGCCTCCCTCACAGGAGCCTGACCCTGCGCCCTGTGGGTTCTTGTACATGCCAAAAAGTCCTGCTGTTTCTGCAGTGCCTCCCTCTAGATTGAATTCTGAGCTCTGTGTAGTCTTTTCATAGCCCTTTTACAACTGAGATTATTAATTATCCTTAAGTTGCCATAACACCAGCACCTGGGAGCTGTCTGGTAGGTCACAGGCAAGACTGAGTTTGCCTAGCCTTAAAGGACTAGCCAGCCTGTGACATACTATCTTTACTGTCTTCTGAGCCTAGGGGCAGCTGAGAGCTGTTCTAACTTGCTTCTGGCCACCAATAGCCCCAATGCTGGCAGCTGAGGATTTCTATGGCGTGCTAACCCTCTGTTCACACACCCTGATCTGATAAAGAGGATAGTTCCCACACTAGGAGAATTCTCTCACCTGAGTAGGTAAGGTGGCTTTGTGGCTCCATGTTGTCAGCTATGGGGCACAAACAGGTCAGAGAGTGGCTGATGATCTAGTTAGAGAGGGACATCTTCCAATGTCTTTCAGAAGGTCCCTAATTTTGTAATCACTAACCTGCAAGTTAAATTTCCTTTTTAGGACACAAATATAGAGAATTTGGGATGCGAGGGAAGGAGAAATAAGCGCAATGATATTTATACTATGTCAGTACATTCACAGAGAGGGGAGATAAACTTGTGGTTATGACTTCCAATTGGAGATACCAGGTCCATTTCTGGCTCTTACATAGACTTCCTTTGTGACTTTGTGTTAATTACTGAAGCCTGTATTTTCAATAACAAGCATGTATAAAATGTAGACACTAATGCACACCTAATTGTATATCATTAATGCAGTTATGCACACAAACCGAGGAATGGTGAAGTTGTTGGACATTGCAACTGGGTCATTTTCCTGTACAAATAGACAACTTGTATGCACAATCACAGTAACTGCATATAAATTAAGTACAGAACTGCTCTGATTTTCATGCATATGAGCCTAACTTTGAAAGTCATGCCTCTTATATGTTTGTTCCTCAATGTTTTTAATCTGGGGAAAATGGGATAAAAACATTCATCTACCTCAGCGGTGGTGATTAAATTCATTCATGTTCATAAAATGTTTTTAGATCTTTGGACATAAGTATAAATTATTCTGAGTGTAGAGACATATGTAGTTAGTAAAAATGCAATATTTTGTGCTAAGTATGTTTTATGGCGCTTTCTAAATGACTGGGTAAATGGATTGCCCCATAAAGGGTTTGCCAAGGCAGTAAAAAGATCAAAGACATTTTTCACATTGCATCTCAAAAGCATGTAAAACCCTGAAATTTAAGGAGTTGTAATGTGACCTCCCAGCCTTGGGAAAACTTGTTACACTAACTAATTGTCTTGCTTTACACTTTGAAAAAGTGACAGCTCTACAGAAGTTGAGCTAGAATGAGGAACAGGAGTGTGTGTGTGTGAGAGAGAGAGAAAGAGAGAGAGAGAGTAAACAGATTCTGTGAGCAGCCAAAAGCAAGGAACCACAGAATAGACTATAAATAGACTATAATTTAGGCCTCACAACACAGAGAGGAAGAGGGCTTTCCAGTATAAAAAGGGGAAGGAAAATGGTGTAGGTGACAATGCAAAATGATGTACAAAATGAAAATAGGACAAGGTAGGTCTCTGGAAGCACAGGAGATGGACATCTTGGAGTTTAGGGAAAACAAGCCATATATATGGCATACAAAGCTTATATGATGGAGAGACTTTATATAGAGCTTTAAACAGCACTTGTTGGGGATGGCCTGCATATTTTGCTCATGTGTTATACAGCCTTGCCAATAAAATTCTCATCTCACATCACACCATCACTTAGTCTCTCACCCTGAGACTGTTATATGGAATATTTTTGCATGTAGCAAAATATAAAACTATCTCTGTAGCTACAAAAAATTCGGAAGATTATGTTTAGGTTGATAGGCCTTGGGATCTAACTGGTTTTTGATTAGCATATAATAACAAAGGGGAGGCCCTTTGCACCAGGATCGCTGCTTAAGCAACTAAAGGACCTATTTCCCTACCAGAAAGCAGAAGGAAGGTGAAAGCAGAGGTTAAGGGGTAGGGAAATCCATTTGTACCAGGTTTTCTGCCTCATCACCCAGCAGGAGCAGGGGCATAGAAGGGAGGAGAGAACTATATATGGATCACATGTTGCAAAAGACGCCATTAGATCATTAGCAAGTTAACATCTCAAGCTTTGGTCCTGATCTGATAAGATGCTGAGTGTCTACTGCAAGGTGCTGAGCACCCTCAATTACTATTGGCTTCAGTGGGAAAGGAAGGCACTCAGTACTTCTCAACAGACCTTGAGCAGTCAGTAAAATAAGGCTATTGAATGTAGATTTTTTGAGAGCAAACATAGTGTTTTCTTCTTTCTCTTTAAACATCCTCTTTATGCTCAACAAATAATACACAAAATCAGCACTATTAATATCTCATGACACTTCTTGAACTCTCTGGGAAAAAATTAAATGTCTCATGCAATCTACTTTACTCATTTCACTGAAAGCTTTACATTGCTTTTTGAGCTGTGGATCCAATCCAGGACATAAACTACCTATAGAATATATGAGATCCCCTAAGTCATAAATTGGATTGTTAATTAAAAAAAATTAAATAAATATATTTCTTTGTCCTGGAAGGAGGACCACACAGGCTTAAACCAAGTGAAAACAGCTGTGTACAGTCTCTGGTACTTGATTTGACAGCTCACATATGTGTGGTCAGCATGTGCTGTAATATTATAAGCAGCCTATTTATAGGTCACTTATTTAAATGTGTTGATCTGTCTGAAAATGTCAGTAGCTGTTATACCTATTTCTTATTTATTGGTTCATTTGACCATCACACAATATTTGTTCAAACCCTCAAAATTATTGAACATTAAATAGGAAAGAATATACCTTTTTGTTTTTCCTCTGTGTTCTTGTGTGCCATTGTCCAGAATATTCTTGCAGTTTACAGATTTTTCATATAATTGTTGGAGTCCAAACTCTGGAAATGACCTAAGAGACATGAGTGTGTTCAAGGTCCACTTAAGTGTTGCCTAGGCTTTGTGATCTCTCTTTGCGTCAGGGTGAATTTTACTCAACGTTCTTTCCCAAGGTGGTGTTCCACTACGCTTTGTCTGTAATTCTAATGCCATTTGATAAACTGAGACCCCAAAATACAGATCTGGTGCTGAATATTCCCACAGCTTTGGATGCATTTTTCGTTTGAACCCATCTTTCATCAGAATACCTGATGTGCTTCGTTAATAATATGCATTAGGAAATGCAATTTTCAGGTGTCTTATATCTTGGACATGAATCATATTTCTGTGGATGTCAAAGAAAAAGATTGCTAGGGACTGTGGATAGTTTGAACCTGTAGATTACCTCTTTCATGTGTCACTTCAATCCCAGAATCTCCTTGCTTTTAAACAGGCTGAGCAGTGCAAAGGTGTAGACTTGCATCTGGTCATCTTTTAGGTACTTGAACCCAGTTAGTGGAAAATTAATGGGTGTAGCCATGGATATTTCACTGTCTTAACTTAAATAAAGATGGAGACAAATTCGAAGGATAAGAGTCATGCAGACTGATGTGATCACTCATTGTTAATATTTTATAGATTAGAAGGTGCATGCTCAGAGAAATGTCACATGAAGATAAGGGAATGTGTATAGATATGTTGAGAATTAGCTAGAGTGTTTCTTCTTTAATTGATAGGCAAGCGTAACATGAAGATGAAATAATGAAGGTATCCTAGCAACCATATTTTCATAACAGCCATGGCCTGTAATATTTCAATGAATGTCAGACACATTTTATTAATTCAAGAGGATGAGTGCAGATAAGTTTAATTAATAAAACTTAATGGCAAATTTTGATCAGTTACACTGTTGTAGGCAGCATTGCTTTCTTTTTTTTTTTCTTTTAAAGAAAATGTACTTAATTTAAATTCATTTCTTAGAGTTTAGAGTTGTCACATCATGGGTATTAGTGGAGGATTCTTACATTGGTATTGCTTATTATTTTCTAATCTAATAAAGATTTTGTCTGAGAATCTCCACTCAGCAAAAGCTCCTTCGTGCCACCTAAGTGTCTGAAGATGGCCAGTAGAAAATGCTCCATTCAAGAGAACTCTCCACTGATAGGTGGCTCTGCATCTCTTGTTTCTGCTGACCTTCCCACATCACCATAGGTGGAAGGAAGGGGCCATCTAGGGGAGGGGCACGGTCAAAGCAGGGAGCGATGGGGATATAGTGCAGTTGAGCTCTGCTACATGCACTCCTATAGTGGCATAAGGGCCCTGAAGAACTTTTGCCAGAATCATAAATTAAGGCTACCACTGTGCCAACATACATTTAATTTTTTTTAAAAAAATAATAGTATAGGATCTTAAACTTATATAAACAGAAAATAACATCATAAATAAAATCATTGAGATAGAGCCTCAGATTGATGTAATTCAACAGAGCTCCATGAAATTTATGCTGCTTCAGTGGTTCTCTACCAATTTATATCAGCTGAGGATCTGACCTATTATGTTTGTTAATTTGTAGCTATGAAGTATGTGATGCTTTCTTGGAGATGATTTCAGGACTTCATATGCTAAGGAATGATTATGATTTATATTTCAAATCCGCCAAATCAATCCACAACATCAGTAGTTCAACATCAATAGTTCAATGAGACTTTATGGGCATAATAAGCTTTACAAACTGTCAGGTTTAAATAGACAAGTCTCTCAGGCCTCTGTGATGTAGCTTGATTTGGGGTGTGTTAGTAGTGTTAATTTAATGTGTCCACTTAATTTTAATTTTATTTAATTAATTAATTTTAATTAATTAATAGTACTAATAATAATTATTGGATAGTAATTAGTATGGGTTTGGCTCACCAATATTTGATCAGAAGATAAAGTTCATCCTGAATCAGGCTTCACAGAGTTTATAAAAGGAGCTTCGGGGTCAAGACAGGAGTTTACACTGAGACAGATATAGTCATAAAGACCTTTTTATTAAAATCAATGAAATGATAAATAAATGGTGAAACCATTCAGGATTACAGAGTTACAAATATCAGAGTTCTTTAAGAGATATATTTATGATTTATGCAAACTTGATTAATACGTACACTCTGGTGCAGCAGCACCTTGGGCGTTTTTACACCTCTGGCAGAGGAAGTTACTGCAAGGTTGTTTGCTTTCTAATTTAACTCTATATGCTATATGCTTTAACTAAAATAAAACGTAATGGAAATTAAATTCCTTTTCACTCACAGTTTGAAAAGAAATAATACTACGGCCTATTAATAGTTAATAGCCATAGTAGATGGGTAGCATCAAAACGTAGTTGAAGGTAGAGACAATGAAGAGTAGACAGGAGCAGATAGATGGGTAAATTGCCTGTCTAATGGTGAGCTGTCTCACCTTTTTATAAGGCATTAGTCGGAAATCCTTCCTTCTATGCTCAAATTTCATCTTTCCCCAAGGAAATGTTAGGGTACATTTGCCCCATAGGCCAGTATGTATATGCGTATGAATGACAGGTATATACGCATTTGTGGTGTACTTGTTAGATTTGTGGGCAAAAATCTCCTTTTCCCACCCTTTACTGTTATTGGTTCAAAGGTCTCCAGACATCTGCATAGGTATTTTGTCTATTATTACTTTTCTGAGTAAAGGTCTCAAAATGTGCTAAAGTTGCCTTAGCGTCATACAGGATGTTTGACCTGTAGGTCTCTTGCATTACAGCCACTTATTCTTAATATAAATCTATAAGCCTATTACATCAAATACTTAAATTTATAAGAAAGATATTTATACAGACCAGCAGATTAATGCTTAGGGCTACAGTGAGTATGTCTATACCACGGCTGGGAGCAAGTCTGCCAGCCCAGGTAGACAGACTTGCATGATGGGGGCTTGAACTAGCATGCTAGAACTAGCATGCTAAACCTAGCAGTACAGATGTCATATCTCAGGCTGCAGTTTGGGTTCTCAAGCCTAGGAGGCTGGGTGGGCTTGAGAGCTTGAACTTCAGTCTGGGTTGCAACATACTGCTATTTTTAGCATGCTATGGTGAGCGGAACTAATGTGTTTGTCTACCCATGCTGGGAGTTTTGACCCAGTTACAGTGTATACATAACCCTGGTAGATTTTTACCTACATCTTATCGGGTAACGTTACACATTGATTGTGTTTGGGGCTTGATCCCTTGGGTCTATTTGTTATTTTAGACAGTTACCAACGTGGTGGTTGGATTTGCATAGTGTGATGCTATGCAAATACATTGTATTTTGTACATTTCAGGAAAAAAGTATCTCTCTCTGTCTCCACCTATCCTCTGTCATGTGAGTTGCACTCTTCTCCGGGTTTGAATTTGCTCTGTGTCTCTTTTTTCCACCTCACATTCACGGTCACTGACTCTGTATTTCGTCAATCTACCTCAGCTTTGCACATCTCACCGTAGTGCGGTAGTCTGCTAGTGTGATAGTTCTGTGCCAGTCTAGATTGTTGTTTTGGGTTTCTTCTTCTGCTTGAAACATTACAAAAGAGCAGTGTGTGTGAGTGCAGGAAGCCTTCATGCCAGGCTTTAAAACTCAGGTCCAAAAACTTGTTGCAGATCTTCAACTAGGAAAAAATAAAGGCCATTATGATGTGGTTAGATCCAGTGCTTGGTGTTTGTTTATGGGCTGACAGCATCTTTTGCATGAAATGTTGGGTTTGACATAATAGTATTTCTGTAAAAGGATAGCTTTCCAGGTATGTGTGTGTGTTTGCATTCTACTAGGCTGAAAGTGGCCTTAGTCAGACTACCAGTAGCATTAGTAAAATGAAATAAGCTGCATTATATTTTCAGAGACAATTCAGTAAATGCTGTAAATAGAGTGAATGAGCAAGATTGGTTTACTGCTTGATGTTCTGTGGTCTTTATGTAGCATTTACAATGAAGCAAGCAAGCAAACAAAATGGTTAGTACAAGAAGATAGTAATCTTATCCTTACAAATTGCTATACTGGAATATAATGGAAAATTTTGGGGGATCAACATATAATTACTGCAACATTTTTCATATTAATCCAATGAATGTGAGAAACATAAGAATAGCATAGATCTGGTAAAATAATTTATGGAAATGTTATTCCCAATAAATATAGCACTGTTTTCTGTTCCTGATTTATCCTTCAGTGGGGCATGTTTTTTACAAATTCACTATTTTTTTATGAAAACTTTGTGCAAAAAAAATTTAGCCTCTGAATTTGCAAGCTAGCCAGTGTGGCTGAAATTGCTCTGTGATACAGAGGATGATCAGGCAAGGTCTCCTGCACCATTTAAACACTGCATAGGGGCTGAGCAGGGTTCCACTGGCAGAGTGACCACACAAGGGTGTCTGCACAGTTGGACAACAACTGAATACAATTAAATATCATCAACTAAATTAAAATAAAAAGCACCTCAGAAATGCAACAGGTAAGATTTCTAACAAGGGTATTATTTTAAATGATTTACAAACATGATGCTGGACTTTGAGTGGAAAGGGCCCTGAAAATCCATAACTTCCTCATTCAGATAATCATTAAAGGTGATGATGATACATATATACTGCATTATGATAATGAAATATAAAGATGAATTGTTAAATGGTAAAAATAAGGGGTTTATTACAGTCATAATTTATAATAATGGATAGTGAATGAATTTGAATGAGGTAACGCTTGTGCTTGGCTTAATTTTTGCCTGGCATGAGGTTGTCTTGCCAGTTTTTCTCTTACACAGACTTGCTTAGTAATGCTTACACTGACAGGACAACAGTGATATTTTGTTATTGTATTGGAAGATTTAAATGTTAGTTACTATAATAAATATGCAAGACTAATGCTAATGTTGGAAAAAACCAAAAGCAAGGTGAAATGAAAGCACAATGACATGAAAATAGTGTCAACAGCAAATGTATAAATTGAAGCTTGCGCATGCATATTGGAAGGGTTATGTAAGACTATGCTTAACATGGATTGGAAGATAGTTAATGAATCTGAATCTGATAATATATAAGAAGCCAAGTGAACAAGTTCCTAATTAGAGAAATACAGGACCAGAAAGTGAAGAAATGAGACTAAAGCTCCAGGCCAGGGATCAGAGGCTGTGACAACCATACCAGTTGTTTCCTGGTACTTGGTAACTTGGGCCTCTCCCTGTTCTGTTCTCTCAGTTTGTTGTCTACCATAAATATATGTCCAGAAAGGATAAGTGATAATAATTCTGTCTGAAAATTTATAAACAAAGGCAAAAAATTGATTAAGTTCAATTGGATGGATTTGTAACTCAGTTTCCCACCTTATACTTCCAACACTGTGTATTGTGCTGCCCTTGCTTATGTCCATGTGGAAGACCACAATAGCTGTGGCCTCAGTGTTCTGCATAACAGGCTCAGAGACACTGTAGCTGCTATTCCAGCCCATGGGGCAGAATAATAGCCACAGGAGAACTGTACAGTGGCCCCAGACCGTCAGTCTGAGTTGGCTGAAGATAACCTTCTCATCTGTTCTGCACTCTACCTTTAGAAAGGTGAATACGCTCACCCACTAGGCAGGAGGGGATATCATCCTATGACTATTTGCTTGCCATGATTTGTTATTCTCATTGTATAGTTGGTTACATGCTGTTGTTTCTGTACCGGATTGAGTTTTATGGACAGGAAGGGTACTTTTTTTTCTGTTCACTGATTATCCACATATCTGTATACTTGCTTGAATCTATTTTGTGGCTAATAAAAACAGCTCTTCCAAAGTGCTGCAAGAGCACCTCTCGTGTGAATATTCTCACAAGTATATATTTGCACTAGTTTTCACAGTGTCTCCAGAAATATTCTTGAAAACAAGGGTATTTACAAATAAGCAAATAGAAAAAGGGATTTGGAATACCAGCTGGGAGGGTCAAATCCCTCCATATGCAGAGTGTCAAGGGAGTATTTCACTGAAGCCTAAGCAGTAAAGTTCTAAATAGGACCTATTTGGAAACTTTCTGTGGCATGCAAGTGGTATATGTTAGAGGTGGTCAGAAAATTAAATTTTTAAATGGGTAAAAATACCTTAAAACTGAACCATTTTTGATTTTCAGACCAAAAAAAATCAAAATATATTTCGAGGAAAGCAGACACTTTCCATAGGTTGCCAACTAAACAAAATGTTGACAGAAAATTGGTTGACCTTGTGCATAGGACCGAGGCTGACCCTTTGTATGGGGTTGATGGGGAAGAAGGAGGTAGGAGGGCAAAACACCCAAGTTGAATAGGAAGGCTTAATTCTTCAGAATGTTTATGAATCCTTCTAATCTACATTAGTCAAGTTCTGCTAAGGATTGAAACTGAACTTGCTAAAATGAGTGTCAGAATGGTGTGTGCAAAGCAAAGGACATTTCTGGCCAAGATATTTTAAAATGCTAATTAGAGAATTGAAAACAAACAGTTGCTAAAATTAAAATAATTTTTTCTTACCAACTTTCAGTGAAAGGGAGCAGTACAGTATCTGATTACTCTAAATAACTATGGTGATTTTCAGCGCACTCTTAAAGACAAGACACCTCTTCCTAAATTTTACTTCCATTATTCTCATGCTCCCCACCCCCGCAAAATGGACATCTGAAACCTTCTCAGCCTTTGTACTTAACAAAATTCTCCTTATGTGACAATCTTCCTTAATTTCCCTTTTTAATTTCATTTTGCCAGAACTATACGTTATCATAAGTGCCTATGAAATCACATATTGATTTAAAGTGTCAGAGGGGTAGCCATGTTAGTCTGGATCTGTAAAAGCAGCAAAGAGTCCTGTGGCACCTTATAGACTAATAGACGTATTGGAGCATGAGCTTTTGTGGATGAATACCCACGAAAGCTCATGCTCCAATATGTTTGTTAGTCTATAAGGTGCCACAGAACTCTTTGCTGCTTATATTAATTTAGGTAACTGCACCATGAATTTTGAGTTAGCAGTTAATCCAAAGAGTCCTCTCCTCATGTAGTGTTTACAGCCTTCCTATATATTTTTGGCCAGATATCTAAACCTTCCAGCTTTTGTGTCAGGGAGTGAGGGGTTCAGGTCTGGTCCTGGCAGCACCACCTAGCAGTGGTACTCTGGGTTATGTCACTTAGTGGCAAGAGTCAATGGCCAAGGGTAGGGAAACTGGGTCCTCCCTGCTCCACCTTGTTGCAACACAGGGCCCAAAGAAGCAGTCACTTCTGGAGTTCTCTCTGTCCATGGTCCAAGGGTCTTCCTCTCATATTTGTGGCTCTTTGTTGCTACTCTCTGCAATAGAAAGGTCTTTGGTGGCTTGGCACTGACGGCTAGGCCCAGCCACATGGGGTCTCAATGGCTTTTCATCCATTTTTCATCAGCCTGCAACACACAACTGCCCTCCTCCTCTGTCTTCCTTGACTGTATAAATTAAAAACACTTTTTTATATAGTTAACACCATTATAAATGCTGGAGGCAAGTGGGGTTTGGGTTGGAGGCTCGCAACCACCCCCGCTCCATGTAATAATTGCATGATCCCCCCAGGGGTCCCAACTCCCAATTTGGGAACTGCTGGTCTAATACTTCCTTGGGGTACAAACTCTGGTAGCTGATCAGATATGCATCTATCAGGGTGGCCTAGAGTTTTGGTGGCTAACATGCCACAGAGTTCCATCTGTTTGAAGGTGACCAGGAAGGCTCCACGGTCATCTCTGGGACTGATTTTCATGAGTCAGATGGGCAGCCCGGTGGGGAGGGCATATCGTAATGGGTCAGGGCATTGTGATGTTGGATGCCCCCTAGAGTTGTAATAGTGCTGGATCAGGTGTCCTTGTTGTCCCTGGTGGCACCAGCTCCTGAATTAGCTGCAGTTGCTTTTGGGCTACTTGTTGTTGATGCTGGGCCACCATCTGTTGAGGTATCTGCCCTGCTGTTGCTGGATTGTATGATATTGCTGGTTCTCTAGCATTCATTTCAGCAGCTTTTCTGTATCCTCAACCTCTGTAGGGTTGTTCTGTCAGCAGTCTTGTGGTCTTTTTCTGGAAATTTCAACTTTCTCCACCACATGTCAGGATAGGGTGGGATGGGGTTCAGGTCTGGTTCCAGCAGCACTGCCTGAAAGCGATACTCTGAGTTATGTCACCCAATGGTGAGAGTCAATGGCTGGGGGTAGGGAAACTTGGACTCACCCCACTCCACCTGGTTCCAACCCAGGGCCCAGTGGAGCAGTAATTAAAAAATGTTCAGCTTAAGGATCAGGCACCCCTAGGTCTTGGACCACATCCTACCCTGGCTTCTGTTCCTCTATTGGTGTTACTGATTCACCCCTGAGTCCCATCTAGAGTTCTCTCTCTGTCCATGCCCCAAACGGTCTTCCTCTCACAGTTGTAGCACATCATTGCTGCTGACTGTGATTGAGAGGCCTGTGGCTGCTTGGCACTGGGGGCTGGAACCTAACACTTGGGACCTCGGCGGCTTCTCATCAGGAGCCTGCATGACATAATTGCTCTCCTCCTCTGTCTGCCCATACTGAGCTAAACTAAGCTTACTTCACCACTGTGGGGTTTGTAAGCCCCGTCACACTTAGCCAAGCTATATTAGGTCACTGTATAAGTCTTCTTTCGTAAACAAATCTGTCCTGCTGGTTTCCATCTCTTAACAACCCTACAATAAGTACACATTTCTGGTAAGAAAATCCCTGGAACTGAATAGCTCAGGTATGTGTTACCAGAGTCACAAAGATAGAGACTATCATATCTCTTCTCAGTGAGGTACATGCAATCTCTGAGTGGCCATTTTTGTTGCCATCATCATCAGTCATCATCATCATGGCAAATCTACAGGAATGTAGTCTCCTTGCAGATTGAGCAGCATCTGGATCGATTTCTACCTAAGTGTTGAATCTGGTTTGCTTGGATATTCAGTTTATGTCTACCGTTGTTGATCTTATCACACTTTCAAAGCTTTTGGCATCCACTTGATTACTGGCCAAGTAGCGGCATTCATTGCTAAACATGCTTTGTAAGTCATTGGTATTCCATCTTAACATAGCTGTATCAGGAAAGCAGCCAAAAATCAAACTGATGAAGGTGGTTGCTGGACTTGGCTTTGAATGTCCTCATTTCTGATCTTGTCCTATCCTGATAGGGAGCAGCTGATGAAGACAATGAGAATTGAAAACAGCAACTATTTTGCCACCAGAGTAAATGCAAACTTAATCTCAAATTTGTTGTGCATTATCTTCCTCCACATTTCTTTCAGCATCTGTTTTCACTAGGTTATTACTACCTGTAGCTTATTTCTCTCTCAGCTAATTTTTCTCTGGGGATAATATCCTGGGGCCATTTGAAGTCAATGGCAAAGATCCCATTAATTTAAATAGAGCAGGATTTCATCGCAGATGTATTAGTGATTATCATTAAAGCCAACATTTTTCCACAATACCAAACAGTAAGATATGAGCTGAGGGAAGAACTGCAGGTGACTAGATGCTCCATCTTGACTATTAAGCCCCCTCTGTGATCCTCATAACTACTGTGCTGCCTGTAGAATGGGGTGACACATGGGCCGTAAAGCAAACCAGCCAACAGGTCACCCCATTGTACACTATGGGTTGACCTGGTGGCCAGTTTGCTTTCCGGCCTGCGTGTCACCCCACTCCAAGGGCAGTGCAGTAGTGATTGTAAGGATCACGGAGGGGGCTTAATAGTCAAGATGGAGCAGGTCCATGGGGAGGCTTAACAGTCATCCCCCAGATGGTGCGGGGGGGGGAGGCTTAATAGTTGTCCCCTGGAGGTGACCGGGGAGGGTGATGGGCAGGGTGACCCTCAGCACAAAAGGGTCTGGCCATCCTCTTTCCTCTTCCCTCCTCAGGGCTCCAGGTTGACCTGGTGACTGTGTGCCTGGCCGACAGGCCACCAGGTCAACTCACCACCTGCTTCCTACAGGTTAACCTGGTGGTCCGTGTGCCTAGTCAACCGGCCACCAGGTCACCCCATAGTGTACAATGGGGTGACCTGTTGGCTGGTTTGCTTTACGGCCCATGTGTCACCCCATTCTACAGGCAGCACAGTAGTTATGAGGATCACAGAGGGGGCTTAATAGTCAAGATGGAGCATCTAGTCACCTGCAGTTCTTCCCTCAGCTCTGTTCCTGTGCTCATTGCACTTTGGATTGGAAAACTGGATGCAGGTAACCAAGTGCTTTTTTTTGCACTCTATCTTACTCAATGATTTGTTGTTTTAACTTTTACATGACAGCTCTTTCCCAGATTTTTCTTATACTCTGCACAAATGGAGAGGAACTCTTTTTCAGTAACTATCTAAGAGAATCCATAT
The DNA here is from genome assembly GCF_003597395.2 of Chelonoidis abingdonii. NCBI lineage: Eukaryota > Metazoa > Chordata > Testudines > Testudinidae > Chelonoidis > Chelonoidis abingdonii. The sequence goes on along the minus strand of NC_133770.1, from coordinate 256,938,751 downwards.
AGCTCCTTTCTAACACTAAGTAGATGCAACATTAACCCCTTATGGATGCTACCAACTGAATCGCTGAATGGCAATAGTAACATTACTAGGGGAATGAATGTATTTTTAACTTCTTCTACTTTCAGTTTAAGAGTAAGCAAGAGGAAATGTAAACAATGAATTGTGTATGACTGTTTTTAAAATTCTGACCAGTTGTGTTTGGGTCAGTTCACTTTGAACCATGTTCTCACTTTTGTGCCAAGTTTTGGTCTTTCTTGGCAGAGTAGCTTCTTTTAAATTAGAGGTAGAACCAGTGGCTCCAATTATTGTTTAACTTATGTTCAGCACCCAGATGCATAGTGATGGGCTAATGTGTGTATTATATTATATGTATGAACATGTGTATGCATAAACATTATAACAATAGAGGAAGCGAGACTTGTCTTTCAAAATGATCGTTCCAGTTAAGGGACCCTGTGGAGTTAGTATCCTGACCTTTGAAAGCTGCTGCTGCAGGTGGTGATAGTACAGTGCTAAATCCTGCTTCTGTATCTACTGTTTCTGATGCCTTAATCTATTAAGATTGTGATTAGTTATTTTATTATGTATAAATAAATGCAACATACTCTATCCAAAATTCAGTTACGTAAGAACTATGTAATACTTATGCTTAATATTTATAAGGTTTTGTTTCATGGCTGTCATACTGCTTCTCCTAAATAATTGTTAATGTTAGACTAACTGATAAAGGTGAGAAGTCTATCTTTTAATCTAAAAGATTGTATACATCATTTTTATTTTGTATTGTAAAATGAAGAGACGGTTGTTAACTCAAACAATTTTAATGGAATAATAAAAAGAATTCTGAGCAGTTATAGCACACTTTATCTGTAGATCACAAAGTGCAGTACAAAGATAGGGAATCAGAAGTTAGAGAGAAGAAGATCAAGAATTCCATGTTCTTACCAAAGCAGGATTGTTCTCTATTGTTATGTCCAATCTGTTTTTAAAGGTTCCAAACAATTTGGAGTCTACGAATCTGGAACTGTTGTTTTTGTTACAGTAGCGCCCAACTGTATTTGGAACCCCATTGCTCAATATATAGGGTGAAATCCTGGGCATTGGAGTTTTGTCATTAATTTCAATAGGGTCAGGCTTTCACTCACAGTGAGATAGTCCCTGCCCTAAAAAGCTTTCTCTCTAAATAGAAGAGACAGAGGCTGGGAAGCAAATTAGAGGTACAGACCGGTGAAGTCCAAAGTTACATAGATGCTCAGTGGTAGAGGTGGGAACAAAACTTTTGATCTCCTCACTCCTTGCCTAGTGCCCTATCCAAAAATGGATCATACTGTCTACCACTCCCCTAGAAGTATCTTCTACAGCCTATTAGAGTATAACTGAGAACATGTAGGGTCATTGTGATAGTACAACACAGCAGTGTCAGCAGCACACCTAGCTTCATGAGGATTTATCTCCTCAGGTGGTATAGGATTGATAGAAAGTGAGCAGTTTCAGTCCTTTAATTATTTTACACCAGCATTTTAATTATCTCATGATATACCAGCATTTAACCTTCCAGTGGGATACTGTTATTGGAAAGAGATGGCAAAAATGCTTGTATGTTGTATCTGCTTGCCACATCCTTTGTCTGATTTTCTCTGTCTGGATTGTAAGATCTTTGGGGCAGGGATTATGTCTGCTATTTGTTCTGTGGGGCACCTACCATGTGGACACATGAAATATAATGATTATGACATGCAGTACTGACATCCTAATATTGTTCAGCTGTTGGAGAGCCTCCCTTTGTAAATTGTGAAAAACACGAGGCCTAAAAATTAATTTTTATTTTGCACTCCTTGTAACCTGACACACTTCAGCTGGCAGACAGCAAAAGATGCTAGGAAGTTTCTAGACAGAGTCTGCCTAGGCAGTGAAGCCTAAGTCAGGTTGTCATTACTTTAGTGATTATGAGTTTACTGGGGTGACTCTGTACCATTTCTTTAATTAATTACATTAATTATTCAGGGTTGCACCTTTCTCCCCCTCCCTCCATAGTATGTAGGTAACCTTACATGTGTTTCTAGATGGTGGTTTCCATTTCATCTTCATACAATCTTTAAAAATTTTGTTAACAAAGAAGCATTCTTGTGCTGAGAGCTAAAAAGCAAAAGCATAGATGAAAATGGCTAATCATTTTACAAATGAAGGAATCATCTGGCAGCTGGGAAATCTAATTTCCCCCCATTTGTCTATACTCTAAGGTTATATAAAAGTCTCTACTACATTTGAACTTGGTTTCTAAATAGTGCTGTTTTTTCAGTGCCCACTGGTTGTAATAAAAACCACTGTATTCCTGACCTGGGAATAAACCTGTCAGTAAAAATATATATATATAAGCGACTGGATAGCGTAGTGGTTAAGAGCGCCGCCCTTTGATACGGGAGACCACCCTTTGATATGAGAGACCGGCGTTCAAATCCTGGTTGGTACCCAACTTTCCAATAGGAGTCCTTGGGCAAAAGACCCCATAACGCTTCACCTGCCTACCTCAAATATGAGAGTGACATGAACTAGGAGAGTCATGCCAGCTTGGGCATCGCCCGGATTAACAAGGTCCACGCCAGATAGTGAGGAACCAGGACAATCTGACGATAAGTGGGCTACTGGAACAAACCATTCATGGACGAGACAAGAGAACCTGAAATTGATGGAATGCTGCTACAACAGTAGACCTAATGAGAGGGGATATATGAAACGTATGAGGGGACTATGGATGGACAAAAGACCTACATCCACACTTACTGAGAAACATAGTTACCACCAACGCTCAACATAGTAGAGAAAGCTGCTCACAGCTTGAAATAGACAACTTTCACGTTTACATCCAGACTCAAGAAGACGCTGGAAGAACAAGTGGAGTTGGCAGCCCACCCTGAAGCTGAAACTCACTGCCCACCCCTTCCAATTAGCACAGCACAAGCACTGTATGGGCATAAGATTCATGGAGAATCCTAGCTACAGCTCTCCTCGAGACCCCACGATACTCACAGGCTCAGTGGAGAAGTACCATCAGCATATCATCGATTAGACCACCCACCACACAGCCCTGCAGCCAACTAGGCCATACACATCACACTCCCTCCCTCCCACCACCACCCCCCACCATAACTCAAACCAATGAACTGGTATAACGCTACAGCCTCTGTAAACTCCTGGAGCATGCTCTTGGCTCCCACACACTCCCCCGGCACAACAGTATGTCACCCCTGCGACACCTGCCGCCGTTGCGCCACCGGATAAGATCAAGGCACAGCTCGGAGAGAAGTTAGGTCACGCCTGCGCTGGACAACTACAAGACGACGTCGCTCACAGACACCTACAGCGACACAGCACTACACCACCCCGGCTACACATCCGACAATACAAGCCCCCCCGCGACTCAATCTCGAGCCTCACGAGACCTGCTAAACAGCACACACAACGCCCTCACACAGCCATCAGCGGATACCAGCTGCACGCGAGCACAATACACTATGACACGACCACACGACACGGCGCCACATCCCGCACGCCAAAAAGTAAATGCCCTGTCTCCACACCCACACACCATCCCCCGCACAAGGTGTAACTGTTCCCAACTGCAGAGCCCGCAGGACAGAACCTGCCCGCATCCACCGGGAAGGAACACTCATCACCTCCAGTCGCAAAGTGGGCTGCAGGACCCTAGAAAGAGCACAGCAAATCTCCCCAACGCAACAGAACCAAGTCACTATCAACAGTAGAAACATCCAGCAGCGGGTAAGAACAATGCCAGAGCTGGACAGCAGCTGGACCCGGCAATGATCCACAACCTACTGGCAACGAGAAAACTAACAGCAGTGCATGAACGCTGAGCAGCCATGGAATCCCACCCAAATGGCTCACACAAGGAAGGAAGTGCTGACAGAAAGACCCTGCAAGGGAACAGAACCGTCCAACTACCGGCCAATAACCTGCCTCCCCACAAACATGGAAGGTCCCTATCAGCAGCATCATAGCCACCATATGGCCATACACTGAGCACAGCTCAAAGGCATTGGGACAACACCAGTCTGCCATAGATGAGCATCGCCAAGACTCAAGGGTCTAGACAGACCAAATCTGCGAGGCACAGCTGGATTGACTACAGGAAAGCCTACAGACTAAATGCCGCACGTAATCTGTGAATTCTGCGCTATAAAGTCAACAAATGACTAAGGACCTTCCTCAAGAACTCAAGGGACTATAGGAAGACAACACTGGAAGTCACTCAAGGCAGCTGCAGCAAGTGCCATCCAAGTGTGGCATATACCCAAGTGATGCACTTTCCCCCGCATCGCCTGTTCTGGAATAGGCTAAACCCCTCAGCCAGATAAATCGGGCAAGGACGGGATTACGGGTAAGGTTCAGGAGTGGAACTCCATACCAGCACCTCCTCTACAGGATGACATTCAAGTGTAGCTAAGAAGAAGAAACAATCACTTCTCGCTATCCATTTTCCATAGCCTGAGTGCGATCTACAGTGAGGATATCAGGATTCTTCAGACTGGAGAAGTGGGTGGACCCGGATGGTAGTGAAGAGAGGGAAGGCAGCAATGTACATGCAGACCAGCTACAGACTTGCATCTCCACAATTCAAAACATGAAACCACGATAGGAGGCAAGGAAGACAGCAAACATCAAGTATCACCAAAGATAAGACATCCTGAAGTAGCCAGCTAGTGGGAAACAAGATCCCACGGCCATCAAACAGATACACCTGCCCGTCATCAGATACCTTGCTGGTAAGAGCTGGCCAAAGGAGACTGGAAGCTGCCATGTGAAGACCGGAAGCCTCCTCACAAATGCACAGAAAGTTTCCAAAACCCCAACGTCAATACCCAGAGACTGTATAACCAGCCAGAAAGAAGGTGGGCGGGGCTTGGTAGGGTCAAAGCCGCTGTCTGGATGAAACCCGGAACATCTCCAGGAGTACATGCAAGTAAGATGGCCCCCAACGATGAGCTGCTGAGAGAATGGCCTTGAGGCAGCAGGAGACATGGGGAAGACCACGCAGAAGAAGAGCCATTGGCAAGACAAGACCCTGCATTGGATGTACATCGACAGATAGCTGAGGGGCTGACATTGGGAAATCCTACCATTGCTGGAAAGGGCTCGGACTAAAAAGACAGCCACTGAAGGCACGTTGATCATAGCGCACAGGAACTAGTGCATGAGCACCAATCCTGTTGCAGCAGGGTCTACCACACGTATGAGAGGACCAAGGTGCAGACGTGTGCAGAGAGGCCCTCAGAGACAGTCCAACACATAGGCAGGGCATGTAAGATGGCAGGCGGGCCTGAAAAAAAAAAAGAAAAAGGAGACAATACACTGAACGGCACCAACCCAGTGCCTTG
>NC_133770.1:256903969-256933246 GCF_003597395.2 Chelonoidis abingdonii | reverse complement strand
GAGTGGCTCCAACAGATCCCAGGAACAACATCAGAGCTCTCTGTCCAGAAGAGTGCAGTGCTAGGAACAGCTAAGATACTGCGCAGAACTCTCAAACTCCCAGGCCTCTGGTAGAGGACCCGAGGTTGAGGAAGACACATACCACCCATAGGGGTGAGAGGGGATTTTTTTTTATAGCCATTCTGTATATTTAAGATATTCTAACAAACATTTAAAAATGTGTCTTTTTTCAGTAGCTTAGCGCATTGTAAAAGTCAGCATGTATGTGTGCACACACTAGGAATAATCATGTTAGTAAGTGTAATCACTTTTTTTTTGTTTGTTTTTTGCAGTGCAGTGTATGGTACAGTTGGTCCCACTTCTAGATAGTAAACTCAAAGGTATCTAGGGGATCTGAATACCCAGTTCCTACTAACATTAATACAGCTTTGAAAATATCAGTGATTGTGTCCAAACCTTCAACTCCTGGCAGAACAAAGTTAACTATGACAGAATGAAAGGGGGAAATGAAATCTCCAGAAATGAGGGTAACCCTGGAAGAGTTACTTAAACACATACTTTTGGTGTTAGTGGAAGATAAGAGGATCAAAGCTGAATTTATGTTTTCCTTTGTTCCATGTGAGATATTGAATATAGCAGTGCAGCAATTTGCCTTACACCTAAATTCGGTTTCAGTGTTTCTTGTGCTTGCTTGCTATAATGTAAATATTACATTATGAACTTAAACTAATATTTTATGCTGCAGTTGCCTAACAGGTTTGGATTAGATTCATCCTGGACCACCAGAAATTGCTGTGAAAGAATTTGAACAGTTTAGGTCTTTCCAGAAACACTTCCATCTTTTTTAGCTCTGGGCACTTTTGCTTTGTTGTTATGAATTCATGAAATCTCAGAATTGTTACCACAAGAAGATAATGATATGATGTGGGCATCACAGTTTCTTCATTTACTGTTAGCACTTTGCCATTGAGTTCCCTTGGCCATTTTGCTGGGAATTCTTGGCTTCCTGCTCCAATACAGGCCTGGGATCGATCACTCATAGTACTGCCAGTCATACTGTCCTTGAATTCAGTATTTCTTCTGGCAATATGCCACATAAAATAACATTGGAGATCCACCAGTGCTTGGAACTCCTGTAATTCATAGGAAGGAAGTAAAAAGTTTCCACTCCAATTTATAGAGCAGTTGAGAAAATCTTGGTTAGATTGAACTATTCATCTGCTGTAGAACCAGCAGTACAGAAGTAAGCGAGATATTTAGAAAACTGATCATGGAAACATGGCCGCTTAGGAGAAAAGGCAGAACAGTGGATGAGTGTGCAGAACCTTTGCTGGATAAGAAGTCTTCTCTGGCCTTTAGAAATGTCTCAGCAAATCAGCAGGGAAGGGAGTAAGAAGGAAGAACTCTGGCATACACACGGTACTGTCATTTCCTAGTGAGGTTCTATGCCCTCTTTGGAATGCTTTGGTGGCTTGTGTGCCAATCGAGAGTGGACCGAGCCAGGAGGAAGAAACCTTTGAGGAGGAGGTGAAGGGGGAGGGGGATCCAGGGGCAGAGGATGACTCGGAGGTCAGAAATGCATGCAGCCAGGAACTGTTCTCTACCCCTGAGGAGGCTAGCCAGTCACAGCTGTCGGAGCTTGGCAAAGTGCAAACAGCAGAGGAGGCCCCTGGTAAGTGGCTTTGATTATGGGAATCACTGAAGTGAGTTGTTGAGGGAAGGAGAATTGCAGAAAGCAGGCTTGTGTCTGTATGATGTGCGTACAACCACATGCCTAGTCTGAGTGGCGGAAATGGGTGTTGATTGACTCCCTCATTTCATGGGAACCTGCCTCAGAGATCTCCAGAAAACTCTCATGGAAATACTGGGCAATCTGCTGCCGCAGGTTCTTTGGCAGAGTTCCTTTGTTTCTTGCCCCATTAAGGGTAACTTTCCCATGCCACTCTGCCACCATGGGCCCAGTGTACAGTACAGTCCTGGAACACTGATTTCCCCTGCCCCTGTGATTACTCTCCATTTTGGGGGTCATGTGGCTCATGGGTGCTTGCCTGACCTCAGCCAGTTAGTAACAGGTATGTGAATAGTGGCTGTGTTTTAAATTAGTGGTCTCTGTGTTGCAAACAATACTGCTTCTGTAAAATGTTCCATTTTGGCTTCACAAATATGACCTTGGGAACCCAGCCTCCCTCTTTGTTATTGCCAGCAAAACAGCTGTGAAGAATTAGAGAGCGGCCATGAAGAACTAAAGAGGATTTTCTGCGTGATGTCATGGTACACTCTGCAGCCAAAAAACAAGAATTGAAGGAGTGGCGGAACAGTGAGAAGAGGAACCAAAAGAAGAATGTGGCGCTCCAGAATGAAGCCACAGAGTGGCTCTTAAACATTATGGAGCACCAAACGGACATGCTGCAGGCGCTACTAGCACTGCAAACAGAGCAGCTCCATGCCAGCCCTCTCCTGCAGCTGCTGTTGCAAAACTCTTTCCCATGCTCCCCCCAGACACTCCCAACACACTTTTATCAACCTCCTTGCTCCAGTCTGTACCTGCTGCATTCCACTTCTGTACCATCACAGTCCAGCCCTGCAGACTCCCAGTACCATTGCACTGAACACTTGTCCCACGACAGTTTAGCCTGCTGAAATACAGTACCTGCTGCACTGTACTCCAAAGGACAAGATTGCACATGATACCTGAACATACACAAATCTTTAACCATCTCTCCTTTGATGGTTTTTTTTAATAAAAGAATTGTTTTGGTTTGAAAGCAATCTTTATTCCATTAATTGCAGGCAAACAGAACCCCGCAAAGCAACAGGCAATTTTCTTAAACCTTCACAGTGCATCATCTGCACCAATCACAATCATCTCCTAGTATTATAAGCACTGCACTCCTGCACTCCTGAGCCTAGCAACAAATATTAGTGGTTTTCAGCTTCAAACTGATGCCTCAAGGCATCCCTGATCCTTATGGCTCTGTACTGTGCCCCTCTAATTGCCCTCGTCTCTGGCTGTTCAAATTCAGCCTCCAGGTGCTGAGCCTCAGTGGTCCATCCCTGAATGAAGCTTTCACCCTTCCCTTCACAAATATTATGGAGTGTACAGCAGGCCGCTATAAGAATAGGAATATTGTCATTGGCCAGGTCTAGCTTCCCATATAGGCAGTGCCAGCAAGCCTTTAAATGGCCAAAAACACACTCAACAGTTATTAGGCACTTGCTCAACCTGTTATTGAACTGCTCCTTGCTGCTGTCAAGGTTCCCCATGTATGGCTTCATAAGCCACGGCATTAACGGGTAGGCAGGGTCTCCCAGGATCATAATGGGCATTTTGACTTCCCCTATGGTGATCTTCTGGTCCAGGAAGAAAGTCCCTGCTTGCAGCTTCCTGAACAGCCCAGTGTTCTGAAAGATGTGTGTGTCATGCACCTTTCTGCACCAGCCTGCGTTAATGTCCTTGAAACGCTTATGGTGATCCTCAAATGTCTGGAGAACCATAGAGAAATACCCCTTCAGATTAATGTACTCAGTGACTAGATGGTCTGGTGCTAGAATTGGAATATAAGTGTCATTTATCACCCTGCCGCAGTTAGGGAAGCCCATTTGTGCAAAGCAATCCACAATGTCACACATGTTGCCCAAAGTGTCAGTCTTTTGGAGCAGGATGCGATTAATGGCACTGAACACTTCCGTCAACATGAGTCCAACGGTTGACTTTCCCATTCCAAACTGATCAACAGCAGTCCGGAGTAGCCAGCTTCCAGAGTGTAATCACCACATGCTTCTCCAATGACAGGCGAGCTCTCATTCTCATGTTCTTGCACCGCAGAGCTGGGACGAGCTCATCATACAGTCCCATGAATGTGGCTTTCCTCATCCAAAAGATCTACAGCCACTGCTCATCATCCCAGACATGCATGACAATGTGATCCCATCACTCAGTGCTTGTTTCCTGAGCCCAAAAGTGGCATTCCACTTTGGTCAGCACTTTTGTGAATGCCACAAGCAATCTTGTGTCGTAGCTAGTATGCGTGGCAAGATCAATGTTGAACTCCTCTTGCCTTTGTAGTTTAAGTAATAACTCCACTGCCACTCGTGACGTGTTAGTGAGACCGAGCAGCATATTGGTCTTCTGCGCTGGATCCTTTCCTACAGACCGAAGAGGCAGGACGTGCAGTACACAAACTGTTGAAAGATGGTACCAAATGTGGACGGAAGCACAGGGATTGCTGGGATGTTAAGCAATGCATCATGGGGCCTTGGGACAGGACCCAGGATGCCATGCGACACTCTGGTTAATACGAGGGTTGCTATTGCTCCTCATATAATAAAGCGGTGGGGTTGGGACTGTTGGAAGGTTTTAGTTATAAAGCATAAGGCATCATATTCGGTGCACAGTGTTGAGACTCTATAGGCTGTATGGAAAGCATTTTTTTCGACTTGATATATATTTTGGAGCTGGTGAGTTTGCCCCTGCAACTTGGAGATTTGTTGGACCTTTGGTAACAGTAAGAGTAAATTGTGGCACCAATCAGGTACCAGGGTGGTCCAATTAAAGCCACCTGCATGGTTTTATCAGCGGACCAGTAGATGACATGATTTCCTGTAACCGTAGCCAGATTAAAATGTACATCCCGCAAAATGGTATTGTTGACATAGACACAGCTATTATTAGCCTGGATAAGTGGCTTTGTATCAATGGTTGTTATCTGTCCGGTACCTTCCCAACAAATGTGGTCATTAATAGTGACAATTTCTCCTGGCTCTAGTTTGCGGATACATTGGAGCTGTGGGGGTTCTAATTGCCAGAAGGTCCACTGGTTTCCTAATCCTATCCAAATATCAGGCTTTATTTCTGGGGCGCCAATTAAAAAACGGTTAGGCTCATTGGGCGGGCTCACTTCCCATACGTCCCTGTGGATCACCCAATCCCACATGCAACCCCCCAAGGACCCAGGAGGATTCAGTATGTGGGGGCCCACATTCCTTTCACTGGCTCATAGGCCTGGACGGAGCACTGTGACCACCAGCATTTCCATCCAGAAAATTTCCAAGTGTGCCTCCAGGGCCACAAATCAGATGGTATGCCTGAAGCATCCGTAAGGGTGGTGGGCCAAGCTTGGTGCTCAAGATCACTCCGAATGGCCATTACCTGGTCATTCAGAAAATCCTGCACCTCAGAACAAGCCAGATCCCACTGCAATGCCTTCCCTGCTTCAGTGATGCTTACGATCATTTCTCTCAGTAAATCTTGGGTCAGAGAACTAAGAATAGAGACAACATGCAGTTCACCCACTCCAGTCCATACCTGGCTCAGCTGCACCCCAGTAATAAGATCGACGGCCTTTTCCAATTGGCCTAATTTTTCATCATGCTGTTGATTTTTTTTGTAGATATTCCAAACTGCAGCTGTGCCATTAGCCCCATTCCATAAGTGTTCAGCTAAGTTTCTTTTTTTTTTTTTTTCCTGTAGGGGAAACCCAGTTCTTTTGCTGTGCTGGCACAGGTTAAATTATTAGTTACAGGAATAAAATCTCCAGTGGCAGAACAGACTCTTTAGGTATATGTTTGATATAGCATATTCCCCAAAAATTCAGCTGCTGCATAGTAGCTTTCAGTTTCTTCTGCAAAAATTGTGAAGTGTGAGTTTTTTGAGGAGCAAATAATAAAGCCCCATTTGTTTGTGGGTATAGATTTTTGTCTTGAGCTAAGATTGAGGTCCAATGCACAATATTTTTTGCTTTACAGAAAGCATGAGCATTGTGTTTAAGGAAATACATTCTGAACTACGATTACTATTCTGGAAGTAGCTGTCATTGGCACAGTGCTTTCACTGAAGTCTAGAACTGGAAGCTGTATCATCCTATGTGTTATGCTAACCTATCACTTGATGGTAAGTGCAAAACAACAACAACAATAAAGAAGCCCTAATGGATCCAATGATTTATTTCAGAGGATAGGTTTCTCTTTAAGACAAATGTAAATATAATTCTAAACTAGACCTATAGCTTAAGCAATTCTGGAAAAAAATGGATTAGAGCTTTGAACATGAAACATTCTATATAAATGCTAAGTACTGTAAATAAAAAAAATGGATGATGCAATTCTGTAGTAAGAATTGAGGTTCTAAACAATGGCAGCAGCTCAGCTCACATGAGACTGTTTCAAAGGTACTCTTTGGCAAGAAGCGGATTTCCTGTCCCAAAAATTTTTTTGAGATTTTTCCAAATTTACATAGGGATGAAACTAAGACCTTTTGAACAGTGTTTGTGAAAATCAGCGTGAGAGGCACCCACCCCGCCCTGTATAGCCTGGTCTGATTCAGGTAGAGCAGGAAGTGAAACCTGCATCACCTACCCACTGGGCTATAACGAGATCTCACTCACACTTTCTCTTTTCCCTAGTTTTTACCAGAAATTCCATCCTTGACCTGATAAACTTTTTCCAGCAAAAGTTTTGTTGAAACTGCAACTTTCTCGGTTTCAATGAATTAACATTTTTGATGAAACATATTTACTGTAGTTAGAAAATTCATGACCAGATCTACTCTATGAGTTCTTAACAGGGAACTCCTGAAAGGGTTGATTGCAACATAGCTCAAGGTAGCTGGACAGGGAAGTCAAGGAGTCTTGCCTTTAATGTCAGCATTTTGTCCTTGTGGAGAAAAGTCCACCCAAGGTCTATGCACCACTTCAGCCCTACTTTGAGCATTCAAGTGGGACGAAAGTGGGACCTAAGCAGTGCATAGGCCCTGTGTGGACTCTGCACAGAGGTGAATTTTTCCCTGTTTGATTTCAATTAAAGCATCAATTATATGGATTCTTTGATTGAACTCTGTGAAGATGTGAGAAGTGATGTTAAGGGACGAATGAACAGGGAGTGTAGTGGTAGTAATGAAGGCTGTTCTGCTAAGAACCTGATCCAAAGCCTGGGGGAAGACTCCCTTGATTTCAGTAGGTTTTGGATCAGGTCCTTAGTCTTTTTTTTCCCTTATTGGGTAGGCTTCTGTGTTAACTCGGTAGCTCAAGTAGATCTATTTTAAGTATTTACATCCTGATATTGCTAAGGAGGGTAATTATCTTTACATTTATAAAGTCAGATTTTTACAGATATCCCAGATGAAACAGAACAGCTACACTAAACAATGTTTACTCATTTTCTGCTTACATGACATTTTTCAAAAAGATGCTTAGGACTTAAGAGGAATTTCATTTAAACCTACTTCTATAACAGTCTTGTTTAAAGTTAACCTGCTCATAATTTTTGTCCGCTATTTAGTAGTTTCTTTTTTTAATAAGTGTATGACAAAATATTTATCATTATTTAATCTAATGGGATACTGTGGGACTGGAACAATTTTTATAGTGGGGGGTACTGAAAGGCAGAAACTATGTATTTGGGTAATTACTATTTCAAGCCAGGGGGTGCAGCATCCTCCTCCTCCCCCTGTTCCAGCACTGTGATGGGATAGCACGATTGCATCTGTGTAAGTTTCCCTGTAGTTACCATCACTTCTTGTGAAGTTATCAAACAGTTACTGTGAAACCATCTCATGAAATTCTGCGGTACTTTGTGGCACTTAGTAAATAAATCATATCACCATTGTATAGGCAGATTAGGAAAAGTGGTGTGGACATTTGACTATCAAACCTTATTTTAGCTAAGACAGGATGGAATAGCTAAACTTTGTGCATTTTTTGTGAATCTAGTAAAAGCATTAGAGTCTCCTGTTTGAGCAGAAATTTTATAAACTAGGTTGACAACCTAAAATAGGCCCTGTTCAATGCCCACTGAAGTAAAGGAGAATTCTTCCGCTGGCTCTTAATTTCTTTAAATCAACGCTGGATGTCTTTCTAAAACATGTGATGTAGCTCAAACAGTTATGGCTTGATGGAGAAACTACTGGGTGAGGTACTTTGGCCTGTGTTGTGCAGGAGTTCAGACTGGATGATCACAAAGGTCCTTCTGGCCTTAAAATGTATGATCTATGAATCCTGAAAGATCCCAAAACATTTCACAAAGTATAGAAAGCATACAAGCTTTGCCAGCCATTGAAATATAGCCACCTCCAGAATGGTGGCAATTATTTGACAACACATAAGAACGTGACACAAGAGTTTATGATAGCATGCGAAGAATATACCCATCCCATTCTCACTGTGGGCAACATCTGCATTTGTTTTTAATCTTTACTAAATTCAATTTTTCATGTAGTAGTTCTATAATCAAAGTACAGGCTGAATATATAAATAGTATAAGAAACATACTATTGAAATATCTATTTCAAACTAGTGATAAGAAATGTATTTAAGTGTTTTGAAAATATGAAAGAAAGAAAAGGTTGTGATTGCAGCTGTTACTTGAAATATTAACTATGCCAGTATGATATCGACTAAGTGAAAAATATTGCTTTCAAGTGTGAAAATGAGTCTCACTGAAATTTACTTCCTATCAAGTTTGCCTCTGTTGCTCCTTTTTTACCAAATGTGCATGATATTAAACCTGTTTTTAGAAGTTTATCAAAGTACAAAACAGGAATTAAGAGCTGACACAAGACATCAAGAACTGAGCTATAAGCAAGAAACTCTGTCACTGACCCTAAAATCAATAGTAGCTTTCCTTGAGCAAGGAGTGCAGGAGCAGGCCCTTAGTGTTACATAGATATACACTTCCTCTGACTTGCCAGTCTTGTTTACTACTTATGGCAAGGTTTCTGATTTTGTTCTCTTAGCTCCTTATATTCACCATTTATTGGGTTCAAGTTCTTTCAGTGTCTCCCAGACACTGACCCATGAGATAGTGGCTCAAATTCATTTTCGGTGTAGCTCTATGGAAATCAATGACATTAGAGTAAGGATGCATTTGGCTCCCGTATTTTCCTCATCATTTAAAAAAACAGTTCTACATATTATATCTTTGTTCTTTTATCTGGCTATGTGTTTTTTTATGTTCTGTGAAGCTGATAAGATTGATTCATTCTCAAATAGTATGGAACGTATACTTGGAAGAATTGAACATGGCAAAAGGTTTAGAACAGCAATGACAGAAAAAGAAAACTTTTTGATAGTTAAACTTAGCAAATGTACATGAAGTCATGGAAATAAAAATAGGAAACGTGTAAGTCTGTGTAAATCCCTAAGGTGTTTTCGCAACTTGAATATTCTATAAAAGCCTTTCAATACGTTTCTTCATGATTCTGTCTTCAAGTGCCATCTGACCTTAATAAAACTGCCCTGGCTGTTTTACAGGGCAAAACATGCTGTTCTTTGTGGTCTCTTACAAACAGCCGTTATTTTTATGATGTCCCATGATAATCTTCCAGTGCTCAGCTTAGTTCCTGATAAACTAGTGTTATTTCCCCAGGCTGATGGAGCCAGTTTTTAAATACTTAGCACAGTGTAAAACATCACCAGAAGTCTTATCTATGGACAAGTTTAGACTAAGTGTGAAAGTTTATTTGAATAAAGAAGAATGATTCTCACCTCACTCCCATCCAGTTTCTTTGCAGCAGGTCATTGATTCTAAAGAGAGGAAATATTCTGGGAATTATACTAAGTGTTTGCTTTTTAAATGCCCTGATTTAATCCAAGAGTTCCCAGTGGTCAGGACTATAGGTTTTGGTATCATTAGTTAAAAGGGTTTTACTATATCTTCCTTCCATTTTCCATGGAATGTTCTACCACTTTTTCTCTGCTGTCTTGTCATGTCTATTTCAGAAAGGGTTATAGCTGGTATATAAAATGCTATATGAAATTAAGTGGTATAGTATTATTCCATATCATCACATATAATAGCCCCAAACCACAATAGTCAAATCCTGGTGTTTGAAAACTGGAGTTTGAGTTGTTCAGATCCAAGGTTTTGGTATGGGCCCAACAGTGGTGAATAGCAACTACAGATGTGGCTTGCATGTCAACAAAGCAAAGAAAATTCCATTTCCAACTTATCATGACTTTTAAAAAGGAAACTTGTGCAGATTCAGTCTCAAATTCTTATCTCCTCCCACCCCCAGCATATGTAAATGGACTCTGCAGGGATGGGAGCAGGGAGGTGAAATCCCTGGCTGCATAACTGGAGCCAAGGCATGGACCTACTGGGTGATCTCTGTCTATGTAGTGTTTAGTCACATATGCTGTAGATCCTCTGGCCTTTTCCCCACACTGTCCCAACACTCCATCCACGATGCTGCAGATTGCTGCCAGGGAACTAGATATGAGGCATTTCCCAGTATACCCTTTCTGTAGTCTGCTCCCAGACAAAATGGGGGAGCTGTTCCAATTGCTTTTGGGGCCTAGTGTGCCCCTACAGAGGGTACTGAAATTTGGTTCCTCAGAGCTTAAAAGCAATCACACATTTTCCTCAGTGATTTTGCTTCTCAAGATTTTTCTGCAATGGGGAGAAGCTAAAACCCTGCAGTCTGTTCATCAGCACTCAAACAGCCATCAGGGAGCATTCACCGATAGATTCCTTTCCTAAAGTACCGTCACAACCTGCATACTATTGAGAGAACCATAACAAAAATTTCCTGTAAAAAATCCTGTCTTTAATTAGCATAGTGCTATCGGCCAGATGCTCAGCTGGTGTCAATTAATCTGGCTCCATGGACTTCAGTCAATCCAGCCTAGGCAGTTTTTGTCCCATTTTGTATTTCACAAGTTCTCCATTTTTGGCACAAATAACAGTGTGCACAATTTTTTGCCAGAAATTACTTGGCAACTTCAGTGTCAGTAATGTAGATATCTACTAATAATTTCCAAAATGGTGGCATAGAGTCAGACCACTAAATCTATATTTAGGCACCTAAATAAGTGGTCTGACTTTTGAAAATACTGAGCAACAAGCGGTTCCCATTGACTTTAATGGGTGTTCTAGGGTCCTCAAAGTTGAAAATCAACCCCCTTATTTAGATGCCTACATAGAATCTTGGAACCTATATTTAGGCACCCATTTTGCCAAACCTTGACTGTAGTCCAGGATTATACCTGCAAATCATCCAAGATGTGCAAAATTGTGCCTGCTCGTATAATTTGTTCCACAAAAATGTAGGCCAGCGTCTGAAAATGTGTCCATTAATCTTTTCCTCATCATACATCAGTTTCTCCAGTCCCCTGATTATTTTTGTTCTTCTCTGAACTCATAAAATTTGTCCTTCTTTCTAATAATATGATGGCCAGAATTTAATACTACATTCTAGGCCTAGTCATTTCAGCCATATGTAAAGAGATGGTTAACTGCATTCTCTGTGAGATGTCTCTGTATATTCATCACAAACTTGATTTGTCCTCTTCTACTGCATTATCTCTTTGCATGTTCATACCTAATTTTACCACATAAGTTTTATTAGGTTACTGCTTTCTCTCTTCCAGTGAATTCTGCCTCTTCAGAGTATTTTCTCTCAGGTACGTTAAACTTTGAGAATACAAGGTAATCTCATTTTGCTATTTTCTGTTATTCTGTTATTCTGCATTCTAAATATTTGATGGCACTTTTAATATTTTTCTGTCCTCACTAACATTAGCAGTTCCTCCCAGTTTAGTATCATATTTGATTTTCATTCATGTACAACCACTTTGAAATCACTAATGATGATGATAAATAAGACTAAATTGAATACTTACCCCTGCAGCACCTCAGTAGACACCTTCCCCCACAAACTGATACACAGCAATTTATCATTCCTGTTTGTAATTCTCCTGGAAAGGTTAGATCTAATGGGTTTCTAAGCAAACACATAAAATCTTAACTTCCCTATCAGAAGTGAAGTGGTGGAAGACAGAGTTAGGACTGTCTTTCATCAGCATAATATTTATAGCCAAGCAAATGAACATTTCAACTCTGCAAATCCTAAATTTGTTGCCAGACAGTATCTGGAGATTGTTTTGCATGTTTTGATTAAATGCAGATTCGTTAAACGTTTTTTAAGAAAGCCAGAGTACTGTTATAGTCCTTGTTCTTTGTTTCTCCTCATAAGGGTCTATGATGAATGAGATGTCCAATTAATGACCCACATCACTGAGTGTAAAAAGTCTCTTTGTTCAGGGGCATAGCGGTTCATTTAAATTAACTTTTTACAACAGTTCAAAAGCAAAATCTAAACCTCTGTCCAACCAGCCACCTGGGGAACAATGTGCAAATAATAATTTAAATGTTTTAAAATAATTTGGCTTTTCTACATCAGTGGAATTGTTCAAATGTTTTAGCTCTGCCAAAATTGAAACCCCCAAAAATAACCTACTTAACAAATAAAATGTATAATTTATGTCCAGATGCATTTGCAGCTTATGTTTACTTCCATGGCACTTGAAAAGAAAGTTTTTGATTCGTGATGTGAAAAAGGAGAAGCTGGGCATTTGATAGGCTCAAAACATCTATCTTATCAAAATTTCATTTTAAAATTCATTTCCAAGATGATTAGTGTTTTTGAAATATTTGCTGTCTTGGCTCTAGTACTCCCAGGAAATGTTTCTCATGGTCAGCGTAAGAGCTAAGGGAGAAGAGAGATATAAAAAAAAACAAGCAATTTAAGTAGCTGCCTTTTTCTTTTAAAGATTAAGTAGATGACTGAGTCATATTAATTTCTTTGGGGACCTGCATATCCTGTTTTGAACATGTATTCTGTAACCGTAGTGTAACTTGCTTTTGGTCTTTCAGGAGGAAGTGACCAATGACAACTTAAAATAAAAGTGTATGTTTCAGCCAGTTTAGGTAGCAGAAACACAACCTGTGCTTTAGGGTTTTCTATAGCACCCATCACTGTCGTACCTTAGCACTCTGTTGCTGGTAACCTGTTTATGGCTGGCAAAATCATATTTGGCCCAACAACACTAATGCATAATAACAGACACTGGTTTAATAATGCCTGATGCTTATGAATTCCAACATGAGTTGTGGTATTTTGTAGCATATCATTAGCTGGTTTTGTTGGTCTTTTTCATAGCAACTTGCTTGTCTCCTGAAGCCTTTCTAGGTGGCATTTCAGTTTTTCAAGAGGCATGCTACATGCCCCTCAAGCTAGAGTCCTATTCAGTTGTGAGCTTTTACAGATGCTCTTTTGAAATAGCTAAAGGGACAATGTCAGGAAGATTAGATAATATTTAGGGGTTTTTTTTAGTCTTCAAAATGTAATATGATTTTTAGGGAATATCTTTTAAAAAGAAAGCAAGTTTAATTTGGGGGTTGAATATTTTACCCACTGTTGGTGTTTAGAATATCACAGCATTTTGCTAGTGCAGGAGAATAAAAAATGAGAGAAATGGTGTCAGATACTGGGTGATGAGCATGCTAGAAACTAAACAAAATCACATATTTATATCAGTCCCCATACCAAACAACCTTGAATTCTAGGGGAGACTTTTTCTTCTGGATCTACGAGGCAGTGGCAGATTAACACATGGACTCACAAGGCCTGTGCCTAGGAGTCCTGGCCAATTTGGGGGGCCCTGGAAAAAAAATCTCATGATGGTAAGGCAATATGATTCAGCTGCTGCATCCTCTGCTCTGCTGGCTGTGCTGGATCTGCCTGGCACAAGGCTTCGTGGATGAGCCAGTGAGGGGATCACCCAGTGAGTGCAGCTGGAGAAAACAGCAGCAGCCACTGCCTTTTCCTCTCCTACTTGATGTTTTCATTGCTACTGCTCATGGCTTCTCACCACCACCATGATGGGCTCCCCATGCATCCTGCCGCATCTGACTCATAGTATCTGAGCACCTTACCATTGTTAATACAGAAAGACTCTGGTAGCTCAATTGTCCTAAGTCCTAGAGTAGTGCCCTAACCACTGGACCATCCTTTGTTTTTTCAATGGAAACACCAGTGGCAACAGCATCACTGGGGTGCTGAGGAAGAACAAGGACTTGAGCAACCGTAACAACACTTACCTCCCCGCCCCCCAGAAACTGAAAGAAAAAAAGCTGCTAGGAGAATTTGACCTCTGGGTATGGTCTGCTAGATGTCAACTGACCGCATGTTCCACATCACTATAAACTTAGAAATCATCTTACATTTCACTAAATGTTCTCACTCTCTAGCAGAAATATTTATTTATTTTGGGGGTCAGCAAGAGCAAGTTTCAGATCAGGTTTTAGAACAGATCTGCAGATCAGTTTTTTAAAATAGCATCGAATGAAATGTAGTGCAGGCAGGCATTCTGTAAACTTCTCCAGAGATCTTCTCTGCCAAAGCACCTCGGTTGTGCTCTAGTACTCCAATCAGAGAGGAAGAGATGGTTCATTCATTAGGGGCACAAGCACAGGAGTTGGGAGACATGGGTTCAAGTTCCTAGGTCACCATCTACTTCTTGTGTGACTTTGCAAAAGTCCCTTAGTCACTCTGTGCCTTAGCTCGCCATCTGTAAAATGGGGTTAACCACATTTCCTGATCTCACAGGGGTGTTGTGCAGATAAAAATATATTAAAGATCATGAGGCGCTCAGATACTATGGTAGTGGAGGCCAGATAAATTGAATTGTGGGCGTCTGCAGAACACAATTCATGTCAAATTAGCTTTGTGATAAATAACATTGACATGGGACTAAAGACAAAACCATCAAATGCACTTTCACTTGTGACCTAATCTTCTCTGAGTTTCCATAAGGTAGATGTTTCTGTAGGCAAAGGGAAATTAATGCATTAACTCAATGTTAGTGATACAGCTTTGCTTCATCAAAAGTAAAGTGAGAGTGCTGCCCTGATAGCTGAGAATGAATGCCGTGGAATTTCTCCCTTGCCCTCTCCCCTTCTAAAGCCTGAAAGGAAGAAAAAGAATGATTCAGGGCAATCACTGAAGATTTCTCAAATACTTGTACCTGATTTTGTAGTCTTTTAAATCAGTAATATCAGGAGACCAATAGAAGCCAAATGTTCTTCAGCCAAAGAATACCTTCCCTCATCAATCTTAAAATAAGCATATTAAAAACCTTAAGGTGGGTTTTGAAGGGGAGCTTTGCATTTCTTCTGTGCCAAGTGCTGACTCTTTTCTGTAGCACATCTAGTAATAACAAAAGAATCATCAATATGAAAGAATGGTCTCATTTCACCTAGTAAGGTTATCAAAGGTTTAGTAGCAATTGTCAAAGTTAGTAAAGAAATGTTTTGAAAATATATGCTAGATGACCATGAGTGCAATGTCTCAGTCCAGTATACAGAGGAGTATATATAATTAACCATCTTCCTTTTATAGTTTCTTTTTCTAGTAACACCTCCTCTATGAGAAGTTTCTAATCATTTATCACCAAAACCCAGGAGTCCATTCATGCAGCACTACCTCTCTGCTATATGGAGAAAGCTTCTTTAAATGACATTAAATCATTTAATGGAAGTGGACAGGTCCCCTTGCCACTTTATTAAAAGTGGCAACTTTGTAACTGCCTGTAGTATAAAACCAACTTGTTATCCAGCACAACCTCAGATTATGCTCATTTTTTGATAGTGAGTTGTGTGTGCCTTGCTCCCCAAAGCCTTGTGTAATACATTGTTCAAATCACGGAAGCCAGAACAGTGCTTAAACACAGCTCTTGCCAGCAAGCTGCTGACAGTTTTCAAAGTCAATGTAGGCAGGAATAAACTATATTACAAAGAATTCTTTACAGATTTCAGAATAGTTAGATATAGACCTTACCCTGTCCAGGGACAACATTTCTTAGTAACTTAAGAATGTAGGTAGCTGGTACAGTTTGAAATGTAATGATGATGGGGTCCATAAGTTGTCTCATTCCACTTCCCATGAGAGGCTGTTTGATGGTAATGGGAGACATTGTTTTAGCCTCCTGAATAACCAGACTAATGTGTGTTGCTTTTTGCCCAATCAGATTGGCCATCAGCTGCAACGATTCACCAAACTGAGCCAACAAGACAATGTCATTGGCATATTTAAGATCTTGAAGCAGAACCAACAGCTGCCTCTTCAAGCTTATCCATCAACCAATCAGTGCCAATATTGAACAATGATGGTGACAGAACACAGCCTCATCAAACTCTCATAGAGATAGGAAACCATGCTATCTATCAGCCATTGACTTGAACATATCTTTCTGTTCCATTATAGAGCTCTTCTATCAATGACACTATCTTTCTAAGGATGCAGAGATGCCTTATCAGAGGCCTGGTCTGGTTATGAATAAAACTAGATCCCTGGCCATTACCTTCAAACAGCCTCCAGCTCCAGATTTCCACCAGCTCAGTATTAACCTGCCTGGACAGAACATCAATCAGGTCGCAGTTCTCAAATATTTGTTCAGTCATAGACAATATTGGAGGATGATTGAAGTAAGTGGATGCTCTTATAGCACAGCTGCTACCATATTTTGAGCCCTTCAGAAGCCTCTGTGGGGAAATCATGACTTCAAGCTTTCTACCTGACGATGCTGTGGATCCATAGAATCACAGTTGTACCAATTCTGTTGTACACAGCAAAATATGGGCTCTGAGGGAGGCTGAAGAACACCAGATTGCTGTTGTCTCCACCAGATGCTCCATATTATGTGTGATGGGGCAAGGCCAGATGGCTACAGTAAAGTACTGAGAAACAGGTATTTTAGCCCCAGGCTAAACAAATCCCTAGGACCAAGGTAACCAAATGGCAGTTGCTCCAGGTTAATCAAGGCACCTGGAGCCAATTAAGACCTTTCTAGAAGGCAGTGGATATAGCTACTTTAATTAGAACACCTGCAGCCAATCAGGGCAGGCTAATCAGGGCACCTGGGTTTAAAAAGGAGCTCACCCCAGTCAGGCAGGGAGGAGCCAGAGGAGAAGGAGTGTGTGTGAGGAGCTGGGAGCAAGAAGCTGAGAGTGAGAGCGTGTACTGCTGGAGGATTGAGGAGGACAAGCGTTATCAGACACCAGGAGGAAGGTCCTGTGGTGAGGATAAAGAGGGTGTTTGGAGGAGGCCATGGGGAAGTAGCCCAGGGAGTTGTAGCTGTCATGCAGCTGTTACAGGAGGCACTACAGACAGCTGCGATCCACAGGGCCCTGGGCTGGAACCCGGAGTAGAGGGTGGGCCCGGGTTCTCCCCAAACCTCCCAACTCCTGATCAGACACAGGAGGAGTTGACCCAGACTCTGGGGAAGATCACTGAGGTGAGCAAATCTGCCAGGAAGCACAGGACCCACCAAGGTAGAGGAGGAACTTTGTCACATATGTGACAGGACAATATAGGAAGTGAGACTATACAAAGTTAGCAAGTGCCTCCATCAGCACTGGTTCAGTTTCAGTGGCTTTTTTTAAAATACTACTGCATAGCCAATAATCATGTAGGCACCAAGACTTTGGTGGTGTGGCAAGATTGCCAGTGGAGGACATAAACTTAAAAAACAATCAGACCACCTTCAGCACTTCCCCAGAGATTGATCTGGGTGATGCCTGGCTTTCAAGGAGGCCATTTCCTTATGGGATTTGCCATGATGATGATATCAACTTCCCATGAGACATTTCCTGCTCATAGGACTAATCTTTAGTATGGAATATTAAAATATTCATAAGATCTTTCTTCAAATATCAGAACCTCCATATTTTCCCTCTGGAACTATGATTTTTTTCCATCAAAGGAGGTAAGAAATAGTCTAGATTTTGTGCTGCAAGAACCCCTCCTGCCTCTGTCTATTAGTCTGGGTACCTATGCAGTCCTTTGTACATCCAAAGTCCGAAAATTAACAATGAGTTGCATCAGGTCAACATGGCTTGTGCAGAGCTTTTCTCCCTTTTTTATTTTTTTTTTCCAATTTTGTTACTGGTTGTCTCATCCTACCTTTATTTGAGATCCATTTTTCTAAAACTCTCTGTTGACTTTGATTAAACTCTGTTGTGTCTTTAAATATGATCTCTTGAAACAAACGAAAAAACAACCTCTGCTTTGTTTCCTGTGCAACTACATTACTTGAAAGTGCTGAAGAGAGCAGAATTTTGCCCAGGATGTCTAAAATGTGTTGTGGGCTTATTTGTCTCCAGCAAAGTCAATTTTACTCCATAACATAAAGAACTAGTAGTCTGTGCTGCCTATTGACATAGCTTAAGTACTGAAGGTTTTAGTTACATGAAAGCAGAGTTCCGGACCTTCAGTGACTGCAGGTTAATGACATTAAACATCCCAAAGTAAAATCCTAGATCTTTTGCTTTGTCACTGAAAAGTTCTGCCTCGTCTGTCACTCCTCTAACTCCCACATGGAACATCATAAAATAATCTCAGTAACTAAACAGTATGGATTGAATTCTACTCTTGGTTACACCACTGTAAATCTGGAAAGACTCCATTGGAACTGTTGGAGTTTACTGTGTTCCTCAGTAAGTCTGCAATGGCATTAGATAATAAAACTTGGCTGCCTAGAAAGACAAGAGGGTTAAGTTGTGCCACAGAGGCTCTGGCTTACATTAAGGGTGGTGCAGTTCTATATCTTTAGGCGGGGAAGCTAAGTGAGGGTGCTCCAGGCAGTTGCAATCTAATCCCAGGCAGCCTGTACCATTTTTCAAGATGATATAGTTTACTCCCTTGTGCCTTGCCTTGTTTGTCCTCCTCACACACTGCACTGAATAGGGCGGGTCACAGTGTGGCCACGAAAGTGGAGAACATCCTATATCTTATTTTATATGAATGTTCTGTTCAAAGATTGACATAGTTTCAAATGTTATTTGTTTGGCAAGTATGTTCCACTAACTGCTATTTTTAAATAGACATGTCTGACCACTTAAAAGTACATCCTAATGAAATCAACCAAAGATTCCTGTAGTGATTAGCCTAGGATTTTCATTCTGTGAATTGCCTTGGCTGTGAATACTCAAATCCTCCACCCTCTTCTGCATTCTTCAGATACTCCTGATTTTTCCAGCTACAATCTTATTTTAATGTTCATGTTTATTTCAGCTTGCTTGTGTGAAAGCTGAAACCATAGTGATGAGCATTGCACTCAGATCTTACATACTTAACATATCTAATGAGGCTTGCATCTACAAGTCCCAGTGATGCTAGCTTTAACTTAATTAAAGAAGGGTTTGCAGTGTTTTGCTAACAAGAGAAGCAAAAGAATAAGGTCAGGAAAACTGGATGTCAGTGTTTTTAAAAGAAGCTCCTTTTCAGGTGAAGAGGGCAGAGATACCTAACTGTATCTATGATATCCCAACTCCTCCGCTCCCAGTATCATAGACATTCAATTTCCCATGAGCAGAGACTCTGGATCGGACATCTGCTCAAAAGGAGAAAACTCAAGCAGTAATAAACACTGTATTTATTTGCATCTTAGAAGATTAGCTGACTTGCACTACAGCTTGTATTATGCTTAGAAAGTGATCAGCTACTTATCTGTATTTTCAATATTTTGGACAAAATTCTCCAGTGCATTACACGCTACATAGGTGCTTGTCTACACAGGTGGAAAGTGAGTGCAAAATGTGTTTAAACTGCTGCTATTCTACTTTGATAGCATTTTACATCCACTTTGCACTCACTTTGAACAGTGCAAATAACTGTATAAGTGGCCAGATCCACAGCTGCAGCTGAACAGTGCTCAGTAGAAGAAGAATGTTGCAAAGGCAACTTTTAGTAAAGTTTGATCCCCCAACTCCAGGGGCAGTTGAACACCAATCACCACACAATGCAAATTAGAGCAGCCTTCAAGCAACTGCAATATGCACTGGTTCCCTGCCACTCCTCCAGGATTCAGCTGGGTGCTGGCCTTGTGTCCTAAACCAGTGGCTGGTTGCAGGGGTGACATCTGCACTGCTATTGTAATTCTACACAATCCAAGGAGTCTCCTAGACATGGGTAGGGGAAATCATCAAGTGGCTAGCTATAGGATACTGTTACATGGCCAGAGTAGGGGAAAAAAAGCAGACTTATCATTCGGCAGGATCTGTTGTAACTGTATTAAAGTCATTGTAGTTTCATCAGAGTGAGGTCTCAAGTTGGGCTCCCAAAAGCAGAGGTGTTCAAAATGACCTCTCTTTGCCGGGGAGTGGTAAGTAATAACAAGTTCAGGTCACTGATTCAGTGTGATCTAGATCACTTGGAAAACTGGACACAAGCAAACAGTATGCATTTTAATATGGCTAAATGTGTGTGTATGTGTCTATGCTTACAGGAAGGAGGACTCTATTCTGGGAAGCAGTGACTCTGAAAAAGATTTGGGGCTGGGGGTAAATTATCCACTGAACATGAGCTCCCACTGTAATGCTGTGACCAAAATAGCTAATGTGATCCTGCGATACATGAACAGGGAATCTTGAGTACGGATATAGAGGTTATTTTACCTGTGCATTTGGCACTGGTACAGCCACCTCTGTGTCCAGTTCTGGTGCCTGCAATTTGTTGATAAATTTAAGAGGGTTCAGGGAAGGGCCACAAGAATGATTAAAAGATTAGAAAACATGCCTTAAGAGACAGACTCAAGCAGCTCAATCTATTTAATTTAACAAAGAGAAGATTAATGGGTGACTTGATTACAGGTATAGGTACCTGCATGGGGAACAAATATTGAATAGTGGCCTCTTCAATCTAACAAGGAAAGGTATAACATAATCCAGTGGATGGAAGCTGAAGCTAGACAAATTCAGACTGGAAATAAGGTGTAACATTTTAATAGTGAAAGAGTAATTAACCATTGGAACAATTTACCAAGGGTCATGGTGAAGTCTGAAACACTGGCAATTTTTAAATCAAGATTGGATGTTTTTCTAAAATATCTGCTCTAGGAATTATTTTGAGGAAGTTCTATGTCTTGTACTACACAGGAAGTCAAACTAGATCAGAATGGTCCCTTCTGGCCTTGGAATCTATGAACTTATAATGTTCCCCAGTGACAATATCAGAAAGTGGCATGCTGGGTAATGGGATGAATCAATATGCAACTGCAATGCTGAACACAGCAACAGGAGAATTCTGAAAGTATTCACAGCCCATTCATATTAATTTATCCTGTGACCAAATGATTTTCTTTGTCATCAAACAAGCAATAATAATTGAAATAATTGAAATCAGGCAACAACTTTGGGATACTGGACACAGAACTGTGCAGTGCCTGTTCGTGAGGTTTTTCCCATGTCATTAGACACAGATGAGAGAAAAGCCGGGTGAGGTAATAACTTTTATTGGAAGAAATTCTACTGGGGGAAAGAGAAGCTTTTGAGTTATACAGAGCTCTTCTTCAGGTCAATATTTTTATCTTCTGTCTCACTTATTTTTATCATTTCATATTTGATAACAGCAGTGAGGCACTCCAGAAAGTATAGTTTTGGGGGCAGCTCTTGCATTTCAAAGGTGGTTAAAGACAATTCAGTGACTGGTTCAGTTCCTTACTCTATATGTGAATTATGTAGTGGTCCCCCTTATCATAAGCCTAACTCCCAAATCTGGACCTTAGCGTCCAGAAATCTGGTTGCCTAGCATGAACCCTTCTAAGCTTAATTACCAGCTTAGCTTTGATCTCGCTGCCACCATCCAAAAATTCCAGGGGATTTGGCCCCCCCGGTCTCCCCAAAACCTTCCCTGGAGGAACCCCAAGACTCAGAGGTCTGAGTGTCCACAACAAAGGGGAATAACCCACTTTCCCTTCCCCTCTCTCCTCCCACCAGACTTTCTCCTCTGCTGGGCTAACCTGAGAGTACTGATGCAACTCTTTTACATCACAATACCAAGAAGCATGTCCTCTATTCCATGAAGAGACAAACCTCAAATACAAGGAAACAGAATGATTCTATTTCTTCCCCTCCCACCAAATTCCCTGGTGCTGCAGAGTTACCCCGTAGATCTACACAAAGAGAATTCCCTCCCCTTCGTTCTTTAGCCTACCAGAGAGAAAAAACTTCAAAACAAGTCTTAAAAAAGAAAGCTTATATAAGAAAAAAAGAAGAAGAAAAAGAAGACATCAAAATATTCTCTGTATCAAGATGACAAGATACAGGGCTATTGCTTATAAGAAAAATATGAATAAACAGTCTGATTCAAAAGAGATCCAATTTGAAACATGTCCAGCAAGCTACACACGTGTAAATACAAACAAAACAACATAAATAGGCCTAGTTGTTCTTTCTACCTGTCACTTACCAATGTTGTGGAAACAAGATTATGTAAGATACGAGAAGAACCTCTTCATGCTGAAGAGACAGACAAAAGATCTCAGACACCACAAAAATGTCCCTCCCTGACTTTGAAAAATCCAGTTTCCTGATTGGTCCTCTGGTCAGGTGTTTGGTTCCCTTTGTTAACCCTTTACAGGTAAAAGAAACATTAACCCTTAGCTATCTGTTTATGACACCCCTCAAATGTCATTTATATATAGCATATAGTTTGATAGCTCCTGTTATAAACCAAGATTTTGAATGGTACTTCTCATGCAGTCCTGTGGAGAAAGCATTTCCTTCCCTTTCTCTGGGGTTAGGTTCTCTGTAGGGATGTGGGAGGGGACAGAGCAATCCGAGGAAGGGGCTTGATTGGATGAGGCAAGCTGGGCTTGGTTTTGGGATGGATGCAGTTTCATCTATTGTCCCCAAGAAGCTTGCCGGGGAAAGGTAATAAAATGGCATTCCATACAGCCAGGAAAATGAAGGTGACTCCAGGGTCACGAGAACTAGGTTGGATGAATGTACAGGGCCTCTGACAGAGAAAACTGGCTTTCTGCATATCCCTTGAGGTCCTGGAGTTTCACTGTGAGGAGGAGAGATGTGGCTCAGAATGACTGTGGAACAGTGCAGTTGATGTGCTGTTTTACTGCTCAGGTTTAACATGAGTGCTTTGTTGTTGTTGTTTTTAAACTGGAAAGTGATTCTTTGGATTACATTAATGCTATAGCAACAGATTCCACACTGAAACAGACCAATATGTCGATGAGACCAAGTATTAATTTTTTGTATGTAGTTTTATTCGTAGGGACAAAATATTATGTCCATAAACACTAGAAATCAGTTAAACCCATGAGTCCTCCTAGGGGTAATATGTTATGTAAAGTAAACTGGATAAAAGAGTTCTGGGTAAGTATACAGACTTGGCTGTATCAGTTACAATAGCACAGATGTAACTGCTTACATTTTTAACCTCAACCATGAAAAAGGCCTGCCATTTGGCCATGGCACATTAAATAAACTACAGATAGTGCTTTGATGTACTGATCCTCTTTTCCTTTGAGGATACCTATTTAAATCAGATAACACCTTGTTTGTAATGATGAATGGTTAGGGCTGGAGTCTGCTCTCAGATTTGTAAGCAAGATCAGATCAGAATTCTGTCCTAATGAAGTTGTATGAAACCCACTACTTTTGGCTTCCGTAGCTTCAAAGAGCTAAAACCTGCAGCTTTGCCTAACACAAGCTCACAGCCCATG
This sequence comes from Chelonoidis abingdonii, assembly GCF_003597395.2. Taxonomy (NCBI): domain Eukaryota; kingdom Metazoa; phylum Chordata; order Testudines; family Testudinidae; genus Chelonoidis; species Chelonoidis abingdonii. The sequence goes on along the minus strand of NC_133770.1, from coordinate 256,909,952 downwards.
AGGTTTGCTTAGAGTATTGGTTTCACCTGAAACTAAGCTAGCCTCATACAAACCAGTGAACTTGGCCTTTCATAATGAAATTGATTAAGTTTTCCTATTCCCATTCCTCCCCAAATGCATCATTTTTTAGAAGGGTCAAAGCATTTTTCAGACTAATTGTACACTAATCTGTGCTCCCCTGATCTACTGCAATGCTTCATGGGAGTTATAGTACAGGTGCCCTATCCCCCATTTTCTTCTATGGGGCAAATTCCATAGTCAGTTGCATCTTCCATGATTCACTATGGTAGTTCAACGAGAGGGAAACCATGGTGCATCATGGGAGATAAACCTCTCCCAGCCAGACTATAAGTCCCTCACAGCCCCATTCAGCTCCTGTGAGACACTATGGAAATGCAGGTGGACAGACTGATATCAGAGTGACATGTTTCGAGTGGGATTAGCCTCACAGAAAATGAAATGTTTCAATTTTACCAATGGAAAATTTGGAAAAATTTGGGAAAAAAAATATTTCCCCCAACAGGAAAATTTTCTATTTTGGGAAAACTGCATTTCTGGCAAAAAAAAAAAATAAATAAATTAAAAACAGATTTTTTTTTACCAAATTTAGTGACTGTATGCATTTTTTCCTCCCATGCATATCAAAATTCACAGAATCCATGTAGAGCTGATGTTTTGTGGTAGGAAGAACATAGTATCTACAGTACCTAGCTGTTGTTTTGGAGAACATGTTAGGCAATTTGGTGCCTTGCCCAGGGCCAGCTCCAGCGTTTTTGCTGCCCCAAGTGGCCAAAAAAAAAAAGCCACAATCACCGGCACTTCAGCGGCTGCTCTATCACCACCACCTCATTCTTTGGTGGCAATTCCATGGGCCACCCCAAGCACCTGCTTGCTGCGCTGATGCCTGGAGCCGGACCTGGCCTTACCACATGACAAAAGGTACCTCAGAATTTGCCCCCATAAATATAAGTGATGCGAATACAGATTGGTCTATATGGACTGGATAGACTTTTTTTTTTTTTTTGAAGGTTGGTCTTCCTTTCCTTTTCCTCTCAACATTCTTTCTGAAATGGTTTTTATTTTTGGATTTGTGTAATGAATAACTTATCCTGTATGTTTGGATTAAGGAAGCAGAAATAGACCAAAGTAATAATGATTTTGTTCTGGATCCAGATCAACTTTCACCAGAAATTGTGCACTGTGGTGCTTAGGCCCCTTTGAAATGGGACTTAGGTGCTTTTGACCTTTAGGTTAGAGTTTGGGGTTTAGCTTCAGATTAAACAAAAGCAACATGACATTTGTATGTAATGTTGTAGAAGCTGGCCTTCACACCTCTAGATAATGTTGTTCCTAGTTCTCAAAGTATCCTGGAAAAATGAGGATATCAGATGTTCACCTTAATCTAGACCAATAGCATGTTTTCTATATGAAAGTCAGTTTTCATTTGCTTTTGTTTTTCCTGAATTTTTCAGGACAGAGATTTCAAAGCAGCAAAACCAGAAATATTGTTAATGTTTTAATTTTTTAAACTGAAATTGATTGCCAAATGTTGTTTCATTGCAATATGAATCTAGTTAGCAAAAGAGAACAAATACAACCACCTTTACATTATTTCAAACCGTACAAAGCCTTCCGCAAAAATCCTATTTTTTGTTGCTTTTTCTTAAAGCAAAACAATAAAATAACTTGAGAAATGAATTGGCACTCAGACAGAGGCAGCTATGGTCTAGGACGAGTGCATGGGTGGTCAGGACCTAGGGTCAGAGTGCAAGCAGGGAAGCTGGGCTGGAGTGGACTGGAACAAGGCTGGAAACAGGAGTGATTACAGCTGTGGACATATGTGTTGAGCTGCTCATGACCTGCTGCTGAGCTTACATGCAGATCTGTCGGCTCCTTCCTGTCAGTTGGGTGAGCTAGTCAATCAGATAATTCTGCTGCAGCACAGCCAGACTCATTAACCAGTCTGAGGTCTGAGCCAGCTAGCCCCATGTTCAGCTGAGGGAACTAAGGTGTGTAATTCCCAACAACACCCCACGCTCCTTTCAAGGGTGCTTTCTAGGGGCCTTTGGCCTGGGCTTCTCAGGATGGATCCAGTGAATGTCCTGTACTAACCCTTGTGCATGAATGTTCTCTGCCAGTTCCCATGCCCAGTCATCAGGACCATACTCTCCCCAGTCCACCAAGTAATGAATTTTGGCCCCAACTTGCTTGGAGTCAAGAATCTGTTGGACAAGATATTAGTCTTTTTTAGAGACTATTATGGCCAGTGGTGGCAGGTTGGATCGAGCTGGGAATGGGTTCTCTAGGTAAGGTTTTTAAGAGGGAGACATGAAACACAGAATAGGTCTTCGTTGATTCTGATAACTGAAGCTTGAGTGTCATCAGGTTGATCTGCTCAAGAATCTTGAATGAGCCTAGCTAATGGTTGGGGTGATTTGAGATTCCAAAGCTGATAACCAAACTTTGTCCCTGATGCTAAAGTTTTGGCATCCAACTATTCTATAAGTTTTTGTTATACATGATGCAGATGGGTGACCAGGTCTGCTACTGCAGGGATTGTGGAGCCTGTGGGAGCCTCACAATGCTGAGTGAAAGCAGGGATGGAAGCCATAATTGGCATAGAATGTGTTCTGTTGGGTGGAAGCATGGTTGAATTGTTGTAAGTGAACTTGGTATATGGCAGTAAGGACACCTACTTATCCTGGTTATAATATAGGAAGTACTGGAGGTACTGCTTTAAGACCTGGCTTACCTGTTCAATCTGTCCATTGGTCTGTGGGTGGTATGCTGATGGCATAAGATTTCTACATCCAGGAGCTTAAAAAAAACCCAAACAAAACAAAAACAAAAACCAAGCACTTACACTAGAAATGGGAGACAAATTGTGGACTTTGATCCAACACAATACCAGTCAGCAGTCCATGGAGCTGGAAAATGTGCTCTAGAAAGATGTGAGCTATTTCTGGTGTGGTAGGGACTGGGTGAGAAGGGACACAGTATGCCATTTTAGTTAAGAGGTCAATTGTGATTACTCTTACTGTACAACTGTGGGAGTCTGGAAATTCTGCAATGAAGTTCAGTTACGCTACAAGCAAGGGCAGAGATGTGGTGGGAAACAGATTGAGGAGACGAAGCAATTTATGAGCATATACCCAGACAACTATGTTTTTTGTTGTAATTCAACCAAAGTGACCAGCAAGTGGTGAATCATGACATAATTTCAGAACTTGGAGCCCAGGTGAGCCATCCAAGACACAATGCATTCACTGTGACGGGGAAGCCCATTCTGTAGTCAGAAACACAAGGAAGGTTGGGTTTCTTCACTGACCAAGCTCTGGAAAATCTGGGTGGCAAAGGGATCGGGGCAGCCATTAGGCTCCTGTCCATCGTTCCTTTGACAAAGTTAGATGACATCAAAAGCGTTAAATGATTCTGTGCATGAGATGACATATTAATCTTTGCAGGATACAGCATTTCTTTCTCCATTACTTGCACCTGGGCAGTACATCATGATGAACTCAAATCAGGATAAGAAAAGTAATTTATTTTTCTGGCTGTGCAGAGATACTAAGTTCATGTGGTCCATAAGAACTTGAACTGGGCCCTTTCTATGAGGTGCTGCCACTCTTCAAAAGCTGCCTTAATTGCTAATAGTTCCAGTGGATTAATTTTTGGAAATAAAAGGTATGTGGAGGGAGTTGGTTATGGGAACCCATTTGCTGAGTTAAAACAGCTCCTATGGTAAAAAAAATTGATGACTGTCTTGGTGAGATCCAGATGGATGGGAGCCATAGTGAATGCTTTCTTCAGCTGGTTGAAGATGACCTATGCCTCAGGTGACCAGATAAACTGGACCCCTTTCCAAAGAAGTACTGCAAGGGGGCTATCAGACAAGAAAACCCTTTGATGAAATGCTGCTAAAAGTTACAATAATTCCTTGGTTTGCTAACCCTCCACCCCCATCCTTTGTGTCTCTTGGAGCTAACCATTTGGAAATTGTGGATATCGTACCATAATTAGTCTTTTGGGTGATAAAGTGTACCAGAGGAATGTGATCATAAATTTCTCCAGCGTAACACAGACGTGATTCTGGCAAAGCATTCCAAAACTTGGAGTATATGTTGGTCACAAAGGGCCTGATTATCTGAAAAATAAGAATATAATTGAGGTATATAATGATGAACTCATCCAATATGTCTGATGGTGTCATTGATAAAAATGTCACATGAGTGTTGCGCAACCTAAAGGCATTACTAAGCAGTCAAAGTACTCATATCAGGTTTGGAAGGCAGTCTTCCACTCATCCTTTTCCTGGATACAGAGTGAGTTATAAGCCCCATGGAGGTCCAGCTTGGTGAAGATTTTCAGAGTGGAGTTTCTTGAAGAGGTCATTTATAACTAGTAAGGGATATCTATTTTGAATGGTAATCTTTTTCAAAGCCTGTTCCATATCTCTAATCATTTTTCTTGCCACCTTTAATATATATTTGTTTGAGATAGAGTGACCAGAACTACACACACACTATTCAAGATATGGGTGTACTATGGATTTATATGGCATCGTTATGGTATTTTCTAACTTATTATCTAACCTTTTTCCTAATGGTTCCTCACATTCTGTCAGCTTTTTTTGAGTGCCACTGAACATTGAGTTGATGTTTTCAGAGAACTGTCCACTATCACTCTCTCTTGAGTAGTAATAGCTAATTTAAAATCCATCATTGTGTATATATATAGTTGGATTGCTTTTCCAATGTACATGAAATTCAGTGTTGATAACTGCAAAGTAATCTGCCATTTTGTTGCACAGTCACCCAGTTTATGAGATCTCTTTGTAATTCTTCATTCAGCTTTGGATTTATCCATCTTGAGTAATTTCATATCATCTGCAAATTTTGCCACCTCATTGTTCACCCCCATTTCCAGATCATTTATGAATATATTGAACAGCATTCGTCCCAATACAGATCCTTGGGGGACCCCACTGTTTATCTCTCTCCATTCTGAAAACTGATCATTTCTTCCTACCCTTTGTTTCCTATCTTTTAACCAGTTACTGATCCAGGAGAGGACCTTCCTCATATCTTATGACTGCTTGCTTTTCTTAAGAGCCTTTGATGTGGCATCAGAGGCAGGGCCGGCTCCAGGCCACAGCGCGCCAAGCACGTGCTTGGGGTGGCATGCTGCGGGGGGCGCTCTGCAGGTTGCCGGGAGGGCGGCAGGTGGCTCCGGTGGGCCTCCTGCAGGCGTGCCTGTGGAGGGTCTGCTGGTCCCGTGGCTCCGGTGGAGCATCCGCATGCATGCCTGCGGGAGGTCCACCACAGCCACGGGACCACTGGACCCTCCACAGGGATGCCTGCAGGAGGTCCACCGGAGCCACGGGACCGGCAAGCGGCAGAGTGCACCCCTGCGGCATGCCGCCATGCTTGGGGCGGCGAAATTGCTAGAGCTGGCCCTGATCAGAGGCATTATCCACTGGATCATCTGGGTCCATATGTATGTTGATCCTCTCAAAGAATTCTAATAGATTGATGAGACATGATTTTCCTTTACAAAAGCCATGTCAACTCTTCACCATATTGTGTTCAGTTATATATCTGATAATTCTGTTCTTTCCTATAGTTTCAGTGAGTCTGTCTGGTACTGAAATTAGGCTTACCAGCCTATAATTACCAGGATCACCTCTGGAGTCTTTTGAAAAAAAAATTAATGTTACATTAGCAACCCTCTAGTCATCAGATTAGAGGAATGATATAAGTGATTTGTTAAATACAACAGTTAAAACAATGAGGAGTCCTTGTGACACCTTAGAGACTGACAAATTTATTTGGGCATAAGCTTTTGTGGGCTAAAACCCACTTTATCAGATGCATGGAGTGAAAAATACAATAAGCAGTATATATATTACAGCACATGAAAAGATGGGAGTTGCCTTACCAATTGTGGGGTCAGCGCTAATGAAGCTAATGCCCAAATAAATTTG
>NC_133770.1:256895873-256903345 GCF_003597395.2 Chelonoidis abingdonii | reverse complement strand
ACTGGAGAGGTTTTAGTTGGGGGCTGTAGGTGACGGCTAGTGGTGTTCTGTTGTTTTCTTTGTTGGGCCTGTCCTGTAGTAGATGACTTCTGGGTACCTTTCTGGATCTGTCAATCTGTTTCTTCACTTCACCAGGTGGGCACTGTAATTTTAAGAATGCCTGATAGAGATCCTGTAGGTGTTTGTCTGAGGGATTGGAGCAAATGTGGTTGTATCTTAGAGCTTGGCTGTAGACAATGAATCATGTGAACTTTTGACTTTGTTTGGCCATTGTGGCATTTCTTTTCCGTGGTGACATTTCTTTTCCTGGTCCTCTTACTGTTTCTTTTTAAATCTGGGGTATACGTGGCTTAATGGGTCAGGGTGATATAATTTGTGACTTGTGCCTGCTCTGGTACATTCTGGGCCTGCAGGCCATTGACCTGGGTATGTAGTTTCTGCAAGGCACCCACTAACTCCACCAAAGAGATGTTGGCTTTAGTGGGGACCATCCCTGCAGCTAAAACATGTCTTCTCAAATGGTCAAGGACTGGGACATGGGCAGTCAAGCCTAGTGGTCAGACCAGTGGCAATCAAGAATGAGGAGTCAAGCCAAGAATCAGAACTGAAGCTAGGAAGCATGAGTCAAGCCAAAGGTCAGAGCTGGAGTCAGGAGCAAGCAGGATAGCAGAGCTGGAATGGACTGGAGCGGGACAGGAACAATGCTGGAGCGAAGCTAGGAATAAGGCAAGCACAGGGTATACGCATTGAGCAGACAGCGACCTGCCACTGAACTTAAACGCTAACTTGCTAGCTCCTTGCAGCCAATTTAACAGGCTGGTCAATCAGGTGATTCTGCTGCAGCCTAGCTGGGTTTGTTAACCAGCCTGAGGACTGAGCTGGTTAGCCCCAGGCTCAGCTGAGGAAATTCAGGTCCAAAGCTGCTGACTCCATGTTGTTGTTTGATCTCAGTATTAACTTTCCCTAAAGTCTAATGATGGAGTTCGACTATGGGTAATATGAGAGAGACAAGGTGGATGAAGTAATATTTCTTATTGGATCAAGTGGTGTTGGTGAGAGACAAAAGCTGTTGTGTTAGAGCTCTTCTTCGGGTCTGGGAAACGTACACAGAGGGTCACAGCTAAATACAAGGTGGAACAGGTAGTTTAGCATAAAGAGTTAACACATATTTCAAGGGACCATTTAAGGTGAAGTGGCCCATTAACACTCCTCCAGGCATGGGGTTCAGGGGGGAGAGAAAAAGGCTTGCATTACTTAAAGAAAACAAAAAGAGAGAGATTTAGGCTATGTCTACATTAAAGACCTCACAGCAGCACAGCTGTGCCCCTGTAAGATCTCATGTAGCGGCTCTGTGCCAATGGGAGAGAGCTCTCCCATTGCCATAATAAAACCGCCTCAACGAGAGGTGGTGGCTATGTTGGCAGGAGAAGCTCTCCTCCTGCCATAGCGCTGTGCATGCTACCACGTACACTGTCAAAACTTATGTCACTCAGGGGTGTCTTTTTTTCACTGATATAAGTTGTAGTGTAGAAATGGCCTTAGATTCTTAAGCACCTAAGTGACAATCTTTTAAAGGTATTTTGGCACCTAAAGATGCAGTTAGGTGCCTAGGCCCCTACCACTCATTGATGGATTTCCCCCATTTGGTCCACTGTCCACCAAGGCAAACTACTTGATGTAAATCTTCCCTCTTTCTTTATTTGTATGTTAATTTATAGGACAGATGGAAACTGGGAAATGTAAATTTACAACTGGATTCTAAACACCCCAGAGTCTGGGTTTGTTTGGCTCTGGAGTTTGGACCATTAGAAATATAGGGGCTAGTTGAAAAATTCAGATCTATTTCTGTGTTCTGATTTCAAACACATCTCAGAATTTGAGAATATTTGATCTTTAGTTGTTTGAATGTTTTCTAGACAGCTGCTTTTCTTAATATGTCACACATAAATCACCACATTTTTAATAAGCATGAACCAGATCTGGGATAGCTGGTTACTTTTCTTGATGCTTTATTCATAAGATAATTAATGTAGGCACATAAAATTTGCATGTGGTTACTTCTGGATATTATGCGGGTCTGTGAGACATCATATATTAGAGTTGTTTTTTATTGCTTTTCACAACTCTTGTTGCGTGCAGATTGCAGCATATTATTAACAGATCAGCCAGAAGCAGGTCTGGATGGACTGTGAAGAGCTTTGATAACAGAGATAAGAAAATGCCAGTATTCTCTTTCTATTGGATTCTGCTCTTTTCAGGTATTTATATTTGATCCGTTTTTTTCCCCAAAAAGGAGTATATCACATATACCTAATTTACTCTTTGGGGAGCTCATGCTGCGGATTCCCATTAGTCTCTCTTTTCTTGAGTATTAACTCAAAGGCTCCCTTACCTAGCATTCTCCCTGTTCCCCACTTGGAAAGGCAGGGAAAGAGGGGAATGAGAGAAATACTTCAAGCTAGTAGAGATGTTAAAGATGAGAGAATAATAAGGAAGCTGTGTTATCAAGAGGAAAGCTAGGTAGTGCTAGGTAACAATCATTCTCTGTTCCAGTGCCTGACAATGCTAGCCCATCACTTCTCCCTCCTCCTCCAACTTCTTATAAAGAAATTAGCACTTCTATTTACTTTCCCTTGACCCCCTCCCTTTGCTGCCACTCAAACCAACTTTCCTTTCCACTTGCCTGGAAGCAGCTGGGCTTCCACTTTTTAATTGGAGAAGCAGTGCTGCTTCATATGAGTAGCATTGGCGTTTGGCAGCTTTAGATGTGCTAAATTCAATCAAAATACCCACAAGTAGCAGAGAAATCAGACAATTCTTCTTCCCACTCATTACTTGCGAAACCTGAATCTTTTCCGCAGGTAACAAACTCTTTAATTTTTAAATGTTTTAAAATATTTTTAAAATGTAACTTAATTCAGATGAAGGGAAGCTTTTCTATACAGATGAATGAGATGATTTTGAGAACTGCTGCCCTCCCCCCCCACCTGCCATTTCCCAAGCAGACATGCCATTGTTATGAAATGTCATGTCTCTTTACAGACTGACTAAAATTGAGTGACATAACTGGGTAGGATGTCCTGGAACTATTTCATGTGAGCTGAGAGCATTCTGAAAAAAAAAAAAAAAAACCACCTTTTTTCATCTACAAATTGCATTTTGGTGAAAATTAAATGTCTTTAAAGTGTGTAAGATTCTGAAACATATAAAAAATCTCCTTTCTAGTTCAGAAGTGCAAGCTGATAGTTTCACATTAGAGGCAGTGATCTGATGTATGTGGGTCTTTTTTGACATTGTTAAGAGTTTTCATAAATATAACAATGGGCAGGCAGAGATATTGGCTAAGTTGAAAAATATTTAAAACTGCTCGAAGAAACCAGCTTTATTGGGGCACTACAAACTTTCTACAAGCAACACTTGTGTAAATGAATGTAAAGGCTCTAGTCTGCTCCCATTGAAGTAAATGAAGTAAATGGAGTAAGATACTGGAGCATGATGGGTTGCTCTATTCACCGCTGGATGGCACCGCCTGCTGGCAGTTCTGGGGATTATCTCCATCAGGCCTATCCTCCCTCCAGGGATTACATCCTCTGCAGCTCCTCTCTTCCTTCAGGAATCACAGGATTCTCTTCTTGACTCAGCCCTCCAGCCAGATCACTACTGTGGTTTCCCTCTCTGGGGGCAGGGAGGGGAGGCAGGCATAATCAAAGTTCCTGCTCTCCAGCAGTCTTCCGCTTCACTACCTCACGGTGCCACTCCCATTGTGGCTGGCAGAGGAATCAGGACTCACTCTTGACCAAAGGTGAAAGTAAGCCGTTCTGGCGTACCAGCTCTTTGCAGTGCCAGACTGGACCAGCTTCTGCAGCAGTGATTTAAAAGACCAGGGCTTCAGCCACTACAGGGATCCCCAGGCTCTTTAAATCCTTGCCGGACTTCAGGCAGGGATTTAAAGGGCCTGGATCTCCAGCCCCTGCGGGGAGCTCTTGCTGGGCCAGTGTGGGGAGCATACCCCATCACAGGGTGGCAGAAATGGGCAAACAGAAAGCAAAATTTGTGTTCTGTATTGGTGTTTTTATTGTAAAAAGCCTTGTAATTCAAAGTTACTTCTGTTCCACATTGCTTCCATTTGAGACACTTCCATACAGGGCCAGACAGTTATGAAGTGAGCATGCCAGCAGAAGCAGGCTGTAGCGTCCTAAAAGATAGGCAGCCCACATAACTCCCTAGAAATCAGCTGCTTGAGATAGGATTTTGCCTCCCTGATGGATAATCTATCTCCTCTGCCCTCAGAGCTTCTCCTGTAGGTTGCTGAAACTCTACAATAACCCACTGCAGGTCAGTGCTTTAAAGGCACAAATTTTCCTGTGATGGGGTATAGTAGTGCAACTTTAATAATGACTGCTACCTATGGAGCCTGGAGCTGTGGGGTCCCCCACCACCTGTGGAGGCCCAGAGCTCTAGACTAATCCCTGCTACCAGAGGCTGGGAGCTCAGGAGGCCCCGTTGTCAGAGGTGGTAGGGGTACCGCGCAGCTCCCAGCCACCAAAGGCAGCAGTGGGGGGTGCGGTGAGGACCCTGCAGCTCCCAGCCGCCACGGCCGAAGTCATGGAGGTCTCTGGAAGTCACAGCTTCTGTGACTTCTGCAACCTCCATGACAAAAATCGGAGCCTTCACTACAATCCGTTGTTGCATAACAGAAACCACTAGCACAGAAGAGATGTACACAGGCTCAGTGCTAGCAGTTCCCATTGCAGGATTAGGGCCCCAAGTGCATAGATCAGAAAGGCACATCTTGTGCTGTTTTTACCAACTAGATAAATATATATTTTGGTAATTTATTGAAATGCATGTTATGTAGCTGTTAGACAGGAATATTCTGGTCTATCATTGAATATGCTTATGGCATATATTCCTCCCCAAATAACTGCCTTTGGAACTGCGTGGGTCTGTTGTGCCAATCTGTAGTTAGAACATGTGCTAGCCTGAAAAAAATTATGGAAATGTGTAAGGAAAAAATGCATTTTACTTGTGCAGATACAAATTTTTCATATAGTTTGTTTTTTTAAAATTCACAGTACCAAAAATAATTAGATTTGTGGACTAATCCCTGGCCAATTTTCATATTTTAAATGGAAATTATATGTACATTTGTGATCTCAAATCAATTTTAAGATAAGCGAGGTCGGGAGAGTTGACACTCGGGCTAAATTCTGTTACAGCTACCGTATGCCATTGCAATTGGCATGGTTGCACGAGTGCAAAGGAGGTAAGAATTTGGTCCATGTAACCTTAAATTGTGAAAGGAATAGTTTCTACAATTAGTAAAACTAAGAATCACTTCTGAGCTGAGACAGTTGGGTGGGATTTTCAAAAGCGCCCAGCCTTGGCCTAACTCTGCCCCTGATTAAGTCAGTGGCAACATTCCCACTAAGTTCAACAGGAGAACAGTTAGACCAACACTGAACACATTTGAATCTCCCTCTTTAAACCCAGCTTCACACTCCAGTGCAGCGTCAAAGCCAAATTAGTGAAGTTACTCCCAATGGGCCGGTCCTGGCTCATGCTAATTTCCTCAAATGGTGTCAGGGATACTTAAAGCTGCTCTAAAGAGACAGCTTGGGAGTCTCCCAGAATGCGGGCAGCTGGAGAGGCAACATGGCTGGTGAAGAGCTCTGTCCCACCCTCTGCCCTTCACCCAGCACAGGAGTCTGTTAAAGGCATGCTGAGGCAAGACTGGAACATGCTGCCCTCCAGCAATCTTTGGCTGGCATAACCTCAAGCCTCCCTAATTTATGTTGGTGTTGAATCTGCCCCCAGCTAATCTCCTGGTATACTCAGGGAGGGGAGGCATGATCTGGCCCCTCGTGCTCTGATCATAACTTTTTTCTGTTATTTATCTCATTACATGAAAACATCTCCATTAAAGCAGCATTAGTCAGTTGGTTGGGCAGAGCACACTTTTATTTTAAATAGAGTGCTCTTGTGCCCTATCCTGTGGTTCTGTGCATTTTTAGAATTCCTTATAAAGCACGATCAGAATGAGTAGCCTATCTGAAATAGGAAGCCCAGATCCGCTTGAAGTTCCCTCCAATCCTATTCCCTAGATTGCTTTTCTTGCCCTCTCCTTCACCACTGAGCAAACATAAGGGCCTCACAGCATGCCTAATGGAAAGGTTTGCAGCTATTTCAGACCAGCATGTGGTTTAAATTATAGATTCAAGGGCTGATCACAAAAGATGCACTTCCTGGCAGCTCAATCATTTCAGCTGATACCAAAAGTGACAGTATCATATGGGGAGGAAAAGGTAGTTTTTCACAAACGGAACTCCAAAACCATTCAGATCTTTACTGAGTAGTTAATACACACTCCTCCCCCGCAAACCTCAGATTCCACCTGGAAACTAAGAGGCAGCCCAAGCAGATTACAGAGCATCCACAGAATGAGCTCTCATTGTCAAACAAAAGTTAATGATCCACACTGACTTCATTATCCAGCTGGTCTGAAGGTGTGGTCCCAAGTACAGGCCTTAGCTATTGTTAGCCCTATAGGGATTTCTCTCAGAGGAAATGAATAAAGATGGAAATGTAGAGACACAAAACTGGGAATAGAACGAGCCTTCTAGAGAACAGGGGAGGCTTCTAGAAACATCAATCCATCTCTTGACTTTAGAACAAGAAAATCAGTTGGTGTGATAGATTTGATGTCTGGTCTACTGTATGAATCTACAACATTTTCCATCAGGTGAAAAACCTGACTTAGCTATTTCTCAGGTGTCCAATAAATTGTTTAAAAAATCTGGTTTTGGAAGAATCTAAGGAGGGGTGAATTTGATATTTTCCAGACTGTTGTCTTGATCTTTCCCCATTCTTCATTTGATAAATCCATATGTAGTTCATTCTCTCACTTTAACATCCATGGTAAAGTTAGTGACTTACTCAGAAGCGTTCTTATAGAGCAAAAGTTGTATCTGAGTGGTTATGACTCCTATGAGCATGAATAAGAACTAGCATAAAATAGTTGTTTTATCAGATTTTATTATTAATTTACATGGTTTGCACAAACTGTACAAAATCCTGGAAACACTGCAAGTTTTCTAGCCATTTATTTTCGTTTTAAAAGAATTAATGAATATTTTTGTATTATGACTAGATTTGGCTAAATGTTGCACATCCAGAAAGATGTTCATAGGTAGGTTCATAGATACCACAATGACAGGGACTATGTAAAACCTAAAGGGGACAGATATGACAGAGTTATGTACATGCCACTAAAAATCATCTATAAGTACTTGAGTGAATTTAAAGTTGAATCACGTGGGCTGTGATTTTGTGCTCACTCACCATGAACCTTTAAAAGCAGCAAAGAATCCTGTGGCACCTTATAGACTAACAGATGTTTTGGAGCATGAGCTTTCGTGGGTGAATACCCATTTCGTCAGAGGCATGTAGTGGAAATTTCCAGAGGCAGGTAT
>NC_133770.1:256871495-256895312 GCF_003597395.2 Chelonoidis abingdonii | reverse complement strand
CTCAACTGCTAGAACAGGGCCTCATCCTCCCTGATTGAACTAACCTCATTATCTCTAGCTTGCTTGCATATATATACCTGCCCCTGGAAATTTCCACTACATGCATCTGACGAAGTGGGTATTCACCCACGAAAGCTCATGCTCCAAAACATCTGTTAGTCTATAAGATGCCACAGGATTCTATGCTGCTTTTACAGATCCAGACTAACACGGCTACCCCTCTGATACATGAACCTTTGAACACTTGAGTTTTGCATACACAGGTGTTCATAAGAAGTGAATTTTAAGTTATTCTCCTTTTCATGCTTGCATATTAAAAGTATAGTGCTTTATATTGGATAGAATGCTGTTTGAAAGGATTCCCCAAACCTCTTGTCCTAGTGAAAGAACACAGCTGTCAGGAATCAGGGCCTGCACCAGAACCACTGTGAAAGCAAGGATGGCCTCAGAACCAATCTCCAGGCAACCTAATGAGCACAGCTGGCCTGGTAGGCTGCGTGATTGACTGCACCAACTGATTGGTTGGAAGGGTCAGCAGACCGGCTTTTAAGCCAAGCAACAGCAGTACCACTAATTTAGTAGCTGCTCAAAGCATTCACTCCTCTCTGCTATGGCCCCACTGTTTCCTCACTCCAGGTAACTTGGTTCTGGCCCCCAGCTCCAATTCCTGATCTCTCACTTCAGCTCTGACCCTTAGCACTGGCATGTGGCCTTTGACTCTGGTTCTGACCCTTACCTCTGACTCCTGTACACCTTGAAAATTCCAACCTTAGTGGCTGTACAGCTCTAGCTTAGTGCCCAGAATAGAGACCATATATTCAAGATGCAAGCAGCTCCCTTGAAAATTCCCTTTGTTTCCTGAATCCCCAAACAGAGTGATCAAGTTCCCTACCATCTAGCAGAGGCTCTTTCCCTATACACTTTTAAGTGGTGCTGCATTTCAGGTCTAAAATTGATATTCAATACCGGTCAATCTAATGGACTAACTGTCACCGCTTCCCTGGGAGATGGCTGTTTCTCTATTAGGGTTTCTGTATTTCTCATCACCAAGGTGTCTGTAAGAAGTGCAATATCTCCATTCTACAGTTCACATAGAGAAATGAAGGCACAGATAATTTAAGTGGCTTGCCTAATGTCATACAGGAAGTCAGAGGCAGTATTTCAAATCATACTCATGTCTTTTAGCTCCCAGTTTCGTGCTTTACCCATTAGATTTCCCCCTCTCTTTGGGGAAAAGGGCATAGATCATAAACTGTAATTTCTATGATTCTGTTATCTGTCTTGTTTTGCTGCTATCAGCCTCTGCCATTGATTCTAATTGATTAAAGTAAGCCAAAACACCTCTATTGGCTACACAGTCACAGAAGCTATTGTTTATATTGAAAAATATATCTAGTTTAGAGTTAGTTTAGTTATGATGACTCCTCCTTACCACAGTCATGCAAGATCAGGACTGGCAGCCTTTGGGCAATTTGATTGATATGAATCACCAGTAAACATGTTTAATGAACATACCTGGTCTTTCAGCTGCTAATACTTACAGCCATCTGTTAAAATGGCATGGTCCTTCATCCCAGGTTGAAAGGATTTTATTCTGTATGCGAGGCAGTGATGACTTTAAATGGGAAGCCTGTATAACACTGCAGGCTAAATCTGTCTGAATTAAGTCTTTCCTGTTTTACTGAAGCATGCATTGGAACTATACACCGGCCAACAGTTCAGCACACCTGCAGACAATTACCGGTTTGTGTGACAAAAGAAACACCTGAGCAGCAAAGCAGAGGAGTGCGCAGAATTCACAGTCAGGTGTCACTGTCCACAGAGCAGGCTGTACTCTGGCAAGCATCTGGGAAACCTAAGACCACCAAAGAGCTTAGCAGGAATTGATCATGCACCTTCTGTGCAGTGGGTTGATAATATAGGATTTAAGCTCAGCAGCAATGGTGAGATACTATGGCTCTATGGAGACTCCACATGCTAAGCATAAGAAAATTGACAATTAATTTTACTACTGCATTTGGGACCTGATTCTGAGATGCTGATGGTCTCCTGGGAAGTGCTGAGGTCTCATGAGTCCTAATGGAGGCAATGGAAGTAGAGGGTGCTCAGCACCTTGCAGGATCAGTATCTAGGCTGAATAAAATGTTCAAGAGTTTGTCTTTCCCTGACTCTTTTGCAGTAGTTCCTGTAAAAAGAAAAAGTAAGTCAGATTGGAAACACTAAAATGGTTGTCATGTATTACTGTGTGTAGCTGAGCTTGTTAGTACTGAGGAGATCAAGATGTGGTCTCGGAATAGGAATGAGTAGATTATATATTCATTTAATTAAACTGCTAGATATAAAATTTGTCAGTGAATAGAGACAGCACTGAAATCATCAAGGAGTGTTCTGTGGATTATTTAAAGTATGTATTCTGAGTATGTGCCATTAGAGACTTACGCAGCACATATAGGAGGTTAGTTCGAAAGAGCAGACAATAGAGCCATTTGAAAAATGGTGACAGTTTTTCACAAATAATTTAACTGAAATTTTCAGCCAGCTCTACACAACAGTGGTTTCTAAAAAGAGATAGAGTGTCTTTCCACTGCATCAGCTAGACTATTGTATGGAATGCTTAATTTATTAGAACAGGCGTGAGTAAATGTGGTACATAGTTGACAACACCAGAGAGAGTCTCAGGGAAAGATTTAGGAGGCGATGAGAAGAGATTCATAAATTGGTGAGCAACTGTTGCATTTTGGGAGTTTGCGTCCTCTACCAGCCAGCTTGGAGAGGTATAATCTGAATAGAAGACTCAAAGCCTACAGGTCTGCTTTGCTGCATGTTCCTCTGGCTTGCCTGAGGATTTTCAGGTGGAAATCTGATCAAAAGCTACTCCTATGAACAGCAATAACTGCCTTTGCACTTTATCCTTCTCCAAATATGTAACTGGGGGTGGAGACTGAGAAGGCATAATTTTGGGGAGGATAGACTGAGGGAGAGCCATTGAGGAGATGGAGACTGGGTGGAACAGAATGAAGGAGAGGGCAATCTCATGAAATGACCAAGGATCTAGGAAGGTGGATCTTAAATTTCCCCACTGATCAGCTTCCCTTGAAAGCTTGCCATCCAACCTCATTTGCTCTGAAAACAGAACTAAGTGCAATGTGCTGAGGTTTTAGACTTCTATTACGTGACCCAGTGTTTGTAATGAGATTGGAACAGAAGAACAGGAATTGGATGAACTTTCCATTTCCTTCGTTTCAAACCCACTCCTGGGTTCAAAAGGTAGATTCACACTTGCACATTGTGGGGCAACCATTTCACTTAAAAGAGACTAGAAAAGGGGCAAAAAGAGAGAATTCAATGAGAAAACATGGTGGACAGAGAAGAGATACCAGGAACAGTGACACACAAATACAGATAAATTGAAAATGGACCAGAAAAGAGCAGAAATACTAACAGAGAAGAAAAATACAGTGTATATACTATATATAGGCCACATGGACCCAGCTAGGGTTGTTTTTTTTAATGTTCTTTTATCCCTAATGCAAAGCATAAGCTCCACTTTAGTAGGGGAAAAACATGGTGGCATTTTACACTGAGTGATCAGAGCGCAGAAAAAGGCCCTGGATTTAAATGAATTACTGAGAGGGAAAAGGATTTAGAAATTGAAACTCGTTTTGAACACTTGAAACATTTGTGTGAGAAGTTTGTGCAAACTCAGCTTGTTCCTCCCTAATCAAAAGTGGTTATGCATATATAATTCAAAGATGACCCAAAGTCTGAAAACTCAAATCCAGATATGCACTTCAGAGACAGTAGGATTTGAGAATTTAGTATTACTGTTGTATATACAGGCTTCACATTTGCTTATAGGCTGATGTTGAAGATGGGAAGATTCTTCTTCCCATCTTCCCACCCTTGGTTATTTAGTTCTTTGATACCCCCTCAAAGTTCTAAATGATACCCTCAGCTTGTGTAATATCTTACATATAGCACAGGAAAAACATGTAAGCCCTTTTTCCAGGTGTATAGGCCACCAATTGACCTGGTAACTGCCAAAGTTGATCAATTTAGGCCCTATATTGCAAAATTCCTGGCTCTAGAAATCCCATAACTTCAACAGGAAGTTTATGCATGGAGGGATTGCAAATTTAGACCCTTAAGAATAGTGGATTCTATAGATTTCAATGTAAGGCTTACTTTGCGGGCTTAAGAAATGCATCTATCAGACACAGACAGTTACCTTAAAACTGATCTGCATCCAGGTAGATGGTTTATAGGCTGTCAGGCCACACTGCTGGTTTAGATTTGAGGAATTACTCTGGGAGAACAAGGCAGGTTCTATTTTTGACATTTCAGCAATGAGACCACTTGTACATTATGACCCAATTTGATTTACTGTAAGAAAATAAGAGTGCTGTAATTTGTAAAAGACATTTATTACATGAGTTAAAAAAAAATGCTTAGCGTCTCTGTCCATCCCCATCTGGTTTTATTTTAATCTCACTCTAGTCACATATGAAATTTTGCTTAGCTGTCTTCATTTTCTTAGTCAATCTTGATTAATGGCCTTCAAAGTAAAAATAATTGGCCAGCATCAGGCTTGTTTTATAACTCTTGTTCACAAAGAATGTGAAAGGCTGGAAAATGAGCCTAAACAGAAGGAATGCATTACGTTAGCCTTTGAGAAAGAGCAGTCCTCCATTTGTGTTTCACCGTGTATTTTTATAACAGGCGCCTCCTTGACCGTCCATGATATTGCAGATATGCAGTGCCAAAAGCTTATGTATACTTCATCAAACTGACTGTGTCACCTCGGAATCTCCAAACAACCACATATGTTAAGGCAGTGCTGAGCAGAGCAAACAACAATGGACCAAAGAGCTTAATAATGTAAATGATTAAGGTGGCTCTGGGTGTGAGATCTAGAGCTTAAAATTGGTTGTGGGACTAAGTGTCTGAGCAGCTGAAAGGATATTTTTTGTTTAAGTGGGTCTCTAATTGTTGTTTTACTCTTGCTTTTAAATTTAAGGACAGTTGCAGTGCATTTTGGGCAATTGGATCCCACTTGAACACAGTAGACTAAAGTCATATGTTGACTTCAGCAGGGATATATGTGGCCATGTGGGTTTATAATTTCCTTTATTTCCTTTCAACGTATCCAGTTCTGGCAGATCCAGTCAACCAATCTGGTTATAAGTTAATGTATTAAATTGCTTGCACTGATTATAAGTTTAATATTTTAAATTGTTTCATGTTACACATAGTAGACTAATTTGTTTAGTTCAAAATGGTTTATTCTAGCAAATCACAGGTTGCTTTTAAATATAAGCTTGTTGCTGAAAAACTTCTAAAGGAGTTAGTAGCAGAACAGAGCCCGTACTCCCAGGGGCTAATTGTTAGAGTATGGTCCCTTATGGAGTTCTGCTGGCTTAACAAGCTGTTCTGTAGCTTCAAGAACAGCCTATGTGTTGATAACACTGCATGGATTATCGGGGGAAACTATGTGATCAGTGTTCCTGTTTGGCTAACAATTGCATGCATCCTAATATTTTTGTCACCCTATTCTCTCTCTCCCTCAGTTCACTTGTTATGCATTTTAGAATGTAAACTCTTTAGGTCAGGGAGATAAAGTGGCTAGGGTGCTAATCCGGGACCTGGGTTAATTACCTGCTCCACTACAGACTTCTTGTGCAGCCTTGGGCAAGTCATCTAGTGCCTCAGTTCCCCATCTGTAAAATAGGTATAATACGGCTGTCCTACTTCACAAGGATATGGTGCAGATAAATACATTTAAATGCGTGAGGTACTCAGATACTATAGTAAGTACCTAAAATAGATACACTGTCATTTACTCTGTTCAGCACTTACTACAATGGGATCTGGGTGGCCACTAGACATGACCACAGTCTCAATCTATAATAATAACAATGTCATTCATTGGAAAGAGGAACTGACCATGCACGGTAGCTCTGAGTGTACTTGTAGGCTATGCTGCTGCTTCTTGTTTTAAGGGAAGAAATGAAGGGAGTTAAGGCGTTCAAATAACTGATGTGATTCATATGCGTAGTTTGTTTAAAATTAAACATTTTCTGAGCTGGAATATAGTACATGATATTTTGTAATAAACGGGCAGCAAATTTGTAAGAATCAGACCCTCATCTCTTTCATAGTTAGTGAATTCAATTTCTCTCATTTTTCCATGCTAATTGTCATATCTTTCTTTTCTCAAAATTTATTTTTTTCAGTTCAAAGCAACATTCAAAGGAAAAGGAAAGCAGAAACTTGAGACACATTGAATCCATTTACATACATCTACGATTCTGTGATTCTAAAGGATTAGCCCACTTTTTCAGAAAGAATAAGACACATATTCACATTTACTCACCTAAAAATGTTAGAAATATTTTCATCCAACATTACTTTATGCCTGGTCTTCCTTTTGTTCTCCCTTCTTTAGATAGCCATAGGAAACTGGCAGCGCTTAATTTTGCCAGGGCTTGACAGGGACAGCCCTGGCATCTCTGGGCTTGGCAGTTCGTAGCCTTGGCACCTTTAGACTTGCTGTATCAGTTATGAAAGTAAAAAATAGCTTGAGTCCCTACACCTAATTGCTTGAGCACCAGCATCTCTTTCATTACAAATAAAGCACTGGAAACTGGCACTTCTGTACCCATGTACTATATAGCATAGGTACATGGCAGATATACTGTATGACTTGCATAGGATTTGTCATTTATTGCACAGCGCACAACTTAGGTATTTAGTATGCTTTTTTTTTTTTTTGCCACAAGAACTTTAAAAATTACTGCATGCCTAAAGATTTCAGTTCTCCTGTGCTGATATACTTGCTTATGCATGGGCAATAGATTTTATGTAAACACTGTAATATTTCCAAGCAGACTGTGACATGCAGTCATTCCTAGTTCATATAAGGTTCAGAAATGCAGTGTAATTTGTATTAGTAGTAAATCATTCACCTCATTCAGTTTAAAATGCTATCATCTCAGCTTGCAGTGTTGTCAATATAAAATGTCATAATATGATGCTCAGTTTGAACATGGAAATGGATATTAATCTCAAAATGCTTCTGTTCATTTATAAGGCTGAATTGTACCATGTGAAAAAGCATTAGTTTGTCTGGAAAGATTTAGAATTGAACACCATCCTTATATATGGAAAACATTTTGTTACATACAGCATACTAATAATTGTTGAACTGAAGTATTTTTCCAGCCCCAGTGGTATAATGGGAATTATACTTCAAACCACATAATGTTTTGAGAAGGGAATATAGGCTTAGCAAAGAACATCATCATTTTGCTATAATGATAATGTACCTATTTACATAATGATAATGTACATATTTACTACCAAGCGTGTTTGTTCTGCATTAGTGTTCATAGGATCACAGGGAGAATTACAAAATGGAAACTTCAGGTTGTGTCTGGTGGCTGTTGTTTTACAGGGAAGTGATGAATGGATAATGTGTGATTTGGTGTTAAAACAAAAAGAGTAACACTATGAGTTAGGTTCATAATTGTATACAAGATCAAATCGACACATGTCCATTTGTTTCCCTTTCTTCTTTTTTTTTTTTCCGAGGGACCTCGTCAGCTAAGTGGAAATCCTTTGTGAGATTCTTGGCAGCAAGCATCATAAAGATGCTAAAAGTCTATGTTAGCTGCATGCACTCACTTTGAACACATTCTCAAGTAATGCCACTGTTAGAATCATTTCATCTAAGAGATGAAAAAAATCTACATTTTTGGTTATGTTTCAAAAACTGTAAATCTTTATATACATCTAAAGAATCAGGAAATCTTACTCTTGGAGAAGAAAAAAAGTTAGGAGATGCTATTTTGTGAGCTGTCGTATGTTTTCTGAACTTTTTGTAGTAGAAAGAAATCTCTTAAGAGCCCTTTTCCTCATTCTTCTAACAAAGGCATGTCCTGGTTTATTAAAAAATCATACACAACACTGCTGCCTGCCAGGTTTTATAGTCCTAATGAAAATTTGGTCCAGAGCACAAAAAATATCTGGAAAAATGCCTGAAATTTCCCTGTCACAGATGTTTCAACAGAAGGTGCTTGCATGCCATTCGTTAATACAACGCCATACGGGACTCGGTATGACCACCGCAATAACCAGTAAGTAACACACGCAGTGTGCGCATCACTGCGCCAGATTTTCCGTCTGTTGTGTGGGACTTGTATCCTGTGGATTGAGACGTACCTTGATGAAACTGTATTGTCATTGAATGATAATATTTGTGGATCACTCTGCTAGAAAACATTCTATCAAGAATGTGGGAGGTCTGTTTAAAGAGTCAGTGCAGCTCATTGGCATTGCAGTCAGTTAGAAGGGATGTGAATGCTAGCACTGAATCCGCCCCCCCCTTTTTAGCCTATCTTCAGATGCCAGTGTACAGGAGCAGCACTGCAGATATTAAAATACTTTCTTGGTGAGAGCTACTGTTGAATTTTAATCTCAGATACTATGTAATTAAAAGACCACGTGAAATACAATAATTATCAATGCACTGAAAAGAGTTACACAGGCATAACATTCTCCTGTGATAATTATTTTTATTCTATTAGTTTCAAAGGGCAAAAGACTAAAAGGAAACAAAAAAAATTCCTGAAGTACGTTTTACTGTGTCAGCTGAAGTTTTGCAGGATATTATGAAAAGCAGCAAAAAAATCTAAATTGCTGATTACAAACCTTTCCCTTGTGCATCCAGATTAATTTTACCGCCCTGATATCAAGAAAGGTGTTTTTGGGGTATACACTCTTTGATTTGTTTATATGTAGGGGAGGTTATGCATGCTGTTCCCATTAGCACAAATGGGTGCTACACACACAAATCACTGTGTATTGTGATGAGAATATACCTGAGTGGTTCTTGTGGAACATGCTAGAAAATTCTCTTGCAAGAGCTGGATCCACTTATGACAAGTGTGTTTTTGAAGGTTTCATTGTTTCACATGTGCTTCCCCTGCCACTCTGTTATAATTTTTCTGGACAGAAAGGCATTCCTGATATTCCTTCTATGCCAATATTTTAATGTAACAGAGCTGAAGGAGACTGTG
The DNA here is from genome assembly GCF_003597395.2 of Chelonoidis abingdonii. NCBI lineage: Eukaryota > Metazoa > Chordata > Testudines > Testudinidae > Chelonoidis > Chelonoidis abingdonii. Next base: position 256,886,235 of record NC_133770.1, on the reverse strand, counting down.
ATCAGATCCAGATTAGGTTTATGTTGGGTTCAGGGTTTAGAGTCAAGGCTGAATAAGAATTATGATTCAACAGCACCAAGTCTTGTGAGTTGTTTGTGGTCAGATTAGATGATCATAATAGTCCTTTCTAGCCTTAAAATCTATGAATCGGTGAGAGTTCAGTTACATCTGAAATAGATTTGGAAAATAGAACTCTTCTGAGTTAGGATTTGACACAGAATCAGAATCATAAAAACTGAACTGTGAATCCAAATTTAAAGGGTTCAGATTCAAGATTCTGGTTTTTAGCCCTTCCATAAAGTAATGTCTGTACATTTATGATCTTGTGTTTTTCTACTCTTTTTATTTCCAATGCTACACCTCACTAAGATAAAACTAGAGATAGATGTGTTTATACAAGTATTTAAACATAATAACAAAGGAGCTGGATTTGGACATACAAGAAAAATGGAAATCAACATTATATAATAAAAAATACATAAAACTTTACCTGATGGTTCATTAAAGGAGACAGAAGCTCACCCTTTCGTACAGAGATACCTATGCCATTTATAAATGGAACCTTCCAGCAATTATTCAGTCCTCAGGCCTTTAAATCAGACTTTCTCCAAAGGGATGTAGAGTAAATAATGGAAACACAGGCCATCATTTCCCATCTTTTAATTCTTCTGTCCTCAAGTGGACAACAAAACCTAATCAAGATGGAAGCAAACATCAATTTCCATCTGACCCTCCTAACAGTTTTACCTGTCATCAGACCAATCCCCTCATGTAGAACTGTTTCCTAAAGAGTACAGGGAAGCATCCTATGGAGTTACTGTGGTGACTGATTCCTAATGTCACATGTAGAATTTCTTTTAGGCAGGTTTTAGACACCATGGAACAGGTTTTCTGAGAGTTTATGCATGCAAAAAAATGTATACACGTTCCTATGACCATGCATGCAAATTGGGTAATTGCCCATGCAAATCTAGCTGCATGGACAGCTACCCAATTTCCCTGTCCAACCCAGCACAGCATTCACACTGTACATCTAAATTATCTGAAAACTGAGCCCCAATAAAATTACTAACAAAATAAAATCGTGCAAAGGAAAACATTGCAATTATCTAACTTCTCCTTTTATTTGAGAAGAAATCAATATTACCAGAATGGATTAACTGCACTAAAATGTGTCTGACTGTAAATTCATTACTGTACATTTTGCCAGGATACAGAACTGATTAACTGAATTTGCAAACAAAACACAGTCATTTTCCTGCACTGGAATAAACTTTTTTTCCTGTAAGTTAGGGCTAATGGTTATTGTAGTTCTGTACTGTGGTGGGGGGAGGGGGAGGAAAGAAAAAAGAATAGAAAATATCTTTATTAATGCCCACTGGGCTGAATCATGCTGTGAGGGCTGTGTTATCAGCTAAGTGTCTCACAAGAGAGGTGTGCTGTTTTTTCTCTAAGCATTTATTTATTTTTAATTTGTTTTGCTTCTTGTAGGATTTCTTTTTGCTTTTCTAAGCACACACCTGCTCTGTTTTCTCGCTAGTTTTGCCATTAACAGTCAGGCTGCCTTTTTTTATTGCCTCAGGAAGAGCATTGTTTTGCTGAGCCTTTTTAATCAACTTGGATAGCACTATAGAATCATGGAAATTAGAGATGGAAATAACCTATTAGATCATCTAGTGAATCCCCCTGCAAACGTAGAATTATATCCCTACTCAAAGCAATGGAGCACAAGAGGGTTTCTATATTACAACCTTCCAGTACTGATTATAAGTAAGGTTTAAAGATACTGGGGCAGATTCTACACCAAAATACATCCCATTTGAGTCAGTCTGCATACACAAAGGAGTGATCGATCTGATTGTGGCATAGAGCTAATACAACACCCACCTTCTGGCCCCAGGCAGAGTGAGTACTATAGTGGGAGAAAGTGGGCATGCCCAGAGCGCCCATGAACTCCGATGATCATCAGCGATCAGAATGTAGGCGGCCAGTGAAATGAGTGGCCACCTACAAGTAAATGACACACACACGCGCAAATAGACTAGGAATAGGCAAAATGATGCAAACAAAGTAAGAACCAATTTGGGACTTGGAATTGAACCAGACCTGAATTTTTCAGAGGCTTAAAAAAGTATGATTAGCTAAAAAACAAAAACCAGCACCTGTATTTGCTGGTGGAAGCAGAAGGCAGAAACACTGGGGTGGGAAAATATAAATGAGATACTCTTGGCATGATATTTCCAGCCTGGCTGAAAGCAGGAAGTGCTGGAAATCTCATGAGAGAGTTGACCTTGCAAGATTTCCAACATGATCTTTTCCAGAGCAAGATGTTAGAATAAGCTCCCAGGCCTGGCTCTCCTGTCACACTGGTTATAGATAACATTTCAGATTTAATTTTTCACCTTTCTCTTCTGTATTTGTCTTACTCTCCACATGTCCTTGGCCCTAGTTTACATTTCTTTGCTTATTGTATACAGTTTTGTAATGGTGATAATATGGCAGTGCTCACTTTTTATATGCCATTTTACAAAGCAAGAGAACGTGCTCCTCATTTTACCCCAGTATTTGTCTTTTTCTCAATGGGCTCCACAATGCCTGATATTTCTTTACCTGTGTGCTGTGGATCTGTGCTGCTGCTTCTCATTAGAATAAGAATTAGGTTTAGGTTCGCGCAGATTTATTTTTTAATTCATTAACCCTGAGATTGCCATCAGATTAGCAAAGTCAGAGACCAGTCATGTAACTGTTAATGAATGAAACACAAATATTTACTACATGGCAGCCTTTTCCTCTAATATACTGCTGTGCTGGAGGGTTCTCTTCAGCTGCCTTGGCATATCACAATTCATGTGGCGAAAGAGCATTTTGTGTGTGAAATTTACCTTTTATATTTTTCTAGTTAGCAGATTGTATATGACAGCCATCAGCAGGATCATACAAAGCATCTTATCCATTTCTTCGCTAGTGCAAGATTCTTCCTGTAAGTATATTCTGTAGTGTTTTGCACACTATTGCATTACTCAAGCTATGAAGAGTCTTAGAAATAGTTGTACAGATGTTTTATGGATTTTTTTTGTCCATATATCTGTGTGGCACTAAAGGAGTCATAAGAGATTCCTAGACATTGGTATCGTGTCTTGAGTGTTTACTTTGTAATGTTGTACCCCAAAGTTTTCCGTTTTTAGAACTCTGCATTTTAGCTCAGAACTTCCATCTGCAGGAATGTCTTGTTTTTTCCTTCTTACAGGTGGCCAGTATTACTAACTTGACTCTAGCCAAACTAAACATCTCAAATTGTTAGTCTTGGAAAACAGTTTTGAATGTGAAGGTTTTACTTCTTGAACTGAAATGCCTGGCAGAGAAAACTGGATAGCTAAAATAAAATTGGTCCTACCCTGTCAAGCCACCAAATGTATTCTGAATCCATATCATTGCTCTCTGCATGAAGGTTGTATATGGCAGCAATAACATCCTATCATTATGAGTTATTATAAAATGGACTTAAGGACATAAATGGAGCTTTCTGATTGGCTGGTAATTATGTAATAACAAGCTATGCCACCAAGCTCCATTAAGTACCTGGGTATGGCCTTATTTCCTTTAGCTTTTTTATACATTTTCCATTCCATAACTTCAGTGCAGGACATCACACTCTGGGCAGTACATATCTGGGAGCTGTGACATTTCTTATACAGCCCTAGACCCTTTGCCTATGGCTTCAGAGAACATTACTTGAGACATATTGCAGAAAGCCCCTCGAAATGATTGCCTGGAGACTACCTTATTACTGAAGTCATGGCATTAAAGATTAGTGACCGGGGGGCAAATATAAGAGATGGATATCAAGAAAGAAATCACTTGAATATTTAACTCAGTTATGTGTGTTTGTACTGTAGAAATATTTACTTGTTCCAAGGGTAAGAAAAGTAAAATATTATCTAAGAGAAAATATATTTCCTGGGTGAGGACAGTATGTACTATTAAATGCATTAGCATTTGCTTGGGACCCATTTAAAAAAATGATATTGCCTAAAGAAACCATCAATACAGTCCTGTTCCTGCAGGAAGGCCTCGAGCTCCTCTTTTTGTTTGTCAGGGATGATCTTTAGGATGGGGGAAGCGGCTCTTTCTTTGCCTCTTGGTGTTCCATCCCTTGCTTTATTGTTTCCACAGCATTCCACATATTCACTCCCAGTCTCCTGTAGCCTTCTTTCTCTACCCTCCATAAAGGCCAACACCTTTTGCATTTTCTCTTTCTCACCCATGACTCCAGTCTTTCTCTCTCACCTTCTCAGGAAAGGGATGCTTCAAAAGCTACATAAAAGAGTCATTCAGCGGCAGAATGGGCCATCAACTCCAAGAGCTCAGTAGAGACAATGCGGTCATTTTCTACTGAACTGGGTTCTGGATTGTTGGAGAGAGAACAGAAGTGCCTTTGATTGTGCTGCCTTCCACTGAAGTCAGTGTTCTGAGACTCATACAGTAGAGGTGGATGGCATCCTAAGGACATTACTCTGGGGTTCAAATCCAGGAGCGCTCTTCATCTCTACCAGCAGTTTCTCCCAACCTAATAACTTGAACATGTCCTAATGTTAGACATCTGCCCAAAGAAGTGTGCTGTTGCCCTTTGTTCAAGTTGCTAATAGGTTATGTAATTAGTTTTGAGCCAAACCACTCTTTCCCCCCTTATATGTATATGTAACAAATTCTAGTATATGTTGGTGTAACTCCCGTTGCTTGAAATTGTGCCTGTTTCCACTGAGATACATTCAAGGTGTGTCTGCATGTTTGTATAAATATACTTCATACCTTCAGAAAGATAGCAGCAGATATAGTATATGTGTGTAATATAGCATATGTATCTTGTTTATAGATAATATAGTATGCTAATATTATGTATATACTATTCATTGGATGGCTATCTGGAAAATCTGTTTTCTAAGGGGAAAGAAGCACTTTGTGGAATAGTTTCAGGCATTATCAAGAGCCAGCTATTAGTTTGTATAGGGGTTGCTGTAACATCATGGGCAAATGTAAAAAACCCTAAACTTTAGCAAAAGTTTAATGCTGTTGATACGGTTCATGATTTGTCAGTGATAACTGTGTTACTCTCCATCATTCTAGAAAGGTTACTTAGTCACTAAGCGAAGAGTGAGGGATAGCTCAGTGGTTTGAGCAGTGGCCTCCTAAACCCAGGGTTGTGAGTTCAGTTCTTGAGGGTGCTATTCAGAGGTCTGGGGCAAAAATCTGTCGGGATTGGTTTCCCTTTGAACAGGGGATTGGGCTAGATGACCTTCTGAGGCCCCTTCCAGTCCTGTTATTCTATGTAACAGCACTCAGAGAAGCTGGACTGCACTTTGCTGCCATTTCAATGGAAATGTTCACTTTGCATATTGCACAGCTTTTGTTGAGTTGCTGATACAGGGAAGGGGCATGACCGCCTGAAAACCAAGATACCAAATAGCTGTTGGAAATTCCAGGTCAAACCTACAGGAGCCGAAGATATCTGTATACACTGGCATGCCTCTATATGCGTGTCAGGTCTCACCCATCATTGGTAGTGCAGTTGTCTCCCATGACATGCTGCCGTTAGCTTCCTTCAGTGGCTCCATGAATGTGTCCCCTCCAGTGGGTGGTAATTGTCATCTGCTAATCACGATGCACACAGAATTGAAGAAGACACAAAGAAGTATGATCTGTGCCCTGTGCAGAGTGTGTTATTGGTGCAGAGGGAGATTTACTGCTGCTCAAACCATTGGTAACTCCTGATATGCATTGGATCATAAGTTATAATGTTTGCCAATGGCAGCACGCCATGTATTGGCTACTCCACACCTCTTTCCTTCTCCAGTAGGCCTTTTTATCATCAAGCAACTTTGCGGTGTGAGTGCTGTGGACGGCTGGTGGTGACTTTGTATTGCGAGGGCATGATGCCATAGAGCTGCCTTTCCCCTCTGCATGGCCTCCAATTGCCATTTTCCACATGATTATCGCCCATCTGCTGCCCTCTGTGCCATATAGGAAGGGAGCACATGGGCCAGGAAGTTGGAACATAGGAAAGCAAATAGTTCTGAGAAAAGAGGAAAGAAAGCTGTGTGTTTGGAAGAGGGATTCGCAGGCTATATGTAAGTGAAAGATTTAATGAATAGCCCTATAGCTGGGAAGCCCCCTTACACTAAGGGCACATAAAGAGAAACTATGAATAATTAAAGCCAGAGTCAAGAAGAGGAACTTTTGGTAGCAGAGCCAGCTTTACCCTGACAGAGCCTAGTGACTAGAAAAGTCCTGTATGTAACAATTTCATAGTAAGACACTTCATAGGCTGTCTAGTCCTTCAAGCAAGCTGGGCTCTGCCTTGCCTGTGATCTGGCAACCCAGTACCGGTAATTAGTGGCTGCATCTGAAGGTGTTAGGGAGGTTAATTATAATGACTGACCCCAGCTGTGTGGAGGGAATTAGAAGGACTGTACAAACAGAGTTGAGAACTCAGAGTCACTGAGGACCTGGTGTGTGCTGTTGAAGACATCCAGCACCACCTGAAGAGCTGGGAGGGAGCTCCTGGGTGAAGCAGTTGGGTAAGTCTTTGAGGAGCAGCCTGAAAGTTCATAGAGATACCAGTCCTGGGAAACTTTATGGCTTTAAAAGGAAAAGAACTGGAGGAGTAGCTGGAGAGGCTGAGGTTTTAGGTTTGGCTTGGGCAATTGAAGACAGATCTCAGGAAGGAGTAACTGTTTGCCTGGTATGTTTGTATTGACAGGAGGCTGGGAAGAGAAAGATGGGTTGGAGTGGCGAAGCAACTGCGCCACAGAAAATTTAAACAGTTGGTTGTCTACCCTTCTCCCAATCATGGGATGTGATCAGCTTGGGTAGGTTTTAATCTGTTTAGTTTGGGTACTGACAGCATGGGCTAGACACCTGAGTAATTACCCAGGTAATTACTCAGTGGATTTGTACAGCCCACACTGCTGTGGCTTCCCTGCTCTAGTATCTGAGCTAGCTAGATTTAATATGTCTGCAATCACACCCCCTAACTGAAGCATAGCTCAACATACCCTTAGATTATAAACCCTTTGGGACAGGGGCCAAGTCTATTTGTCCAAAGCCTACCACAACAGGGGCCTAAGCATGTGGAACCACTCTAATATATTAAATAAGAGTTAAAACCAATCTAGTGATATGTGACTAATGCCATCTTCACTCGTATTACCTATATGAAGAAAAGGATAAGTCCAATTCTTCAAATCTTTCATTGTTACTTTAATGGAGGAATAGTTGATACCTGTTGTTCATTTCCTCAGAAAAAACCCCTATGTTTATCTTATCTTCAATACTGTATAATCAGAAATCATGAATCAGATATCTACCAAAATTCCCATTACCCATAGACATCCTGACACTGTTTGGAAAGTGTGTTGGTGTTCTATGTATAGTAAAAACCCAACAAAGCAGGAATGATCCTCAACCAGTCATGGTTTTCAGTTGGTGCAGTTTGTGAAACTATATCACTTTCATTTGTAACTGTCAGTGTCATGCATTTCACTTCCAATGAGAAATGAAAGTTTGTGCATTGAAATCTGCTGATGTTAGACACTAATTAAATGAATACTTCAAATGTTCCTCCTGCCTCTAGTAGGAATAATGTATGCAACTAACTTTTTTCCTCCAATGAGGGATTTCACAAAGGTTTTTTCTCCAAGAATAGGCAAAGTGTGCCTCGTTGTCTGCATGTGTAAAATGTGCAAATAAAGGTGTAGAACAGAGGTCTTTGAGCAGCACCAGGTTGTAGTGTATTTAGTTCCTAAGTGATTTTTTTTTTTCAACTACAACTGAAGTTTTGATCCAGTGAGGTGCTGAGTTCTTTCAGCTTCCAATGACTTTGGGAATTTAGGCACTGAGCACCTTGCAGGATCAAGCCCTTATTCGTCAAACAAAAAAATGCATAAAGGGGCACTTTGAGCTTTTATTGAATGGGAGCCTAACACACCAAGGAAAGGGATCTATTGAAAAAGAAATGACAATGTTAGGAACAAACATAGGTGGAGACAGAAGCTTAAATTAATTTTGTTTTATTTGAAAACACCCAGTTAAAATGTGGTGGTCATATTTTAACTGTTCATGTCAGCACAGCTAGAGTTACATGTAATATGGATCAATATCTAGTACTTATGAGACTTCAGGTGACGAGGTTGTTGGCAGCTCTCAGAATTTCGCATTTTCACATCTAACTGACCAACATTGTGGACACCAAAAAATTTGCAAACTTTAATTGAACCCACAGTTATCTACACCTGCAAGACTGAATGACAAAGGCCAGGATCAAATGTTGATGTTAGTGATTAGACCTGGTTGGAATACTGTCAAAGAAATATAATTTTGCCAAAGTATGCTGTTTCAGAAAGCTGAAACATTTCATGAAGATGCATTGATTTTGATTACATTTTATCATGAAGGTTTTTTGTGAGTTGGCTGGACTGTCTGCACCTGGCCTAGAGGGTAGGGCACTGGCTTGGGATGTGGGAGGCTAAGGTGCAAGTCCCTGAGTTGGAGTGATCTGGGCTGAAGAACTCTGCTGTGAATTAGGCTGTGCAGGCAAATGCTCTCACCATGACCCTGCTCCAAAAACAGACTCTTTGACACAACTCTGTTTTTGCAAAAAGGTTCAGCATGGAACAAAAACACATTTTGAAACCTCCATGGTGTCCATGAAATAGAATTGTCACCCTCTGGTCTGCTCTATTAGTAATTTGACCTGAGAGAAAGTCAGTGGACTAGCTAGAAATAAAGCTCAGACTCCCCATCTCCCAGTCTTGAGAATTAAGTTGCAAGCCTTCCTCTGTGGTCAGTGATACAATTCAAAAAAAGAGTTCCTGGGCTCTTTCCCCTCCTCTGCAGTTGCTAGAAAGTTGGTGAGATGTCTGAATTTCCATGCACAGAATCTGTTGGCTCCTTTGGTTAAAAGGATGGAAAATGCTTGGGACTCCTTGAAGAGTTAACACCCTGGCCCTGTGAACATGAAGATGATTATTTTCCTCTAGAAGTCTTTTTCACATGTGATAAGCTTGGCATGTTGCCTTGGTTAAGTGTCAAGCCCCGAATGTTTTTGTTTTTGCCCTGGTGGTCTTGAAGAGTTACTGGAATACTTGTTGGACCTGTTTTATATCAGTGTGCGAGCTGATAGTGACAGTGAGAAGAAACAGGTAGAGAAGTAGAAGGGGGATCTGGATTATCTCTTGTTTAATTCTGATAGCAGTCTCCCAGTCTGCCCGGGCGGCCCTAAAGCCTCCCTCAGTCTTTCTTTGGCTCCTTTACTGTGCTCTTTGCATTATTACAGTGTAATCTCATCTTGCTTTTTTCCCCCTCTTGATCCCAAGGGAAGGTTGTCAAAACCCCTTATCTATTGATGAATGAAAAGAATTTCTGTCTGTGCTGCCTGGAACTGGTTAATGCAATTCCGGACACTACAGATGGGTCACTGAGTCAAGCGAGCACCGAAAGTTTAAATACATCGAAAAGATTGTATTTAGCGTGAGCGTACCGTCGTCTCCACATTTTCCACCATGCAAGTGAAAAAGAGAAGACTGAAGGCAGCTAAGGACAGTTCCTACTGTTGAATAAAAATGTGACAGTTTTGCACTTTAAATGTTGGCAGTGCATACTATAGTCTAACGGAGATGCCTTTGGCATGTGCCGCAATGGGCATTTTCAGTATATTGTTGGGAAAATCTCTCATTGCTGTTCATTAGAGTTTGATGGCATTCACACCTCTGCGCATCTGATTTGAGAAGCCTTATTTATTTCCAAATCCACTTAAATTAAACCAAGAAACTGGGAGTTTTCCCAGGAATAAGGGATGACTAAGAGATTAAGAGGTTTTTGCCCTTTGTCAAGGCCCAGTCCCTCAAGATACTGAGCATGTCCTGTGAGCTGCCTAAACCCCTCAAAATCTATTGAAATTAAAGGTAGTTGAAGGTAGCTTGGCACCTGGCAAGACTAGAAGCAGGAAACCTTCAAAAAGCTCAGGCCCCGGAAAGCACTTATTTCACCTTCAGAATTTTACTGCAACTTTCCTGCTAACTAGAGACCTCCTCCTGCACCAGTGAGATCAGTGGGAATTTCGTCACTGTCTTCAGTGAATACAGGATCAAACTCTGTCTGTTTAGTCACCTGTTGCATTTTCTCCCTATTTCGGATTGTGCACATTCTATGGGGCAGGGATTCTCTTTGTTTTACTCACTTGTACAGCACCTCTCAAGAATTAGGGCATACTATGAGAACTCTAGACAGTACTGCAATATAAATAACAATCATTTATTCCATTTGGTGTCTATTTAACACATGTTCTCATGTGAACATATGTAGTCATGTGGCAGTACGGATACTGGCACACAAATACACGTGTTAGCCCAAGCACCAACCCCTTCACAACCCTTGTGTGAACAAAACCTTGCTTGCCCAAATACTCATGAACAGCAAATAAAAAGGGATCATGAGTATCACTGAATAGAATGTACTGATTTTGGGCTGGAGCCAACACCCCTAGAAGCCAGTGGGAGTCTTTCCATTGATTTCAGTAGGCTTACAAGCAGGCCCCTTATTACATTAATGTTTGCAGATAATTTTTTGCAGTATTCACCCCAGCTTTAATCACATTGCAAGCATATTCATATGGTATATTCACATAAATATATGCTGTGATTCATAAACAGATTACTTTTGCATCTGTCGACTATGTCTAGGAAAGTGACAATGAAGAAAATAACAAAACATGAAAAGGAGAGAGATAGAAATGATTGTGTGTCACTGTAGGAAGAAACACATCTTCATTGCCTCCCGATCTCAGGAATCAGGCAACAGGGGATCACCAAGCCTTTCAAGAACATTCTGCACAGAACAACCAATGAAATACACTTTGTTTAGAATGGCATTATTTCAGACCATCCTAGGGATGAATTCTTAATTAGGTCATATGCTTCCACTTTTGTTTATTCCCTGAAATTCCCTCTTTAACTGAGAGCAGAATCTGGCTGTATAAGTGTGGTAAAAGAGAATAAAATTTAGCCCCAAGTATCTATTCAGATATTGACTTGTACATTGCAGTAAAATATTGCTTATGGGGTGGGGGATAATTCTTTCAATAGTGCATGTATGTGTACACATGCTTGTAGTCTTACACTCTGGAAGGGACATTTTTCACTTGAGGACAATGATTTTCACTTCTCCTAGGGCAACAGTGTGTCAGTATTGGTTTTATTAATTTTCTTTTTAACACTTCCCTCTGGGCTGGGAGAAGAGCATCTCCTGTAATTCTGTTTTATGAATAAGCTGGTGGTAGATGTGATTAAAGAAACACCTGCTAAATCATCCTCCTCTAGATGCCAAAGCTTGTAGGCAGTCATGCAAGACACCTGGGATCCACCCACCCAGGCAGTGAGTGTGCCAAGAGGAGTACTTTAAGCCTTGCTTTCTTGTGTATCCGTATCAGAGGGGTAGCCGTGTTAGTCTGGATCTGTAAAAGCAGCAAAGAGTCCTGTGGCACCTTATAGATTAACAGACGTATTGGAGCATGAGCTTTCATGGGTGAATACCCACTTCATCGGATGCATGTAGGTTACATGCATCCATCGGTACATGCATCCAATGAAGTGGGCATTCAGCCACAAAAGCTCATGCTCCAATATGTCTGTCAGTCTATAAGGTGCCACAGGTCTCTTTGCTGCTTGTATATCTGTGTAGTCTACTAGGCTGGCTAACATGAGGCTTTCTAAAGCTGCTCCTGCCCAAAGCAAAAGCATGATTTCGACCCCTGCCCCTCCCATTTGGAATTTACTGCTTCTGTACTCTATGGACATATGTACAGAATATCCAGAAAAGTGGGGCGGAGAACAAGATTTTCAAGATTGGCTAGTGATTTTTGGGTGACCAACTTTGTATGGACCTGATTTTCAGAAAGTGCTGAACACCCATCCTCTAAAAATTGAGACCCTTTAAGAGATCTCAAACTGAGCATCCAAACAACCAGTCAACTTCTGAAAAAAGCCTCGACTGACAAGCCCTGAGCCAGAAAGACAGAATAAGCTTGTGTTGCACTGCAGGTTCATTTGACAGAACAGATGGTATATGAAATCTCATGGCTTTTGTGTATGGCACTAAATAGATTTTTAAAAAATCTTAATAAAAGAATCACATCTTGGGAATTTTAAACGATACAACCTTTCAGTATATGAATAAAGGCGTCAGATGGCTGGGCATCTATAATCCACTGCGACAGAAAAAAGCAGAAAGGTCATTGTTTTCCATATATTTTTATTTCCCTCCAAATATCAATGCCATATCAACTGTTAATCTGAAAAACCCCATTTTAATGTCAGCTTTCTCACAGTTATGAAAATTCAGGTAATGTATTCCTGCTACTAATTGTATTTGAGAAAGTGTTATTAATTTCATATATCAAGTTCGTAGTGGCCATCTGTTCCCTCCGAACTGCTGCATCTCCCTCCATCTGCCCTGTTTTTCTTCTGCTAATCGGGTGGCAAGGGCTCAGATGATCGGGAAGTTTCACTCTGACTTTTGATTTGTCACTTATCATCAAGCCAGCTGTGCATTTTTAAACAGACTGATGATGGGTGGTGCTGAATTTAAATCTTATGCTCTGATTTTTTTATTTTTTTCAAATAAAACTTTTATCATACCAAAAAAAAAAACCCCAGAAAAGCCAGATTGTATTTTCTACAGTGTAAAATGTGTTTTGCTGCCACTAATTTGGTTGCATCTGTACTCTCATGAATATAGATGAAGGTACATGTCCAGGATATTATTAGGGACTATAGAGAGTGGGGAAGAATTTCAAGTGTGGTAAGACATTATGGACTTTTAGTGCTGAGAACAGTAGGGCAAGCTGATGTGCAGCTCCAAACTTCTATCAACAGTAAATCGAAGTTAAATTGTTAATTTAGAATTTGCAGAACAGGTACAGAAGGTAGCAAGTATTTGTGTCTAAGTGTGGAAAATGTAGCCTTTTTTTACACAAAGTCAGTATGTATACCAAGTTTTTCTTTCCTTTTTGAATACTCAGCCCTGTCAATCATGCTTTAAAATTCATTTTAAAAATTACTTGTAACTTAAAAATTATGGTACTAGTGAAACTCACAAATCTATTTAATAGGAACATGGGACTTGCTATCTAGGTCCATTCAATCCAATATATGCCTCTGAGGGTGGCAAACAGCAGATGCTTCAGAGGATGGTACAAGAAATTCTTCAGTAGTCAGCTATGGGACAAGCTGCTACCATGAAAGTCTCTTTCTAATAGTAGGAGACTAGCCTAAGCCCTCAAGCATGAGGTTTTATCTCCTTTCCAATATTTTCATTATGTAACAACTCTGGGTATTCTTGTTAGCCATTGAAATGCCCAGTTCCTTTTTGATTCTTGTTAAAATCATTAAAGATGTAACATCCAAGGGGAGAGAGTAATTATTTATGGTTGTGCGAGAGGGGGGGTTGTACTATAAGCAGTGATGGGGTAAAATTAAGGAAGGGAAAATTCAGGTTGAACATCCGACAAAAATTCCCAGATAATGCAGCGTAATAAGCTAGGCAGTAAACTCCCAAGGGAAGTTGTAGAAACCTCATCACTTGGGCCAGCTGACAAAACAGTAGAAAATATACTTCAATGAAACAGTGCTGCACTGTATAGCACAATCGGTTTCTTCTAGCTCTAATTTCTGTGGTTCTCTGATCTGATTTATGAAGGCCAGATTGCACTAGGACATTTGCAAAAAGAAATATATGCTGCTGCTACCATGACCATGATATTGTTTAACAACTTTGAGGTGAAGTATGATTATTTCTCTTTGCAGGTATTCATATTTGATGGATCTGGAATACAGCACACATGGAATTTTGTTTATTATTAGCAAATGAGAGAAACATTGAGGTGCTGCCATCCATCTTTTCTTTTCGCTCTCCAAACATAGTATCATAGCTTTCCTACTCATATCTGAAACTTAGAGTTCAGAAAATAAGATGCTAGCATGAAACCTCCAAGCTTAATTACCAGCTTAGATCTGATAGTGCTGCCACCAGCCAGATTCCAGTGCCTGCCTCACTCTGGTCTCCCCAAAACCTTCCCTGGGGGACCCCAAGACTCAGATGCCCTGAGTCTCACAACAAAGGGAAATAACCCACTTCCCTTCTCCCTCTTTACCTCCTCCTGCTTGGCCAGAGAACAGATTGCATCATGGAAGAGAATCGCCTAGCTGCGAGATGATGTCGCCGGAGGCTTTGGCTTCTCAACACGGATGCTTTCGAGGAAGACTGCTAGGAGAGATGCCGTCACCTTTTCGAGAGGGGAAAGCCCTTTTGCATAAGGGTGGCTAACCTAGTGAGGGGACTTTAAACTAGGTTTCGAGGGACAGTGTGAAGCAAAGCCATAGGTAAGTGGGGGACATGAAGATGGGATATGGGTCAGAAACAAGAGGGATCGTGGGGCTATAATGCGCAGAGAGAAAGAGGTCGGGCATAAACTGGATAGCCAAGATCAAACGTATTTAGATGCTATCTACAAATCGAGAGTATGGTAATCAGCAGAAGAACGATAGTGCTAAGAAGTAAATCAACTATAAATTGTTGGCATCACTGAAACTTGTGGGATAATACAGGCATTGATTGGAATGTTGATGTGGTGGTATAGTTTGTAGAAGGAAGACGGGAAAAAAGGGCGGAGGTGTTGCCTATATTGATT
>NC_133770.1:256798701-256871068 GCF_003597395.2 Chelonoidis abingdonii | reverse complement strand
GGGGGAACTCGTTGAGAATTGAAAGTAGAAGGAAGCTTGGGTGAAAGTGATCATGAAATCATAGAGTTGCAATTCTAAGGAAGGGTAGAAGGGAGTACAGCAAAATAGAGACAATGGATTTCAGGAAGGCAGTTTGGTAAGCTCGAGAGCTGATAGGTATAGGTCCCATGGGATCAAAACTGAGGGGAAAAACAAACTGAGAGAGATGCAGTTCTTCAAAGGGACACTATTAAAGGGCCAAAGCAAGCTATTCCGATGGGTAGGAAAGATAGAAAATGTGGCAAAAGACCACCTTAGCTTACCACGAGATCTTGCATGACCTACAAATAAAAAGGAATCATATAAAAATGGAAACTAGCTCAGATTACAAAGGATGAATAGGCAATAACACGGAAGTGCAGGGGCAAGATTAGAAAGCAAAGGCACAAAATGAGCTCAAAGCTATGGGAATAAAAGGAAACAAGACTTTTATCCTACATAGAAGCAGAGGAAGACCAAGGACAGGGTAGGCCTACTGCTCAGTGAGGAGGAGAAACAGTAGAGGAAACTTGGAAATGGCAGAGATGCTTAATGACTCTTTGTTTCAGTCTTCACTGAGAAGTCTGAAGGAATGTCTAACTAGTGATGCTTAGGGAAGGGGTAGGTTGAGATAAAATAAAAAAGAGCAAGTTAAAACACTTAGAAAGTTAGATGCCTGCAAATCACCAGGGCCTGATGAATGCATCTAATAGTCAAGAGTTAATAGAGGAGGTATCTGAGCCTCTAGCTATTATCTTTGGAAAGTCATGGGAGCGGGAGATTCCAGAGACTGGAAAAGGCAAATATAGTGCCCATCTATAAAAAGGGAAATAAAAACAACCAGGAACTACAGACAGTTGTTAACTTCTGTGCCAGGAGATAATGGAGCAAGTATTAAAGAAATCACTGCAAACATTGGAAGGTGTAAGTGATAGGGAATAGCCGCATGGATTTGTAAAGAACAATCGTGTGAACCAATCTGATAGCTTTCTTTGACAGGTAACGAGCCTTGTGATAAGGGAGAAGCAGTGGATGTGGGATAACCTAGACTTTAGTAAGGCATGATGATGGTCTCGCATGATATTCTTATCAATAACTAGGCAAATACAATTTAGATGGGGCTACTATAGCTGGGTGCATAACTGTCTGGATAACCGTAATCAGAAAGTGGGTATTAATGGCTCCGAATCGGCTGGAAAGGTATAACAGTGGGTCCGCAGCGGTCTGTTTTGGACCGGCTCTGTTCAATATTTCATCAACGACTTAGATGTTGCATAGAAAGTACGCTTATTAAGTTTGCGGACGATACCAAACGGGAGGGATGCAAGCTTTGGAGGACAGGGTCAAAATTCAAAATGATCTGACAAATTGAAGAAATGGTCTGAAGTAAACCGGATGAAGTTCAATAAGACAATGCAAAGTGCTCACTAGGAAGGAACATCAGTTTCACACACACAGACTGGAAAAGGCTGTCTAGGAAGGAGTATGGCAGAAGATCGATCTAGGGGTCATAGTGGACCCAGCTAAATATGAGTCAACAGTGTGATACTGGTTGCAAAAAAAACAACAAACTTGATTCTGGGATGCATTAACAGTGTGTTGTACAAGACACGAGAAGTCATTCTTCCGCTCTACTCTGCACTGGTTAGGCTCAACTGGAGTATTGTGTCCAGTTCTGGGCACCGCATTCAAGAAAGATGTGGAGAAATTGGAGAGGTCCAGAGAAGAGCAACAAGAATGATTAAGGTCTGGAACATGACTATGAGAGGCTGAAGAATGAGTTATTTAGTTTGAAAGAGAAGACTGAGAGGGACATGATAGCAGTTTTCAGGATTTCTAAAGGGTGTCATGAGGAGGAGGGAGAAAATTGTTCATCTAGCCTTAATGATAGAACAAGAAGGAATGGGCTTAACTGCAGCAAGGGAGTTTAGGTTGGAAATTAGGAAAAGTTCAACGTCAGGGTAGTTAAACACTGGAATACATTGCCTGGGGAGGTTGTGGATCTCCATCTCGGAGATATTAAGAGTAGGTAGTAATGTCTATCAGGGATGGTCTAGACAGTATTTGGTCCTGCCATGAGGCAGGGGACTGGACTCGATGACCTCTCGAGGTCCCTCCGTCCTAGAGTCTATGAGTAGTTTTAATTACAGTATTTTTAGTACAGAAAATTTAGTTCGTGAATGACTACCAAGATCCGTAACAGAAGATGGGTTGTCTATGTGTCATAAACAGATAGCTAAGGGTTAATGTTTCTTTTTCCTGTAAAGGGTTAACAAAGGAACCAAACACGTGACCAGAGGACCAATCAGGAAACCAGATTTTTCAAAGCTCAGGGAGGGAATTTGTGTGTGTGTCTTTGTCTGTGACTCTGTGCTCTTCAGCTCTGAGATAGGATCTCTTTACCCAGGCTTTCTAATCTTCTGTTTCCAAGTTGTGAGTACAAAGGTAGAAAAACAATAGGCTTATTGTGTTTTGTATTTACATGTGTGTAGTGTGCTGGAATGTTTAAATTGTATTCTTTTGGATAAGGCCTGTTTTTCATGTTTCTTTTAGCAATTGACCGTATTTGTCATCTTGATACAGAGACCATGTTGTGTCTTTTCTTCTCTTGATATAAAAAAACTTTCTTTTAAGACCTGTTGGATTTTTCCTAGTGGGACTCAGGGATTGAGCTGCAGCTCACCAGGGAATTTGTGGGAGGGAAAAGAAGGAGGGAGGGAAGGTAATTGTCTCTCTGTTTTGTATTCCACGAGTTTAAGTACAGTAATCTCCAGGGTAACACAGGGAGGGGAAAGCGGGCCCCTACCTTTGACAGGAAGAATCGAAGAGAATACCACCTGCGCTCCAGACTCCTTCACCCATACTCCCAGAGCCCTGTAGTCACTCTTGATCCTCTCAGCGTCACACCTCGCAATATCATTTGTGCCCACATGGATGAGTAGCATGGGGTAGTAGTCAGAAGGCCGGATAATCCTCGACAATGCCTCTGTAACACTTCAGATACGAGCCCCTGGCAGGCAGCATACCTCCCGAGATGAAATGTCAGGGCGACAGATGGGTGCCTCTGTCCCCCTACACAGCATTCCAAATATAGCGTCTTTTACCATATTACATGAGTTTACATACTTTGAGCTGTATTTGAGTTTCATGTTTGATCCCACAGCCTCGAATCAAAACTCATTCAGAACTGTTGTGTTTCACGTGATTCCTGGCTGAGGCCATGGAATGGAGCCATGAAACCAGCATGATTCAGTGATGAAAACATAAATCCAGACCAAACACACTAAAGTTTTGAGAACCTAAACAAATGTCTTGCTTAACCTGGTTGGAGCTTGTAGCAAAATCTGAAAGCATGCAAGTTTTGTGTGGCTTCTGACTTTGCCAAAACTTTACTCAACTCAGCTTTTTGGCTGACTAAAACATGACTAAAACGGTGTATGTGTTTTGTGTCTAATTTTCATGTATAGTTATATTTGTCATACCTAATTACCATATTTTGTATTCACATTCACAATAATTGCATACACATGGCCAGTTGCACATCGAGCTGGTCATCTCCAGACCTATTCACCACAATTGTGCATGCAATCATGCACTTTTCTAAAAACGTAGTCCAATGTAATTATAGTTTGGCTAGCTACTGTGAATTGTGACTATGTTGAAACAATCACTTCTAGTTTAGAGCTGAACAGACAGCTTTACACAGTAGCAAAGCTTCTCAATTTTTGGATTTTGGACAGTTTACCAAAAGGCCAGATAAGTCAACAGTTTAATTTAGGTTTTGTTCCATCAACAAAGGGAAGTTTCATCAGCACCTATTGCTTTTTCTTTTAATTTGCAGAAAAATGTTGTAATTGAATTTTCAATTATTTTATTCTTCCAGCTTCACTCTCAATGAGATTGATTCTCCACCCCACCCCTCTTCCCATTTATCCTAAGGTCTTTTTACACTGCCAGAGAAGTTTAAAAGGACCTTAATGTAAATAAGAATCATGGTCATTTACTTCAGTGAAACCACGAGTGGAATAAGATATGACAGACCATTAGTAAAGATGATAGAGCCTCTTAATTATTCTGGAATTTACCCATTTTTCACGTGACTGAGTTTTTCAATATAATCCATGTACTGAAGCATATTTCTAATGTTACATAATATCATGAAAAGTGATGCCTCATGGTGTAGAGCAGAAAAGCCTTCACCAGGAAAACCTAAGGCATATCTCTGTCCACAGAGAGAGGAAATAGCCATATTACTTTTCTGAGGCCAGGTCTGCACTACGAGATTAAATCGATTTTAGATACACAATTTCAGCTACGAGAATAGCATAGCTGAAATCGAATATCTAAAATCGATTTACTCACCCGTCTTCACCACGAGGGATCGATCCGAGCGGCTCGCTTTGTAGAATCCGGAAGTCCGGTCGTCTAGCTGGAGTTCTGGAATCAATCTAAGCGCGCTCTGGGATCGAGATATCGCGTCCAGACCAGACGCGATATTTCGATCCCCGAGCAATCGATTTTAACGCGCCGATCCGGCGCGTAGTCTAGACGTGGCCTGAGACAAGGTGAATGAGATAATCTCTCTCATTGGACCAACTTCTGTGGGTGAGAGAGACAAGCTTTCAAGTTACACAGAGGTCTTCAAAATAGTTGGTCCCATAAAAGGTATTACTTCACTTGCCTTGTCTCTCGTATATCTGGGGACCAACACAGCTACACCAACATTGCAGACAACATATTACTTTTCTGGCATATCTATATGATTAAGGATCTAATGCATTCTTAGGCCCCAATTCTAAAAGGTGCTGAATGCCTCCTGAGAGGTGCTAGGAACAATCTGCTCTGAGTAAAGTCAGTGAGAGTCCATAACTCCCATTGTTATTAATAATGACCTTTCTTGATCTAATTAGTTTGACTTCAAGCCAGGTCAGAAGATGGTCCAGTTCTGTTTTATGAAGTAACCCCACTCTGTCTTTGCCTCCAGCACTCAAGATGCTATACATTACAGTAATAATAAAAAGTAGGTCCATAGCAGATATAAATGGACACAACTCACTTGAATTTAATTGAGTGCACCTATTTACACAAGTTAAGGATCTGGTCCATGCCTACAACAACCCTATTAAAAGCTAGATAAAAATAAACAAGGAGTCAAATACAAAAATTAAATAAAAGAAAAGAATGTGGAGCACTGGAAAACAATACACATAAGGCTATCAGTGTTCTTAATAAAAAAAATACACAAATAACGCTTGAGTGGTTTTTCAAAATGGGGAGAGATATTCACCTCTGTGGCCCACTGGATCAAAGACAGGCTTTGATATGTGCTGTTCCACATATTCATTTATGATCTGAAAAAGGGAGTGAACAGTGGTTATTAGCCAAGGTCGTCAGGGCCATAACCCCATGCTCAGAGTGACCCTAATCCTCTGACTACCAGAAGCTGGCAGTGGAAGACATAGGTGTATCATGTCATAATTGCCCTCTTCTGTACAGTGCCCCTGAAGCTCTGGTATTGGCCACTATTGGAAACAGGATAGTGGTCAAGATGTACCATGGTTTGACCCAGTAAGGGAGCTCTTGTGCTCGTATGCCTCCAAAGCCGAGATTTGACTATGCAATATCCAAAAGGGGACAGAGCTCAGAGACCCATCAGGATATGGCTTCAGAAGTCTTAAATATAGGCAGAGTCTAAAACAGAGTAGGCCAAATTACAATCAATCTTATTTTATGGTCAGGTCACACACAGATCATAGGATGTAATGTCATCACAATTGTGCCAGCTAATTAGCTAAAGTGGTACTGTATTCTGGACAAGTGGAATGCATCAAAGCTAAACTCATGTCAGGCTTGAAAAGAGGTAATTGCAATAAGTGTGACGTGAGAATATGAGGTCATGTGTTACTGTTTTGAGGTCATTGCAAAATATATAACAGCACAGGCTATATAGATTGTGCAAATAATAACAATAAAAATTATATCTGATCCCTCGCTTTTCATTAATATCGTGTACTCAAAAGTGGCAACAACAGGTAGGATTCTCTAACTGAATTTCCGCAACAAATGGGGACATAAAAGAGTTTCCTATTGTTGAGTGACTCTACATGGACTCAAGAGGAGGAAGAAGTGCAAGGTGAGGAAGAATATTATTCAAATATTCTTCTATACTATGGAATTAATTTGCAGGGTCTACAGGGCAAGGAATGTGTACCTGTGTATCATCAATGCACTGATAATACTCTGCCAGTATTAATAAATCTCAGACAAAGGCCTTTTACAAATACTAAATAAAATAGGAGACAGGAAAGATCCATGAAGGATGCCATGTCAAAAAGCCTGCTGTGATTATACCAACTGACTCAACTTCTAGATATAACTAAAACTATTAAGCTATTAAACTCCACAGCATGGAGGAAGCCAGACCAAGCCAGTGCATAGTTGCAGCAACTCTGGATGAGCCAGAGAGTAGCTTACTGAACCTGCTCTGGGATCTATGATCAAGTGGACAAGGCAGCAGCTGCTGTGATGGACTCCTGAATTTCCTTAGTGTGTTAGCCTTTCTTCCCCACCAAGGCTTACATCCTGAAGGGATGTAGATTTTCAGCCCCTTGGTAGCATTGATCATCTGTGCATAGTAAAGGGCCAGTAGCACACTCACCCAGGAGCACATGAGCTGACATAGCAGAAGGGTGTCAAGAGATGAGCTGGAGTGTCACACCACAGTCTTTAGGAATGAGATTCTACCTCTGAATACAAGCAGACCTTCCAGTTGGCACTGTGTGGTGTTTCCTGTCTGAGAATGGGGTATCAGTCAACCGATGTAATAAGTTGGTTTCATACGTCACATCTCTCCAGGAGACTTAACAGTAATGGCATCTTGTTGAAGATCTGGCAGAGCTGTGTGTGCTAGTGTAACAATGACAGACCCAGTCGTCAGCGGGTCGGATTGAACCTGAGACTGCTGGAGCTTAGTGCATGAGCCTTTACCGCATGAGCTAAAAGCCAACTGTCTCTTAGCTAAGGCTGTAGAGCCGACTTATTCAACTTCTCTAAGTGGTCTTGGTGCCACTAGATGAGGCAGAACACCACACCCAGAAGGTGTGTGGGTTATACTAGGACCTACAGATAGGAGGTTGGTGTATAATTCAAGCAGCCACTAATGAAAAGAATGGCCAACAGTCAGTTTCATGTTGACAAGATGAGCGTGGGAGCTGAATACCCAGATTGCAGAGCAGTATTCTGCTGGAGCAAACACCAGGGCAATACAGGTATATGAAGGACTGAAGTGTCCGCTGACCAGAAGGGTCCTGATAGTTTTCATACCAAAGTAGTATGGGAAGAAATCTTCATTTTTAGGCCCAGACATAGATGTGTTAATCATTTACTTCTAGCAATGGGGACTAATTCTCAGTGAAACCAAGACAGTGCCACTTACTTTCTATCTAAACAATCATCTTGCCAATCTACCCATGTCCAAGGATCCACGTTCAAGAATAGCTACTGCTATTCCATACAGTTGTCACATACTTGGGAGTAAAACTCAACCATAGACTGACATACTGGCCTCACGTGGTACACCTGATTTATATTTATATGACATTTTTCACCCCTAGATCTCAAACTATAACAGAGTAAGGAAAGAGTCTTATTACCCATTTTGTAGATGGGAACACTGAGGCTCTGCACCAGAGCAGTTAAATGAGCCACCGAGGGTCACACAATAAATAAGTGCCAGATATAGGAATAAGGCCTAGGTCTCTTGACTCCCAAGACACACTGCCAGTATATGTGCCAATGCAATCAAATCACTATCCTCTTTTTCAGGGCCCAATCCTGCTTCCTCTCAAATCACTGATAAATTACAAGCTGAGGCCCTTGGTGAAAAATAAAACACATTTATCTTTGTCCCTTGTGCCCATAGGATAATCTATGTTATATGTAAGTGTTATTGAGATATACAGGTACATAAGAGTAGTCTTAAGGAGATAGCGGTGTTCCAGAGCAGTAATACCAATAGCCCTTCTAATAAAAGAGATTCACCTCTACCATAATGTTGTGCTCAGTTGCATATTATGTTCCACGACTTTCTTTGACACGACTAATATGGCCCAGCTGATCTCAGAAGCAGAAAAATGGGAGGGAGGGAGGGGAATGCCTGGTTTAAGAGCTACACATATGCATTGATAACAAAACAAAAAAAATACCCTGCTGTTATATCTCTGTGATTAAAAATAAAAACAAAAAAGGAAACCTCATGAGCTTGCAAGGAGTTGCAAATCCGTAAACTGTCCGATTTTAGCATTTTAATGTGTTGAAAGGTAGTTGGTGACTCCTCAGTGTGTGTATGTAAACAGTGTATTTCCAACTGCACGTGTAAATTGTTTCCTTTATTGTTTAGAAGATGACCATATAACCAGGATTTTCTACTGCAGTATTTAAGCATAAACCATATGACATTATGCTTTATTTAAAACTGGGGTTGTACAAGTGAAGATGGAAACGTGTACCTTTAGAACATTTCCATATTGCATAGTGCCACCATATGCTGCCTACTTTAATGTTTGTAAAGAGCTTGCCTATTGCCTAAAGGTAGCATATCTCAAGTTTACAAACCACATACATATTGCTTAAGGGCAGAAGTGAACCATTCAATTAAGAGAATGCACTATGGTTAGTTTAAAGGTGTTAATGCAGCATTCTTTAAAATTGAACTATATTGTAGTGTGAAGTCAAAATGAAAGGGCTGGAAGCATAGGTTTGGTAACTGTATTTTGATATGAAATGGGGAAAAAAGAAGTCAGCTGATTAGACACAGACACATCTACCTTAAGTATCCTTGGAACCTCTTGAATGAAACACTGTAATTACGAAGTGAGCCTTTCATGTTTCTCAGCGTTAGTATAAATGGAAAAGTAGCCACTGGACATTACTAATAATTTAATAAAAGGATTTATTCTAATGTTTTTGCTGAATTATCTTGTACATATTTTAAAGAGAGACATTGTCATTTATATTTTAATATTTAATTTTTGTTAAATTTGGATTGCTTCACAGTAATTTAATAAATTTCCACACAGTGTTTGCCTTTAGGTGGCTTCAGAGAATTTCAAGATGGAAAAGACCTAATGCCTGCCAGTAAAAGATTACTCCTCTATTGTACATGTTTCAGTATTTTGTCCACTCTAGTTGTAAATATCTCAAGTGATGAGGCTTCTACTATTTCCTCTTGAAGAATATTCCTTATGGCTAATATATCTCATAGGTGATAAGCAGCTCTTGCAACATTATTCTTTTATTTATTATATTGTAGCAGGATAGCTCTGAGAAAAGCCAGTCAAAAATCAGAATTCCATTGTGCCATGCTGACAAATAACATAGAAGACAAGTCCCTTTTCCAGATAGCTTACAATCTAGGTCTCAGCAGGATTCAACAGGGAGACAAAACAGACAAATGAAGCAAGAAGACAGGGTAATAGAGTATAGCAGAAAAATATACCTCCTAGTCTAACCAATGCCAGATGGCAGCAACTTGGCAGAAATGGATTTTAAGGAGGGATTTAAGAGAGAATAACGTTATGGCTTTACAAATTTTGGTGAGCAGCAACATGGGATAAAGCTCAGAAATGCCTGATGAAGAAGCAGACAAGCCAGAAAGTGAGGCAGCTGTTATTGAAGTCTGTAGAAATTGATGATGCTCTGTATTTCACAGGGTTATGTTCAGAGCGCACATACACAGCAGGGCTGGCTCCAGGGTTTTTGCCTCCCCAAGCGGCGGGACAAAAAACAAAACAAAAAAGAAAAAAAAAAGCCAATATTGTGATCAGCGGCAGCTCCACCGTGCCGTTTTCTTCTTCGGCGGCAATTCAGTGGCAGGTCCTTCCTTCCGAGAGGGACCTGCCGCTGAATTGCCACCGAAGAGCCTGACTTGCCGCCCCTTTCCCTTGGCCGCCCCAAGCATCTGCTTGCTGAGCTAGTGCCTGGAGCCAGCCCTGATACACAGACAAGTTAGATAAAAACATAAATAGTCTTGCTGGAAAGTTGCAATGTAACTTTGCTTTATTTCTTAGACTTCAGCATGAGAACATACAAGAACCCAAAAACAAAAAGAGAAAACAGGCTGCTCCTTCAGGCAGAGGAGGACAACTCCTCCCACCTTGCTTTAAGCAGGCTCTTTCCAGACTGGCTGTCTGCTGCCTGACTCAGTCTACCAAGATCATATGGCTTCCCTCAGAACCTCTTAGCCTGCAAGCAGGATCAGGAACACACTTAAGTTATTGCTTGTCTTTTTTTAACTATTTTCTAATACACCATACAGAGGAGGTAATCAAAATTGGGTTCAGTATCAGGAATGTTCAGCCTTTTCTTTCCATTTCTTAATTCTATTCTATTCCTTCCTAATTACTCTGTAAATAATTACCGGACACTAAACTAAAAGTGAGCAGTACCTCTTCTCTGAAATTGTATCCAAACATGCAGAGCTTTTACAGGTGCCTTTTCCTGATTTTCTCAGCATATAACATTTTATTCTAGGTAATTAAGGTAGTTGCATGGGAAACGTCTGAAATATTGGACTATTTTTAAATAAGTGAGGATTTATCATGGTCTTGGTATATTTCTTGCTCTGGCATAGAGCTTGTTTAGTGGTAAAGGCATTTTTATGTATTTCAGTGACAGGTTTCACATAGTGTACATTTTTTGGAGGGTGTTGCTGCTTCTGTTGCTCTGAGCTACACTAGAAAGTTAAGTAATTGTTTATAGGAAAAAGTCATGGCATGCACTAAACACAGTCTCCAGTTTCCAAAGCAATTGTTGTGATATTCAGCTTACAAGTCATCCCCATTAGCTGCTAGTGCTAACACAGGCTTCCTTGCAATAGTTCCACATCACTAAATAGTCTTCAAAAATACCACTGCAGCTTAATTTACTTAATATTAGTATCCATGTTAACCTAATACCTTTCTTTTTTAAAAAAATTGGCAGTTTATAACATGCTTTCTTATCAGGTAATAACTATCTAGATTTATTTAAAGAGCTCTTTCTTGTTAGCACAAGAAACAAAACCCTACAATGATAGCAGATTAGGTTCCCCCTGAGGCCTAGTTCAGACAGTTTGTGCCTTTGTGTTCGCCTTTCCTCTATTGTAAGACATGTTCAGTGGTCTGTGTTTTGAAGCCTGTAGGGAAGAGATTAAGTTCTCTTCAGCTGGCTGTCTAAGGGTGTGGCTTTTTAACATTTTGGCTAGCAGATGGTGACAAACCAACAGGTGCACCCAGATCACTGCACCAGGCTTTTTACATCTGCTAGGCACACAAATAGTGTATGCTAGGCTACTTCCCCCACACCAGCTGGAACATTTACTATTACCAAGTATGGCAGCAGACAAGGTGGTGAGAGATGAGGGCTGACCTTCAACTATTAACCTTCCTACGTTATACTCTGAAAAGGATCAGCATGGCAAGAATGCTTTGATGTGAATATTACACGATGAAAAATCAATAAAGACTACATGGTGATTAGCTGTTGTAGGAAATGGAGGGCAGTTTTAGTTAAAAAATAAAAAGCTTTACTGTGAATGACAGGTGGTCTCAGCAGCCACAAAATAGTCCAATTTTAGCAGGTCTCTTGTTTGCATCCACTGTTTCATATGGTACAGGTGACCAAACAGACTGCCGCAGCTGTCCAGATTCTTTCTGCAAATTAAAAGTGCACTGCTCAGACTGAAGTTTGCTGAGGCCAGTTCAACTCAAGTTCTTTTTTTTAATGAACTAACATGATTCCAGCTCATTTTATTTAATGCAGAAAGCATTATTAGTACAGAATCAGGTCATAATCTTTTAGTACAATTAATTTGTAGTGCTACAGTAGGAAGAGGCATTAAAATGACCACACATACTCAGCAGTTTGAGGATTAATGTCTTCATTTTCTTGGAATATAGAAGCTACTGAAAAGAAGTTCAGGAGACAAAAAGGTGACTCAAGTTGTTGATATTTGCAAAACATTTACTTATTTACAAAATTACATTAATGTATGTTTCTCCTAAAGGTAAGTGAAATCAGATGGGAAACAAAAAAACAGTTTCTGCTGACGTTCATTCACTAAAATGCAAACACTTCTGACTGAGGAAAAGGAGGAAGGATCAGGATGGAAGAGAAAAAAGATTCTGTAGTACTGTTATACAGTATCACGAAAGACAGTGAGAAGGGATGCTGTGTCATATGTGATTTTTATATACATCATATGCAGAAAATGGGAGGGTGTAGCGGTGTGGCAGCTCATTCACGTGGCACCTTGTGTTGGTCATCCTGGGAATTAGCTCTTTGACCCAGGAGTGCCCTCTGCAGGCCATTGTCTCGGTTTGCCACTGGCCCCCGTGTCTCTCCTGGACCCCAGTGCCCCTTTCTCCCCACCCAGGGAAACCCCACGCACTATCCCCATCTCATCTCAGTATCAGGATACTGCCAGTCACCATCTAGCCCCCGTTCACTGGGGCAGACTGCAGTGTAAAAGCCACTCATCACAGGCAAGGGGGGTTTGGACCTGCTGCCTTGGCCTACCCGTGGGCCGCCCTCTGCAACCCCAGTACCCTTCTGGCCCTTCAACAAGGCCTGCAGCCTGGGAGGTTTCCAGGCCAGAGCTCCCCAGCTCCTCTGGCCTTCCCCCAATCCTGCTCCACTCTAGGTACCCTGTGAACTCCTAAGCAGCCAGGCCCTTCCCTCTCTAGAGGCAGAGAGAGACTGACTCTACTTCTGGCCCATTGCCCTCTTATAAGGGTCAGCTGAGCCCTGACTGGGGTGTGGCCACAGCTGAGCCTGCTTTCCAACCAGCCTGGGAACTGCTTGCTCCCAGCCACAGCCCTCTCCTGGGCTGTTTTAAGCCCTTTACGGCTGGAGCGGGTGACCACCCTGCTACAGAGGGAAATGCCTTGATGCCTTCGAGGAGCAGTGGGTGCTGTCTGGGGTTCTCTCTCGGTGTCCCCGTCAGGCTCCCTTCTTATGACCCTTTGACCGCACTCCCGTCCCTGTTCTTTTATTAGTTGTCCCCCATAATCAGTGGGCTTCTGTGGTCCTGTGGGTCCTCCCCTTAGGCTGGGGGAGGATCCTTTAGCAGTGGGTGGGCTTCTGCCTGCCCACCTCCCGGATACCCAATAGATACAGAGGGAAACGTAATCCTTTGACCTCACTCCTGTCCCTGTTCTTTTATTTGTTGTCCCCCGGAA
Organism: Chelonoidis abingdonii; assembly: GCF_003597395.2. Taxonomy (NCBI): domain Eukaryota; kingdom Metazoa; phylum Chordata; order Testudines; family Testudinidae; genus Chelonoidis; species Chelonoidis abingdonii. The sequence goes on along the minus strand of NC_133770.1, from coordinate 256,857,833 downwards.
TCAGTTGGGTTCTAAAGTCCTGTAGATCGTCCCCTTAGGCTGGGGTGGGGATCCTTTAGCAGTGGGTGGGCTTCCACCCGCCCTCTTTCCGGAACCCAATAGGTACAGATGGAAATGTAAGCAATGATGTTTTCTTCATGAAGCCCCAGGAAGGATTTGTAAAGGGGTGAACACAAAAGATAGTAGTTAACAGTAAGACAGAGAGTTATATTGATAACCTGTACAGGCAGAGAGATAGGTGAAACAAATGCCCTTATCTTGCCAGTTTTATCCTAGATAACTCATTTTACTTCAGTATTTCCATTGTATTTGATATATTTATGGTCAGACACATCTAGGGGAGACTGGAAAATACTTGGGTTACATTATGTTGTATTCTAAGGTAACTGGTGAATTTTTATAGGGGACCACATTGAAGAGAGAAATGAAAAACAAGTAGAAACGAAATGGATATGTGTAAATGATGCACTATTGATAAAGAATTAAGAATTGTGTATATTTTTGTACTAAATAATGGGTGAGTTTAAAGGAATTATCGGAATCTTTTGAAAACTGTGCTTTGCCAGATCCCAATCCTTTCCCTTCCCAACACAATCAGATCCTTCCGTACATCCCTCTCTGCCCATCTTCTGCAATGTAACCCCTAATCCAGCTCAGCTTCCACTATCCAAGAACGAGCAGCTCTCCAGTTGATCTCCCTGGCCAGGAGTCAGAGATTCAAGTTATCCATTTCCATCTCTGATGCTTCTCTTCCCCCTGCCTTTCACTCTAACCTGATCTGAGGTCTGTTCTTCCCCCAGGACCTTTTCCTTTTGCTGATGTTGTGGATCTATTGCAGGGTCTCAGCAAACCTGGCAGTTTCTGCCAGACTAGCAGCTGTCTTCAACTATCCTGGCTCTAGGGCTTCCCTGGGTCAGAAGCACATCATGAAGCAATGAATTGTGTGTCTCTCATGTGGAGGAAGCACTAGAGCGTAAGAGATTTGAAGCAAGTATCCAGCACAGAAGAGACTGCCCAACCTGCTGAGGCCTCACAAGAGGATTTGCTAGTATATAAGCAAAGGTAGAAAGATCTGTTGGGGACAGAAGAAAACTTAGGATTGGGAGACTGGTTTTTTCTTTGTACTGATCTGAGCTGTAAGAGAGGTGTGGTGTCAAGGCCAAGCTTTGGGCTGGTTCTTTGTTTTTCTGGACTGTTCCACCCTGCCTTAGTGCGTACATTCAGCAGTATGGCTGAAGAAAAAAGCAACAGGAATAGTGAGAAAGGTTTCATCATGGTGATGGCTGAGCAATGTGCTGTCTGAAGTGACAGACTGGGTACAGCAGAGGCTTGTGTAAATAGCTATAAGGGGAACTGGAGAGTAGCACCAATCACATTTACATGACCCCTACTACCTTCGCTGGTGCTGGTTTGACAAAGTAGGAGATGAGGCAGCTGGTATTAAATGGATTGCTGTAATCAAGAGACTTGACATGTAGCATGTGTGCCATTGCCCTCTGCTGGATGGGATGTCACACCTATTCTTATGTGTGGTTATGTATCTTATCCATTTTATAAACCATTTAAAGTTGGTTAGTAACAGTCACAGTTACTCAGGATCACATGACTTGCAAAAATATACCACTTAAGAGCATGACAGAGAGTGGTTAAAGATAGCCTGTGAAAGATTTTACTCTATGTAGAAAAAACTGAGTTTCCAGGAGGCAATGTGGACTGAGCAAGGGTTTGCGAGGAGGAGAGAGTGCAGGGTTTGGGGTGGGAGGAGGAAAGAGCGAAGAAAGAAGCTGAAGAGAAGAACAGAGAGGAGGGGAGAGGAAATAATGAAGGGGGAAAATATTAAAAGGTAAAAGGAAAGTTCCTTTAGAGAGAAGAGAAATAAAGAAAGGAATGAGTGAAGGTGGATGGAAAAGGTAAATTGAGTCACCGGGAATATATGTCTTGACTACTAATTTTGATACATTGTTCAGAAATTCATATATACTCAAATGTTAAAAAAGTAAAATTTGCAAAGTTATTCCTACTGTAAGTGTAGCTAACTTCATAAATATTTAGACATTTTCAGCAAAGCTGTTAATGTCTAACCTTTGTCTGAATCTATAATTTGGTATAAAAGGTATTAAATGCTGTAGTAATGTCATAAATGTCTATAAATATTCACCTCTTATTTACATTTCACAGACCATAAGAGAAACATTAATGAATACATCCTAATATTCCTTAAAGAAAAGTCCAATAGAAGTTCATAAAGTAGAATAACCTTTTTACAAGCTATTTGAACCACCATGTAGAATTTCACAGAGAATCACATCCCTGCTACAGGGAGATCTATAGGATAGTTCAAAACAGTTATAAAAGGGAGATTATTCTCTATTAAATTGTATAGGGTTATAGAGTAATTTCTGTAAATCTCTATTACCTTTCTATAGAGCATTATTAGTTCCATCCCTATTAAATTCTACAGACCTCTGCTCTGTAAGGTTAGACTCACCACACCGATGAAAAGTACTTTCAGACATGTTTTTCTTCCCCAGTTTCCCTACACTTCTCTTACTGGTGGGAGATGTACTACCCATGCATATCCCAGGAGGCTCCCAGAAAGTTCAAACCCCATTTTTTTTCTACCAGGACTGCAGGGGTGAGGAACCAGACCAGAAAGGGTTAAGTGGCTGGAGACCAGATGCAGCTGGACTCTGTTAAACTGTAGGGCACTGCTGCTGTGTATAAAAAGGAAGAGTGTACTGAACTTCTCCTGAAAAGGGGAGCACTTACATTTCAGCCTCTTGCTACCCTGGAAAAGGAAGAACTTTGTAGGTATTTTGTTTTGTTCTGTAGATTGCTCTCACTGTTGGTTAGTGACAGCCCACACCGGATGTTCATTTTTAGGCATAATTATGAAAGATAATTATAGGTTAAACTGGGGAGGGGCAAAGAAATAAGAATGAGCAGAAACCTAATATGAAGGTTTGAAACAGATTAGTAAAGTCTCTATCACTGCTGATTCAGGAAGCTTTCAGATAAGTGCAGCTTGTAAGTTTGCTACCCAGAAAATACCATGTTGGCCTTATCCAAATTTTGTATGTCTGTTTTCATGTCTGTTGGTGTATTTACACATGTGTTCCCCTCCCCAATAAAAACTTGGATAGAGCCATATTGTATATGCTATGTTGTAAGCTTGCTGAAATTTTATGGGTGCTTTTTATTGATCTTGTAAACCATCTTTGAGCTGCCTATTGTTTACATTGTTCTAACCTGTTTAATGCAAATTTGGAGAAACTCTATGGGCAGAAATAGTTGCATCATACTATCTACTGAGCTATTAAGATATATTTAGTGATTCCATTAGAAAACTGCCATCAAGCAGGACAGAGCATATGGCGAGGAGTTGGTGAAAACCTGATTAAACATTTATATTGAGCACATTTTTGATTTAACTCACATAAATAATTCATTATTTTTGTTTTCTTTTTCTTTCTTTCAAAATCAACCTTTTCCACACCTGCTGTGCTAAAAATAATGCCAACATGTCTGAAATAAAGAAAGCATTAGCCCTAGCAGGCGATGACATTGTACCCATTCAGACGTGAGACTCCCAGTACTCGGCTGTAATAAACCCAGATGCTATTGAAGAAAGCATACATTCAGTTCAATAGAAAAACACCAGCATTTTTCTATTGTCCTTACCAGTCACAAGTAGACATTCCTTGGGCCAGTGGTCATTGTACAGAAACTAGGTAGTGTTGGGCTCATATTGGGAAGTTCAGATTCGTAGCTGAACTTCTCCAAACTTTGAGGGAGTTGTAGATCCAGTCTTGTGTTTATAAATCTATTATAAACTAGGTAAGAATTTTTAGACAGAGGTTCAGATCTGAACTTTTCTAAGCTTTGAGAGATTTCAATCCACTGTTCTAGTTCAGCCCCATCTAATCATACTTCCCTAAACATTCAGGGCCCGATGCTCAGTTACACTAAGGAATCTTTCTGCTACTCTAGCAATGTTAAGGTTCCTTAAAGTGGGTCTAAATCCTGCTTTAGAGAATCTGTGTTGATTAGTGTAATTGAGAATTCACATCTCCCAGTTCACATTAGATTTGGATTATAAAACACCACTAAATGTGGATTCTCCTCTGAGCCTCTTGAGGGCTGGATATGTCTCTCAAACTGCGCCCTTTCTACTGCTGGCCAAACAAAACAAAAAATTAAAACCCTGACAATTTCCAGTGCCCTTCTGCCCTCATTACCTGTCTTCTCATGGGAAAGAGGATTTCATTAACCATCAAAGAGGCACAGCTGCAATCATGTTTCAGAAGCATCCCAGGATCTTTTGCAGGGCTGCAGGACTTATTAAAAAGCAATGCAGTATTCTACAGTAGTGGCTCAGAGCCCTGCAGCAACATGCAGCTTTGGGTCATCATCAGAGAACAGTTTTGTAGGAATGGCGTTTCCTTTGGAGCTCCATTGTAGCTGTGATGGGGATCCTGTCTTGATTCTGCAACCAATGGCTCCTGATGATATGAGTCAGTGAGGAATTAAAAAGCCAGTTCTATGGGAAGTAAATTAGGTGGGAGTAGTAATGAGGAGACTTCTAAACTAAAAGATAGCACAACATGTACGGAACATGCCATGCCATGCCCACTCCTGAGAGTCCACATGAAAAATACTCATAAAAATATCATTGTGTTAGTATGCCAATATAGTAATCAGAAGGTGAGCTATTTTCTAAAACAGCCCCCCCGCCCCCGCTCCCCAAAGTTAGACTCTATATAGATTCATCACTTTGAAGTAGTTTAATAAGCCCATGAAGTCTGGTGGTTTTGACTTACCTGAAAAATTACTGCCTGTTGGATCGCGAAAATGATCTCTAACGGAAAACGGGTTCTCTCTCTGTGGCTTCGACAATTATATCTCACTTTTATTTATTTTTTCAGCCAGTTGGGAATAGTTTGCCACTATAAGTGTCAGCTCCAGCTGTCTGCACAGTGCATGGTGAGAAAGGAGACTACGCAGGTAGCTCTCAGTTAAGTTGATAGGCATTAAGAAGTTCTGATGGCATACCAGTGGTAACCATATGGGGAAAGATATGCTGATTTATGAATTTCATTAGAAAGCTTAGATGTCTATGCATATAGCCTCATTCACAGTTTTTTTCTGTATTGTGATTTTAGGATATAACAAGGTGTTAACAAGAAAAAACATGTTTTCATGAAAGCTGTAGACAAAATGTACCTTTGCCCTGAGCCCTTCTGTGTGTTTATTTTTCTGTAAAAGTTGGTTTCTTAAAGAAACAAACAAAAATTGAAGTGGGAGGAAGGTAAACTTTTTCAGAGTCCATTTTAAAACTTCATTGATATCAACATACTGAAGGTAAAGGATAAGGGAAAGACTGGGACAGCACAGGTAGCTCCTCACCTGTTGAACTTCTTAGTTAAGCTGTTGTGAAAATTGCTCTGGGTTTCTCTCAGAATGAAAATATTGTAAAAAACAATTACTGCCATAAAGACTGATTAAACACCTTTTAAAAGGCTGCAGTTCACAGCTGTGAGGTCACTGTCCTGTGATTTTATTATAGCTATGCATTGGGATTTTTCTCCCAGATGAGGTGAACATTTTGCTATATCCATTATACTAGGGACTTCCAGATCTTGAAATTCCCAGATGAGGAGTGTTGTCTAGTAGTTAGAGCACAAGAGGCTGAGGTAGGACTCAGAGTCTCATTTCAGTGCCATAAACTCACTGCGGGATAGGTAGGTTACGTAACATACCCATGTCTTTTCACTCATCTGTAAACTGTGTATAATAATACTTAGAGCGGTGAGGGGAAACTAGCTGAGGAGGGTGGGTGAAAAGACAAAAAAAAAAAGGAAGTGAGGGATATAGCAAGAGGGAGATGGGAGACAATGTGGAGAAACTGGAAGAGAGAAAAAACTAATGGGGGAGTGAGGGCAATAGAGAGGAGAGACAACAGGAAAGAGGCACAAAGAAGACATAGTGAGGGGAAAAGAAGCATAACAGTAATGAGAAGTTAAAAAAATAGAGAAAACATCACACCAGAAATTTTACTTCTCTGCTTTAAGGAGGATAGAACAGAAATGGCTGACCTAGCACTGGATCAAGCATCCTCAAATGCAGAGATGAGTGAAAGTTGGAAACTTCCACAAAATTCCCAACAAATGATGAAAGGAAAGAAAGGAAGAATGGAAGCCAAGGTAAGGAAAGCATCTGCCCACCAGGAGGAGGAGCTAGCAGGTGCAGATTTATCTGGAAACAGTCCAACTGGGAGGGGACGTCAACAGTTCGCCTACTGCTGGGCTTGCTTACACTGTGAGTCCTTATCTCCCCTTATATAGATGAGAGAGATGGTCCAGAAACAGAACAGAGAGCCAGTTTAGATTGTGTGTGATTCAAAGTGGAATTGTGAGTGTGTGGAAAAAAGAGAGGAGACTTTGGGCCTGAGGGGAGAGTGTTTGTTGCAGTTAGCACATGTGCATGCATACACACACACACACACTTTTTATGATGTGTCAGCAGATGAGACTCCCCTTTTCCCACCATAAAATCCAAAGCACTAGGGATCTTTAGGACCTATGTGCTGCACTCAGTCTGCTATAGGAAGGATTTTCTAATCCATCTATTTTCATTTTTTTTAAATCATTCCCACCCCCCTAGTATCTAAGCACTGGTGTGTCATGATAATCAGTTAATGAAACAATAAATGTTGGCAACAGCAGAGTTGGACAGATCTTCCAGTTCAACCAGGATCCCTTCTTATTTCTGTAACATGTGGTCAAAATGATTCTGAATCTGACCTGTACACTTAGTTATATGAACATAAGAACGGCCATACTGCATCAGACCAAAGGTCCATCTAGCCCAGTATACTGTCTTCCTACAGTGGCCAATGCCAGGTGCCACAGAGGGAATGAACAGAAAAGGTTATCATCAAGTGATTCATTCTCTGTTGTTCATTCCCAGCTTCTGGCAAACAGAGGCTAGGGACACCATCCCTGCCCATCCGCTAGTAGCCACTGATGGACCTATCCTCCATGAATGTATCTAATATGCTGTGCTGAACACATGGTCTGACTGCACCCTGGGTGATAGGATGCAGGCAGCTGAAATATTCCATAGACAGCTGCCTTACAGCAGGCCCTATACTGAAATAATCTCTTTCCTATACTTCTATGAGAGGGGGAGGCATATTTTTAAACACAAGCATGTAAAAATGCAGGCCTCATCATTGGTTCCTTGTAAGACCAAGGTAATAAGCTATCCCAAACTGACTGCCAGGTCATTGACAATTTTTTATTTTAACTCTTTTCAGATATCATTCTAGCGATATGATCCCAGCTCCATTACCACTGCATGTCCCACTGCTTCCCAGCTGCCCCCTCCCCTACCATGGCCCTAGCGCTGAGAGAAAAGGTAAAAATGCCAGCCAGGTAGTTGGACCCTTTTAAAATCCCAGCAGTCAGAGGAAGTTCTCCAGCTCTGAACCTAGGCTTGGGGATGAGCGAGACCTCTTCTGCCCACTTTGAGCCCTTTGCGCATGGGTGGTGGGTGAACCCCTGGCTTCGGGAGGCTAGCACCCCAGCCCCACCCCTTCTGCCTGAGCCCCGCCTATTCTCCGCCCACAAGAGCTCAGCCCCCACTGTAGATGCTGGCCTCTGCCAGCCCTCCCCATTGTGGCTGCTGGCGACTGCCCCAGGCTAGCCCCCCTGGTCCCAGAGAGCCAGTCAGTGCAGCCCTGGGCCGCACCGCCAGGTCCAACCCCCAGCTGGCATGCCCCCCGTCCTGAAGGCACCCCCCCCACCAAGCTGCCATCCCTAGTGCTGGGTGGGTGGGCAGGCGGCTCAGCCGGAGCGACCCCAGCGCTGGACAGGAGGCGTGGCCAGAGTGGCCTTGAGCCCAGCACTAGGCAGGTGGCATAGCGCAGCATGGCCCCAGGGGTGCACCACGGCCCTCAGCCTGCCTCCCCCAGGGAACAGCAGGCAGTATGGGGCCTGGGGGTGGAGCATGGGCAGGGGGAAGTCAGGTTATTTGGGAAGGCAATGCCTTGCTATGTCTACGATACCTGCCCTCCATGCCTTTGTGTTTGTTACCCCCAATTCCTTTAGGTTGGTGGGGAGGAAAATCCTGAGGTCTGGTCTAGGTAGAGGAAATCAAACCCTCTGCATTACATGTCCTATTCCCATAGTTCTTAGCAGCTACAGATTAGAGCTGGCCAAAAAATTTACAGCTAAAACTTATTTTGAAAAGTGCTGTTTCATTGAAACCGAAATGTTTTGTGGAAACATATGGGTTGCAACAAAAGTTTCATCAGGAAAGTTTCTCAGGCCAGGAAGGAATTTCTGGAGGGAGGGAGTTCAACATCTCAAGGCTAATGAATGGAGAAAACCTGGTAGCCTAGTGGTTAGGGCAGTTGCTTGGAATGTGAGAGACTGGGGTTCACAGCCATGCTCTGTTTGAGACATGCAAGTGTCCTAACCAGCAGAGTATAAAGTCAGTCTGTCTCCCTCTGAATAAATAATTGGGCCAGAGAAAGGCTAACTGTATAGTTTGGTAGTTAGGGTGCTTGCCTACGGTATGAGAAAGTCTCTGCTCTGAATGAGGCAGAGAAGGGACTTGAACCTGAGTTATGTACATCCTAGATGAATGTCCCAACCACCAGCCTATTGGCTACTCTGCAGGGTGTTGCTGCCTCTCTGTCTCTGCTGCTGTTCCACACCAAAAAAAAAAAATCTAAGGGTCTTTTCCATTCCAATGCTGGATAAAAACAACTTTTGAAATCTTAATTTTTGACAAAGTGGAATTGTTGTTTTCTACTAGTCCTATTCCTGACCTTCTTTCCGCAGGTATATGAGTAGGATCTTAGGGTTGTTGAGGTGGGGCTTGGAGTAGTCAGAGTCTCTCCATGGTTTCTTCTGTCCTCCCCCTTGGTTCTTCATATAAAGACATTTCATTTGCTGCAAAAGAAATTTCAAACAAGGCAAAGCTCAGCAGATAAACAAAAACTCACCAATATTCCATACAGCTCTACTTGCTGGCACACAATTTGATCACACGCCCCAAGGAGTGTGTCACATTGCCCCAAGGTAGGTATGGGTGTAAGCAGAGCTGCTTCTTCCCTTTACAGGAGAAGCACCCCTGTGTTGTCCCAAAAGCCCACCCCAATGTCTTTGTAACTGTGTGATCACAGGCTATAAAATAGACCATCTCCCCATACCAGACCATTGTGGTAAAACCATTTGGACTCAAATTCTGAAGTCAGAGTTTATATATTATTACATTTATATTTGGAAATGAATTCAGTATGTACAGTTTGAATATATAACCTGTTTTTTGGGGGAAAAAAGAATACTTGTTGCCAGGTAACTATTGTTACTGGGCACATGAAATGTAGCTTTAATCCTTGCTTACTTTACCTGGCAACCATCCCTTGTCATCTGCTTGGAAAGCATTAAAGTAGATCTGGTGTGTTAATAAATACAGGGAACAGAGCAGTGCCCTGTAGCTGCTATGTGTAAGGAAGCACAGAACTGAAGGACATGTTACTATTCTAATCTGAAATGTGTGGTGCGTAACCGCATAAAATTTTAAACCAGTCAGTGTACACGATGTCACTTTCACTTGAAAAGATGTTGCTGCTTAGTTTTTCAGACCCATTAGTGCTGCACTTTCCTGGGATGTTTTATTTAACAATTTAGGGAATACTTCTGTTTTGTTTCTGTGTTTGTTTTATTTATTACTTTACCTTCAGAAATGTTCTGAAGAAACCAAGTTAGTAAATGTTCTACAAGTAGATTAACAACAGGGCAGCATATGTACAACTCTGTCTGTCTCTGTCTCTGGAACCATTAATGTGACTGAATCTTCTCCTTCACACCACCTTTCCACTGGTGTAACTCATTAACATCCAGGGGGTTACCCTGATTCACACAGGATAAGTTGGAGCAGAATTAGGTCCTTTATTGAGTCTCGTTCACAGCTCCAGAATTAGATGTCTATCTCATTTATTTTTTTGTGTGTCTGAACTTATATATAAGCCTTAGTAGAAAAAATGACCCCGTTAAGTGCAGATAAGTACTGCTTTCCTTCTGTTTTTATAATCATACATATATTTTTTGCACTTGACAATATTAGCTCCACATGAAGTCAGTAAGAGTTTCATCATTGATTTCCTTGTAAGACAGTTTAGGCTCACAGGAGATGTTCTGCTTGTTTTGTGCCATTTAGGAAACACCAAAGGAGTGCAGATTAACTGCAAATTCCCTGCTGGGGTCTCATCTGGTGTGTGGGAGTCCTCTGGCAGAGTAGTCTCTTGCATCTCCCTCCCAGTGCAGGCTGTGTACTGGGGCAGACAGGGGTGTGTTAGGCAGGAGCATGATGCACTCCAGCAATTCCCAGCTGGCTAGTGATCTCTTGGAAACTATTGACGGCTAGCACATGTTACAGCAGCATAGGGCTCCTCTAACTGGCGCCTCGGACTGGCCCATAGATGAATCCCGAATGGAAGTTGGACATAATAGATAATCTGGCCCATAATCTCTAAAAACACAAATAAAAGAACTCCTTGTGCAATTGTGAAAATGTGGAGTGACTCTTCTTACTAAGAAGTATCAGCGAAAAGAATCAATGACTGGTTTTATCACCCACTACTCCTCAGGAGATTTCGAGAACAAACTCACTTGAAAGCATAGCATGGAAATTGTTAAGAATAACATTAACGAAAGAAGAAGCTCCCAAAAAGGTGTGTCTATTTGGATATGCATCCAATCATTCAGATACCCAGTTTAATAACATTTCTGACACCTTTGAACTTTGCTCATCAGTGATTTATCACTGGTGTGCAAAACCACATGGAACACTTTCAAGAAAAAAAATCTGTTGTAGCTTGTTCTGAAGCCCAGAAATGTCACTTTTCATGAGATTTTTGAGAAATGACTGATGTTGTATCAGAACATATAGAATCATAGGACTGGAAGGGACCTCCAGAGGTCATCTAGTCCTGTCCCCTGCACTCATTGCAGGAAAGCACACATCTTTGCAGGTTTCTGTCCTAAAACTGTTCCTCACCTGTCTAAAATTTCAACACTCAAAATTTTGAACGTTTGTTAAAAATAGGACTATTTTAAATGAAACTGAACTATTTTGATTTAAAAAATGAACTGATTCAGTTCAAAAACTTCAAATTTTACAGGGTTTTTTTTTGTGAAATTAGACCATTTTTGTGAATTCAGAATGAAATCTGAAAACTTTTCATTAACAGATTTTTAAAGATGGTTGTTAATATTTCTTGCAACCCTATTGATGATACACTGAGAACTAGTGGAAAATTAGTGTTAATACATTATCTAAAAAGAAAAAAACATATACTCCTTTCCGGTAACGATGCCCGACATCCCTCGATGGTCAGCCAATTAAGTGATACCTGTTACAGGCAATAGTAATAGGGTAACTTTAACAATTTGCAAATTACATATAGCCTGATAGGGCGACCCTACAATTAAAATAAATCAAGTCAGTTGAGGAAGATGAGAGATGAGATCCAAACTGGACTGCATGGTAATAGAAAACCAGGGACTCTGTAATGTCTCCTTTATAACAGTTGAGAAGACTTCTGTATGCAAAATACAAAAGACTGTTTTTCTGTGTGCTGCCATATGTCCCCTGTAATTTGTGGACATATGGACAGAGGATTCTCTCAAGTGTAATGTATATCACACAGACAAAAATAAAAGGAGCAAAGGGCTAAAATCATAACCACTGTTTAGAGAGCAAATTAAATGTTTGTTGTAGCAAAAACATTGGGGCATTAATTAACAGCTTTAGATTGCTTGATAGAGCTGGCTGATAAAGACTTGGTTTTCTGATAGGTTTCAAAAGAAGACAATAGCCACAAAATTGTTTGTGACTTTGAATGGAAGTGCTTAGAGCTGTTCTGCGTTTCGGAAGAATGCTGTCTCTGGACCTTTTAATAGCTGCTTGTAGGATGAATTAATTAATCAGTAACTATTTATAATTCTGTTTTCCTCATTGCTACCCATTCTTGTACAGAGTGAATATAAAAGCATGGTTCTAAAACTACTGACAGAAAGGAGCAACAGAACTTAGGCTCTGGGTTTTTGAAATACATTCTCAGCTTAGGATTCTCTTTCTGGTTAACAGGAAAGTGAAACTTCTGCAAGTCTAGGAAAGTCTGCATGTTTTGCCTTGATTTCTCTGTAAAACCAGAGGTAGCCCCTTAACTTGTACCTTGTTGGAGGAGCTAAGAGTGATGGTACTCAGCATGGGTACTGGATTTAACCCTCCCACACCCTCAGCCCTTTCAAGGGGAAAGATGGGCTAAATAAAAAAGCCATGACCTCATCAGTGAGTCAGCTGACTGCATCCACTTGGCAGGGGCTGAACACTAAAAATAATAGGTAAGGCTACTTAAACAGACACTTAAAAAGAATGGCAAACAGGCTTACTAGTTAAAAATTAGTGCCCTCAGCCAGTGTTACTTCATCATATTATTTTAAAGGGTAGATTTACATTTTTATTTCCATGTTGAAAATGATATTGGAGAATGACACTAAGTGAGGGAAGGACAAAAGGATATTTATGGCAGATTGGAGCAGTTCCTTGAATATTAAGAACTCCAGAGAGATCTGCTGCTCTTAATGTGCACATGGCAACTTGCTTCCATAGAAGAGACCCAGATTTCTCCCCCAGAGAGATTAATCTCCTCATAGATGAGTCATTCGAGCATGAAGAAATATTCTTTGGACATGGTGCTCTAAATGGAAGCCCATACATCAAACAATGATGGTGTATTATATTGAGACATTTATAGGATTGGGGCATGCCAGCTGGGATGTGAAGCTATAAGGGAATAAAAAATGAAAGGATTTAAGGTGGATCTGCACAGAAAGCCATTTATCTGACATTATGTATGAGAATAAATCCATTTCTTGCCTTATATAGGTTTCGGAGTGGTGTGGGGGGGGGCCGGGGGTGAGTCAACTCTTAAGTGGAGAGGTTTACTCATATTTTGTCTCTTATCCTGTTTGAATTATTTGTTCCAATCTTTATGATAAAATAATAGGATCATTGCTCCTTGTGGGATTGCACAACCCAGGAGCATGCTCTTCGCAGGCTGCTCGTCCATGATGTTTCTTAGATGTTGTTCTTTATATTGTTATGCTAATAGCAGTTGTATTGACAATTTGGATTATTCCTGCAAGGCAGTGAGCAAGTGCAATCTGTCAAGGTTTACAGACTAAGACTCACCAGTTGTTAATATTTACATGCAGTAATGAGTTGTTAACTTTTACACTGGTGATATAGAAGGGAGGAGGGTTTTGCTACCAGTCTCTAAGGGTACGTCTACACTACAGGATTATTCCAATTTTACATAAATTGGTTTTGTAAAACAGATTGTATAAAGTCGAGTGCATGTGGCCACACTAACCACATTAATTCGATGGTGTGCATCCATGGTCCAAAGCTAGCATCCATTTTTGGAGCTTTGCACTGTGGGTAGCTATCTCGTAGCTATTCCATAGTTCCCGCAGTCTCCCCCGCCCATTGGAATTCTGGGTTGAGAGCCCAGTGCCTGATGGGGCAAAAATCATTGTCGTGGGTGGTTCTGGGTACAGCTTCACCCCTCCCTTCGTGAAAGCAGCAGACAACCATTTCCCCCCTTTTTTTCCTGGGTGAACTGTGCAAACGCCATAGCACAGCAAGCATGGACCCTGCTAAGATCAATACCGCAATTGTGGAAGTTGTAAACACCTCGTGCATTCTTGTGCAGTCTATGCTGAACCAGGACCTGCAAAGCAGGCGAGAAGGCGGCGGCTATGGCAGCGTGACGAAGAGAATGATGAGGACATGGACATAGAATTCTCTCAAATCGCGGTCCTCTGTGCTTTGGAGATCCTGCTGGTAATGGGGCAGGTTCTAGCCATTGAACACTGATTTTGGGCCCAGGAAACAAGCACAAACTGGTGGGACCGCATAGTTTTGCAGGTGTGGGACGATTCGCATTGGCTGCGAAACTTTCGCATGCGTAAGGGCACTTTCATGGAACTTTGTGACTTACTTTCCCCTGCCCTGAAACGCCAGAATACGAAGATGAGAGCAGCCCTCTATCCTCCTCCTCTCCTTCATCTGTCCCCTCTGCAGAATCCTCAGCCATTGTTTGAGATTACAACCCCACTCGAATCCACGAGAACGGGTGAGAAGTAGTGGTGGGCGCCCCCTAAAATTCTCGCGCTCGCGTAGAAGCGGAAATGTTTTTGGGACCTGACCCAGACCTTGCTGTTTTGCTTCTTTTGGTTTTTTCTTGGTGGCTTGTTGAGCTCTTAATTTCACTCTGCATGCACTGAGTCCCTGGTGTGGCCTTTTTCATCATAGCCTGAATTTTTTCAATATTTCAATTTGTCTTTTGGAACAGAGTTTCTGTTGCACCGAATCCTTTCCCCATCTAGCGCTCAGTACCTCGGCGTGCGGTCCATGTGGAGCTTTTTCGATTCTAGGAGACTGATTGTAACCTGTGGCTGATAGCTCTGCGTGGTACTGTGCTACTCGAGTCATGCTGGCAAACAGAAATGAAAATTCAAAGTACTGGCTTTTCTATACTGCCAGGGCTCGAGTCAGATGCTGTCCAGCGTTTCACGTGGTTGGCACGTGGATCCTCCTGCAGACCAATACCGTCGATTGCGGCCACACTAACCCTAATCCGATAGTGGTATGTACTGATTTTAGTGCTACTCCTTCTCGTCGGGAGGAGTACCGAAGGCACACAGACCTCAGCCAAACCAGTGTCCCCTTTGTATGCTGCTGCTTGCTGTGTGCTCCACAATCTCTATGTGAGAGTAAGGGGAAGACCTTTATGGCGGGTGGGAGGCTGAAGCAAATCACCTGGCCGCTGATTACGCGCAGCCAGACACCAGGGCGATTAGAAGAGCACACCATGAAGCGGTGCGCACAGAATCAAGAAGCTTTGAAAATGAGTTTCATCACGGGCCAGGTACGGTGTGACTGCTGTGTTGTTTCCCCTTCATGAACCCCCCCTCCCCTTTATTGACTCCATTCCCTGTAAGCAACCCACCCTCCCCTTCGATTACAGCTTGCTTAAGGAAATAAAGTCATTATTTGTTTAAAAATCATGTATTCATTTATTAAAAAGTCATTATAAAAAGAGGCAGAGAACTGACAAGGTATCCCAGGTGTGGTTTGGGAGGAGGATAGGAGGGAAGGAAAAGGCCTAAACACATTTCAAATGTAATGACAGCCTTTTGGTTGGACTGTCCACGGGGGTGGAGTGGGCGGGTGCATGAAAGCCTTCCCCCACGAGTTCTTACACGTCTGGGTGAGGAAGATATGGAACATGGTGAGTGGTGGAGGTGGTTACACAGGGCTGCAGCGGCACTCTGTGACCCCGCTGCTCTTCCTGAAGCTCCACCAGACGTCGGAGGATATCAGTTTTGATCACGCAGCAGCTCCAGCGTTGCATCCCGCCACCGCTGTCTTCCTGCCTACATCTCTGATCTTCCTGCCGCCACCTCTCATCTCTCGCGATCTCTCCTATCCTCTCACGTTCGTCCCTCCTATCCTCACGTTGGTCCCTCCTGTCCTCACGTTTACTGGCATCTTTCCTGTACTTTGCTACCACGTCCTTCCACTCATTCAGATGAGCTCTTTCATTGCGGGTTTCATTCCATGAGCTCTTTTCCGAGAACATTTCGTCTCGCGTCTTTTTTCCTCCCGCCTTATCTGAGCTAGCCTTCGGGATGGAGTAGGGAGGCTTGAAAAATTTGCAGCTGCATGAGGGAGGGAAAAAGGGAGAGAAGTATTTAAAAAGATACATTTTACAGAACAATGGTAGTTATACTCTTTCACAGTGAACAACACTATTCACCTTACATAGCACATGTGATTTCACTACAAGGTCGCATTTTGCATCTTAATATTGAGTGCCTGTGGCTCTGGTGTTACAGATCTCACAGACGCAGGTCCGGGCATCAGAATTCAGCTTGCATGTGGCCATGGTAAGCCATTGTCTTTCGGCTTCTCAGCCTTCATATATACACAGTGCCCTCTGATGCTTCTTTCCTGTTAACATGCAGCAGCAGAAGCCAACCGCACCCCCCCACCATCCAATTCTCTAGGATGATTGCTTTACCCCTCCCCCCACTGCATGGCTGGTATCATGGAAGATCACTGCTAATCACCCCCTTTCCCCCCCACCGCGTGGCTGGTAGCTGGGAAGATTTCTGCTAGCCAAACGCAAAAAAAGCTCAGCGCTATCCTTCCTCCTCCCTCCCCTGCTTGGCTACGTGCAAGGAAGGATTTCTTTTAAGCAACAGCAAAACTAGGAAAATGGCCATCTCTGTCCCCTTAATTAAATTCCTGAATTTCAACCAGGTTACCATGAACGATATCACTCTGCTGAGGATAACACAGCGAGATAAAGAACGGATGTTTCTTGAATGCCAGCAATCACCGGGACCATACGCAGCTATGCTTTGTCATGCAATGATACCCGATTACTTGCTACATGCATGGCGTGGTAAAGTGTCCTACCATGGTGGACGGATAAGGCTGCCTTGCCCAGAAACCTTCTGCAAAGGCTTTTGGAGTACCTCCAGGGAGCGCTTCATGGAGATGTCCCTGGAGGATTTCCGCTCCATCCCAGACATGTTAACAAACTTTTCCAGTAACTTTACTGGCCGCGAATGCATCCCAAGCCCTCATGGCAATCAATCATTAAAAAATGCTTGCTTTTAAACCATGTTTTATATTTACAAAGGTACACTCACCAGAGGTCGCTTCCATGGCTTCACTGTCTGGGCTAGTGGCTTGGGAGGGCTGGGAGGGTATTTCATCTGGGTCACAAAAAGCTCCTGGCTGTTGGGGCTAACAGAGTGCTGTGTGCTCTGCTGCAAGGTTGTCCTCCTCTCTCCTCCTCTCTCCTTCATCTTCCCCCTCCGCAGAATCCTCAGCCATGGTTGAGATTACAAACCCCACCTCGGAATCCACGGACAGGGGTGGGTAGTGGTGGCAGACCCCCTAAATTGCATGCAGCTCAGCGTAGAAGCGGCATGTTTTTGGCCCTGACCTGGACCTTCTTTGCTTCTTTGGTTTTCTGGTAGGCTTGTCTGAGCTCCTTAACTTTCACTCTGCACTGCACTGAGTCCCTGGTGTGGCCTTTTTCCATCATAGCCTTGGAAATTTTTTCAAATATTTTTTTCATTTTGTCTTTTGGAACAGAGTTCTGTTAGCACAGAATCCTCTCCCCATATAGCGATCAGATCCAGTACCTCCGTGCGGTCCATGCTGGAGCTCTTTTTTCGATTCTCAGGAGACTGCATTGCTACCTGTGCTGATGAGCTCTGCGTGGTCACCTGTGCTGATCAGAGCTCCACGCTGGCCAAACAGGAAATGAAATTCAAAAGTTCACGGGGCTTTTCCTGTATACCTGGCCAGTGCATCCGAGTTCAGATTGCTGTCCAGAGTGGTCACAGTGGTGCACTGTGGGATACCTCCTGGAGGCCAATACCGTCGATTGCGGCCACACTAACCCTAATCCGATATGGTAATACTGATTTTAGTGCTACTCCTCTCGTCGGGGAGGAGACAGAAGCCGATGTAAAGAGCCCTTTATATCGATATAAAGGGCCTCGTAGTGTGGATGGGTGCAGCGTTAAATCGGTTTAATGCTGCTAAAATCGGTTTAAACGCGTAATGTAGACCAGGCCTAAGTATCTTGTGATGGCCACTTGCAAAGTAGCAGAGAGATACATGGCCAAGTGAACATGTCACTTGAACACTTCAAGATAGTCAGTCAAATCTTTGGGAGAGTGGGAAATCAAGTAACGAGTGCATGTACATTTGCCATTAAAACATACTGGATTGACATTCCAGGGTTAATCTATACATCAACAGACCCAAACTAAATACAAGTATCAGAGGGGTAGCCGTGTTAGTCTGGATCTGTAAAAAGTGACAGAGTCCTATGGCACCTTGTAGACTAGCAGACATATTGGAGCATAAGCTTTTGTGGGTGAATACCCACTTCATCAGACACCAGCTTATGCTCCCATACGTCTGTTAGTCTATAAACTAAATACAGTGGTCAAACATAAAAAATTTCTTCTGTTTTGAAAAATTTTGCTGGTCTGAGACAGATTCCTAGCACTTATAATGGGGAATACTGGTAGCAATGGCAATCCTTCTAAGTGCAGAAGAAGCTATTTAAGTGTACCTACTCTGTGTCTATAGAAATCTCTGCAACTCATATCCTAATAGTACACTTAGTAAAAGGCTACTGCTATTAATTATTCTATGTATTACTAATTTACATGCACATGGGGGACAGAACCTGGCCCTTAGTGTAAATCTTTTGAAAAAAACGTTATTACATTTTGTAAAAAAGACGTGAAATGTCAGACATTTAGCTGCAAGATAATACCACATCGTGCTGTGAAAGACAGAAAATAAATGCATTGGCAAATATATCTTAGCTGTGATTATTTCACAAGGAATATGTAGTGTTGCAGATTTGATGATGGGAGTGTTTAACTTTTAAAAAATGTTTTCTTTTTATGCCATATGAAAATTCTAGTGATTAATAGTGTCTACCAGACAATCTTCGTGCTTGGGATATTCTATTCTATCTCTTTTCCTTGGCAGGAAATCTGAATCCTAAGAACATTTCAAAGTCTGCTTTTATGGGTGACTGTGAAATGTTTTCAACTTCCCTATATCGGGAAAATAGTTTTTCAATAAAATATTTCCTTTTAAGTTCACCCCTGCCTCAGAAATGCACGGTATTTTGGGATACGATATACTGGAAGGAGAAATCCTACATACGTTATCTGCAACACATATTGAATTTGTAATACGTGTCTGATAACAACTTTGTGCTAAACGCCCGTTCCTCCACAGTTGCAATATAACTGCTGTCCTGACCTAAACAGAGGCTGTTTTACTGGTACTTGCTTATGCAATTGTGTGAAACCTGTAAATCTAACTTGAGCCTCTGACCCGACTTCCACACAATGGGGGGATAAATGATACTTCAAGTTAAAACAGAATCCAGGCTTTGTTTCCTTTTAGGTGATGCAGGTGGGTTAACATCATCTTCCTTTTAAAATTGTTTTATCTTGTCTTTTTAATGGTTGGAAACATCATTCAGCCGTAAGTACATTATTTTTGTTTCAAGAAGAATTTTTGCCTAAACATGGCTTCACTTAGCAGATAGATATATTTAATGATTTCAGCAGACTGAGCTGGGTCTGACATAAGGAGAACAAATTAATAGACTTTGGTTTCAAAGAAGAACATAAGGGAATAAATGTAATGCACGTCTGTTATCCTGCGCAAGTGTATGAAATAGAAGCTTAGCAGTAGCTAAGGAGGTAGAACAGGGTGATGTACAGTGTCAGGAAAAAAGAGAGTGAGAGCTAAGAGTTATGCATTTTCCCACAAGATAGTTCTGACTTTCTGCCAAAAGGTCGGTGTCTGATAAAGTATTTTATGCTGGTGCGTTTCTTTTTTCCCTGTGATTCCTAGGAAAGTGCAGCATGTGGGTTTGGGCTGGTTGCAGGCAGTAACAGATCTCAATTTCAGTATAACTTCACTGAGATAAACTTAGGTGGGTTAAATTTTCACTTGTTCAATAATAAACATAAAGTTCCTTGTTAATGCTTTGCAGTAAATAGTGGTGACATTTGTAATGTTCATGATTAGAATATAAAAAGAAATTTCTTATTTTAAAAGAAAAGAAATCAAAACAAAGGGCTTCTTTCTAATAAACATCATCAAAGGAGATCTGCTTAGTGAAGATGCTACACCACCAATGGGAGAGCCTAGGTATTCCACATCTTTGAGAGGTGGTAGCTATGCCAGTGGGAGAAGTCCTCCCATTGACGTAGTGCTGTCTGCACTGGAGTTAGAATGGTATAACTATATCGCTCGGAGTGTGGATGTTGTGGGGGAACCAATCAGAGGGCCCAGTACTCTATACCAGAGCAGGGAAAGAGTCTTACAGGTAGTTTGGATCTGGGCTGAGACAATTTGGGACTTTTTAGATGGACTTTTTGCTAACACAGAAGGGTTTAAGTTGTTCATGGCTTGGCCACAAGGCAAAGATACATCTCCAGAACAGATGGGTATCTGGAAAGCTGATCAGATCCACCCTGAGGAGGAAAATGAGACTGGCAGTGCCTGCAGGCCATCCTTGGCCAGCAGGGAGTCCTATGGGGTGCCAGGACCTCACAACAACCAGGAGCATTCACAAACTCCCAATTCAATCAAAGAAAATAATAAAAGAGAACTTCAGAAAAAACACAAATGATTAATAAAATATTTAAAACCTTATTCCACCTCAGTTTGAAAAGGTGAATTAATGGACACATCAATCAAAACCCTGAAATCTTGAAAACCTTTAATTTACTCTTATTGTAACTGAACAGCAGAAAAATAGCCTTCTACCAGAGGTACCCACTGAAATGTAATTAGTCTTTTACTTATGGAAGAACTTCCTGGGGGAATTTCAGATGTTTATTTGAAGTTCTCAAAAGGGTGACTCTTTAATTAAGACATCCTTTCTCATTGGCGTTCATTTGGTATTGGAGTTAAATAAGTGCTAACAAAACAAGTCTGAAACAGTATAACTACACATTCGGTTCTCTCGGTTGTTCAGATTTCTCAGTGGTGTGACCATTTCACCAGTTGTCCAGGTGATCTCTAATCTTTCAGGGTAGATTATCTGAATTTTTAATGTACCAGAAAAAAAAAAAGACCAGCAGAAAATCCTCCCTTGCTTTTTGAACGAACTTTTCAACCCTTCTATATACCTCACAAAGAAACAAGGGGTTCAAGGAGTTCAAGACCCAGTTTCCCTTCTTTGGGTCACTTTTAAAGTTTTACATTTCCAAAAAATCAAATAACATTCTATTTGACCCATAATTCCTCCTTAGAACAAACAGAAGCCCTGAGCCAACTATATTCATCCATCACACAGGTTCATTAAGATTAAAATGAAACATTTTTGTAGTAGCTAATGAGGGAAATCTGTTGCATAACAAAGTTTCTCAGAGTTTGTGCTTGTCTTCAGAGCAGTGCTATTGGGGATGGAAAAGAGTGGGGCAGGGAAGGTGAAGGGTTGTTTGGGTAACTTTAACTGTGCATTTGTACAATGTAAAATGGTTTTGTAAAGTGACTTGCCCAAGTTCTCGTAAGGTCTGTCTACTTTAGGGGTTTTTTTTCCTTGACTCTAGTTGATTAATTAATTTGAAGTATCTAGCACATTTGTACACACTGCTATGGACACTCCACAGATGTTTTTGTGCTGGGGTGTTCCAGACCAGCATGTACAAAAGTGTTAGGTACTTTGAGTTCCATGGCAATCAATAAACTCAAGTTAAGGACACTAGAGTTGACAGACCTATAGGAAATTAGGGGCAGGGATATGAACACAACTTTAACCTCTGATTGTTAGATCCATATTTTTGCCTGTAGACTAGAGAGGCTTTCCAACACATGGATTGTAATCTGGGTTTAGTTATATGATCCGTAAAATGACACTGGTAATGCTATTACAACTTTGTAAAGAGATGTATAGGTGAAAATTCAAGATGTTTTTATTAGCTATTTTTTACTGATGGAAGAACTGAGTCCCAGCAAGAATAAGGACCTTGCCTGAACAACACAGGTATAGTGGATTTGATATCGACTGCCAAGCCAAGGGGTTTGAGTGGAATCCCTGTGTCTGATATTAAGTGAATAAATAGTAACAATATTTAACAATAGTATATGCACAGTAATACTTTTGGGGTACATCTATACTGGGAAAAAATAAGATTCTCCCCACCCACTGGTGCTAAATTGTAACATTAGACTGTGTGTGTGTGTGTTTGTGTGTGTATGTGTGTGTGTGTCCTCTGAAACATGGGTGGTGGGTGAACTGGCCATTGTGGGAGGCTAGGTCTGGGCCCCTCCTCTTCTGCTTTCCCCCCCACAAGAGCCCAGAGCAACCACACCGCGGCCACCAGCCCCAGGCCTTGTGACATGCCCCATCCCAGCAGCAGGCTGGCGCATCCTAACCCCAGCCTGGGCTATGAAAGAGCGGAACTGGAAGCAGCCAGGAGGGAGCCTAGAGGCGAAGTGTGGATGGGGCCATGCCCGGCTGTTTCGAGAGGCTCAGTCTCCCCTGGCCTATGGTACCTACCATCCATGCTCTGAAAACTTTTGTTGCTGGCCACTCTAGGAAACTGGTTTAAGTCAGTCTGACAATTCTTATGTGGTCAAACATTGAGATCCTTGGCACACCATCTTAGTGTGGTCCAACCTATCCAGGAAAAAAAAGGCGCTTTCATGTGACATTTTGATGGCTGCATCAATCAGATTCCTCTCTTGGGAAGTACCGTTCTTGAAAAGTGTACTTTAGTATGTGCCAATTCAGAGAACCTAAGCTAATGACAGCTGAATAGCTCACACCCTGAACTAACAATTGCCTGAAACAAGGGGCTGCAATGTCCTTCAGACCTTTCTCATGTTGACCAAAAAAGTTTCCATTTGATTCTACTCTTCATTAAGGGATAGACTGTGGCTGGGACTTACACCACCACACAAGGGAGCAGGAAGAAGTAGGGCCCCAACCCACATGCAAACACATGAGTTACCTTCACCATGCCCTAGGTGCTGAGAGAAAACCAGGGGCTACATCCCTGTTACTGTCCTGTATGAGCAAGTGGGCTAAGAAGGGTAGAGTGAGGGTCCCAACTCCTCTCCCCTGCACACACACACATATGCTCTTTATGAGCCAGCCAACAGACTGTCTGGATGTAAGAACTGGTGGAGAGCACACTGTGATCAGTCAAAGGCTACAGTGGATTACTGCCACCCTCTCAGGTGCAACCAGGGAGCCCCAGAAGAACTATGCTTCAGAGTGGTGTCTGTAACACATCATGCCTGCAGAGCCTTCTGGGGTGGTGCAATTTACACATGACCACTACTCAGGGCTATGATTAAAGGCACAATCTAGCCATAACTTAGTTTTACATTAGTTGGATTGGATTGGTAGTTGACCTTGGCTCGGTGGGGGGGAAATGCTGTCTGTAATAGTGTAGGGCCTGATCTTGCACATGCCCACTCATCTAAATGGAGGCTAGTCCTGTGAGTAATGATTTACAGGATTCAGACCTCTAGAATATAGGAATATAAATTCATTCTTGTCTCCAGAGTTTAATTGTTTCCCAGAGGCCTGCAATACTATACCTTGCAATTCATCTTGTTAATTCATTGCGCTGCTGCGTTATCTAAGCAATAGCCTCAATTTCATAATCTAAGCAATAGCCTGGATTGCATGTATTGAAGCTAGTAGCTAGAATAGGATGGTTATACTGCTGCAGCATAGACACTTTGGGGCCCAGGGAAGGAGCCTTATCCTATGGAGATGACATTAGAAAAATGTTCCTGTGGAAAAATACAAAATAAACCCTCTCTACAAGGAGTCCTTGTGTTTTATCCTAGATACCTCTATATACTCTCCTAGCACATTTGCTCCATCTGCTCTAACATAACTTCCATTTAAAACTTTCAGTAAAAAGTCAGTTATGAACTACTAAACTGTAAGTGTTTCGTTTTTATATACTCTTCCAGGCCTTGTACCAGAATTTCAGAGGGATTAGGAAGGTGCTGGGGCAGGTGGCTAAGGGCACTCGTTATAAGATTTCTCTAACAAAGTGCTTCTCAACCCGTTTCATTCTCAAATTGATAGAGCAGATATTTTTCTTTTCTTTTATTCTGGGAGAGTGGAGCTCCAAACAATTTATTGTTGTGTTATGTAATTTTTGCTACTCTCATCCTCCATGATGAGTGAAAGCTATTTTTTATTACTAGCCAAACATCATTTGTAATTTAAAACCTTGCAGGCAGATTCTGCTGTTATTTACATAGGTATAAATCCAAGTGACTCTACCAAAGTCAACGATGTCACTCAGGGTTTACACTAGTGTAGAGGAGAGCAGAATTTTACTCTGCATATCTAAAATACCTGTTTCTGAGTAATTATTTTATTCTTAAACCAAGAATAGCAAAATTCATATCCTGTAATGCTGAGCATATGTGATCCTCTGTATCAGTCTCAGCATGCCCACAAATCTCTGCTTTTCCTATGGCATTTGGTTTCATTGAATATAACAACAAATAGTTGAATAGACCCAATAAACAGAAAGCAAGTGACTTAGAACCATTCTTGAGCAGCATTTTCTTAGAAACCAGATGTATTGTTTCCATTTATTTTTATTTTTTGTTACTTTTCTTTTTTAATGAAGACCCAGAATTCAAAGTGGTATTGCAATACTCTGCTCTTCTGTTCACTCTGTTCATACAGAAATGGTTGCATATGCTACGAAAAGGGGTTAAATAAATCATACTATCACTTGCTCTATGCATCAGATCTTTGGACTAAACTCTGCAGAAAACTTGTGTAAACACCACTGTTATCTTTTTCTCTGAATCAGGTCCTATAGAAAAACAAAATGATATGTGCAAAGAAAACATGGATTAATAATAACGTGCAGTCTCTGCTCAAGGTGCACAGACTTGCAGTATTCATTTCTCTTTCCAGATAATGTCTCTTTTGTCCGTAATCTATTTGTACTCAGATATTTAAAGGTTTTTCTTGCATTTTCTATATTTTTAAAAGAAATGCTGATAATATATTCAATTAATAAATATTTGCTAGCCCATATACTGCAAGCTTTTAGCAAAATAAAACAGGACAATATCTCTTTCCTGGATATGGCAATTAATTTTGAGATTAGCATGTTATATTTTTAACCTTCATCATTTCTTCACATAAAACTAAATCTTAAGTTTTGTCATACCTTATTATTGCTCTGACAGAAATGTTCATAGTGACATGAATGGTGTCTCTGGCTACCAAGACAGATTTTCATAATAATGATTTTTTTCCTGTAGGGGGCTGTGAACTGCTAATTAGCATCTATGACCCAATATTCTCAGCAAATAAGAATAATAGCAGTAATTTCTAGCTTTATGCAGAGTGCAAGTCTAATATTACCAGCACTTCTGTTTCATTTGTAATTAACTACAAACAATTATTACAGAGTCAAGGAAGTATATCCTAATGCTCTAGGTAATAAAAAAAAAATGAAATGATGTTTGTAAAACTCATATGTTTCATGCTGGGTTGCACTGATTTTCTTCAGAGAACTGCGATAATATGCCTATCAATTAAAAATTCCTTTTTATGTTTTTTTATATTGTTATGATTCTTAGTGTTGGCATATAACTATCTATTCCTCTACATAATTTTCTGCAGCTTTTTCAGTGATACCCTTGTGCTTTTAATTAATATTTTGAGCTCCGATACACTGGTAAAAACTAAAGCTGGACACTTGGCCAGAGCATAAACTGTAAGAGGTGTTGTGAAAGAATGTTTTCAATCAGTTTAATTCAAGGCTATAGATTAGGTCTAATAGCACAGTGGTCCATAAGCCCTGAGATAAGGACAACATATGGGTATGTACCATTGCTTGCTTTATATAAAGGAAACAGACACTAGGTTTATTTTAGTAGTTGTGTAATATGCCTTTCTGAAAATCTACATTACTTATAAAATGCATTTTTGTGGACAGTCAGAATAGTTTTGGAAATGTGAGCTATTATGCTGCTGATTAAATGGTATTATGTGCTGCCATTGCTTCAAACCATGTTAGCATAACATGTAAGGGTTGTTCTACTCAAACAATTATTTACTGGGATACCCAATCCCTGAGTGCAGGTGGATGTGTATATTTTGCGAGTTTTGTTCCCAATATCCAATTCATGCCTAATATCATTAGAATGGAATGTAGATTTTAGGACAATTATTCCACATAAAGATGCAAATTAGTAGTGTAGTCAATGGGCACCTAAGAATAATATTTAAACAACCTATTGTGCCTGATACATGATTATTCACCTTATAAACATCATGATACTCATGATCCAGTGGAATTACATAAATAGCAAGATATCTAGCATTCTAACTTAAAGCCAGACTCCTTTTGTAGGATGCGCTTCACTTGCAATAAAGGAGATGATTTAAA
Organism: Chelonoidis abingdonii; assembly: GCF_003597395.2. Taxonomy (NCBI): domain Eukaryota; kingdom Metazoa; phylum Chordata; order Testudines; family Testudinidae; genus Chelonoidis; species Chelonoidis abingdonii. Next base: position 256,831,728 of record NC_133770.1, on the reverse strand, counting down.
TGAATGTGGAAATGGTGGCTTGAATCCAAGCACATAAAAGACAATGAGCCAGATCCTGAGAGGTACTGAATGACTGAAGCTCCCAGTTTCCAGATGCTCAGTATCTCTCAGGTTTCTGACCCACTGTTTTTTTCCACAAAAACTGAAAGTGTCATTGGAGATCTTGACCAAAATGTTACTTGTTTGACTCAGATAATCATGAACTTAAACTTACCCTTTTGATCATACATGGAATTTGGTAATGATGGTGTTGTACAGTTGGTCAAAACTGGGGAGAAGGGTGTATGTGAAAAATTTAGAAAAAATTTACATTTCATATGAAATTTTCTCTTGTTTCACTTTTGGTGGATTTTTTTTTTTCAGATTTGGAGTCTTTTCCCTTTTCTCTTGCTTTTTCATTTTTTTAATTGTGCAAAAGTAAGAGGTTGGGGAGGGAGTGAAACAGCCAAGAGAGAAGGGGACTTCTGAAATTTGATATTTTTTTAATATTTTATTTCATTTCATGGTTGGTTTTTTTAAAACAAAAAACAAAATATTTCATTTCTGACAAAAACTTTTCGCTGAAAAATTTTGAGACATCCTACTGTCTTCAGTAACTTGTCCTTTATGTACAGGCCTCCTTTTCCATTCACAACATGGGAAAAACAATTTCTCCATTAAACAATGTGGTAACACTTGTGATACTACAAAGCCCAGTTTGAAGAGCCAGATTTAATCCATATATTGAACAGGGTCACCTGCCTAATACTGCAGTATTAACTTGTAGGATCAAAACATGGTAAATCTTGTACTTCTTTAGAACAAACGAACATTACATGTTGAAATTCTGTATAGACTCTCTAAGCTGCGTTGGTATAACTGTATCTCTACTAAGGCTTTAACTAGCATTAACTATGTCAGTGAAAAAAACACAATACTTACTGATATAAGAAGAATGGCCATAATAGGTCAGACCAATAGTCCATCTAGCCCAGTATCCTGATCGTGGCCAGTGCCAGATGCTGACAAAACAGAACAGGGCAATTTCAAGTGATCTATCCTCTGGCATCCAGTCCCAGCTTCTGGCAGTTGAAGGTTTAGGAACACCCAAAGCATGGGGTTGTGTCCCTAACCATCTTGACTAATAATCACTGATGGACACATGCTCTGTATATCTTTTTTGACATGGGCTGACCAGAACTGCATATAGTATTAAAGGTGTGGGCATACCATGGCTTTATATAGTGGCATTATGATATTTTCTGTCCTATTATCTTGATTTCTAACACTGTGTTAGCTTTTTGGACTACTGTTGCAGATTGAACAGATGTTTTCAGAGAACCATCCAAGATGACTTCAATCTCTCTTTTGTGAGCAGTAACAGCTCATTTAGACCCCATCATTTTTTATGTACAGATGGGATTATGTTTTCCACTGTGCATTTGTGACATACTCAGGGTACAATCCAGACTGAGTAGTTGGGTCACCCCTGCCCTCTAACCTGGGATGCCCTTTATACTGTTTTATTGCTGTAGCCTCCAGTCTGGACTTCTCGTAAATAGCCTCCAGTATGCAAGTCACTCCCAGGTATGTCTCTGTGTGTGCTGCAGCCAGCCAGCCACACTTTGGCTCTTACCAGCCTGGGTTATATTTCAGGGTGACCCAAACAGACTCTCAGGCCTAGATTTCCGCTCAGAAATGTATGTTTGTATTGTCCAGCCCTCTCCTGGACAATACAAATTAGATAAAGTCTGTTGTTGCTTTAATAGAAATAATATGCACATATTTTGGCACCCCAGATGGAGTTTCCCAGACACTTCAATTCAAACACACTGGATTAAATAAAACAATAAAATGTGTTTATTAACTACAAAGAGGGAGATTTTAAGTGAGTACAAGTAATGAGGCATAAAAGTCAGAAATGATTACAAGACAAATAAAAATAAAAAGCAACTGGCGCCTAATTTAACAAGCTATGTTAAATTCAAACAAGGTTTCTCACCACATGCTTTTATTATCCTTACTGGCCAATCTTCTTAGGTCAGGACCCCTTCTTCAGTTCAATGACTGCTTCCTTTGTCCCGTCTGGTGCAATGAATCAATGGGTAGAGAGAGGACAGGTGTCTTGGGTTGTTTGCCCCTTGTTTTTATAGTCTTGTCCCCCTTTTGAGAAGCATTTCTGGCTGGAAGCATGGTGACAGGCAGTCTGTGTGGAAGGGAACTCAATGCTGTTTCTTTGCTAAAATGAAGATTCTTCCCCTCCCCGCCCACTTTCCTGCCAAAGAATGGCCACTTAGCAGGTCTATTCGCCTTGTTTATACATGGATGAGGTGTCAGCTCACCCTTTGCCTCTAAGGAACTGCTTTGGCCACTCCCCAGACTTTTCTGGAAAACATATTTTTAGGTCATGTCTAAACTTACAAGTTTACAGTGGCACCGCTGTACCAATACAGCGGTGCCACTGTAAGATCGCTCATGTATCCACATTATGCCAACAAGAGAGAGCTCTCCCATTGACATAATAAAACCAACTCAATGAGTGGTGGTAGCTATGTCACTGGAAGGGGGGGGGGTGTTTTTTCACACCCATGAGCGACAAAAATTGTGCCGACATAAACGCAAGTATAAATGTGTCATTAGTCATGATCTCAGATTATGTTTATAACTTCACATATAGCATTCCTCAGATTTGTTACCTAAAAAATGGTTCAGATGTGGCGATCTCTCTCATATCCTCTCAAGTGAACACTGATGTAAAAAAATCATTTAGCTTCTCTGCAACGGCCTTAGTAGTTACGCTGGTAAAACTTTGCATAAACCAAGCCTAAATCTCTCTAATAAAGGAGCATGACAAATAACTTTCTTATCCTAACACAGTTGGTAAAATAACTTCCCAATTCTTTATAACAAAGTCCGTGAGGCCAGCAGATACCTATGACGTCCATGCCCTCCCTTCCTGTGACTTCTCATATCATTCCAAACTTTGATTCTAGTCAGGGTTCAAGAATATATTGATCTATGACATATGTCTTATTTTTTTAAAAGAGTCCCTCTGTCTCTGGCTTGTAGTTGGAGCTAGGGGTGTGATTCCCAGCCCGCACAGATATCCTCACACTAGCTCTCATTGAGCTAGACTGCTAAAAATAGTAGTGTCACCACAGTAGTACAGGCAGTTGCCGGTGGCTGCGTGGGCTAGCCACCCCAAGTACAAACTTGCCTGGACTCTGCGGATACATACTCAGGGCAGCTAGTCTGTGCTGCCCATGCTACTGTGGCCACACTACTATTTTTAGAACACCAGCTAAATAAGGGTATGTCTACACTACGGGATTAATCCAGTTTTACATAAACCAGTTTTGTAAAACAGATTGTATAAAGTCGAGTGCATGCGGCTACACTAAGCATTAATTCGGCGTTGTCGGTCCTGGTCCGAGGTTAGGTCGATTTCTGGAGTGATTGCATGTGGTAGCTTTCCGTTAGCGATCCCATAATTCCCGCACGTCTCCCCGCCTTCTGGAAAATTCTGGTTGAGTCCTAGTGCCTGTGGGAGCAAATCATTTGTGAGGGTGGTTCTGGTAAATTCTTCAGTCATCTTCTTCGGTAAAGCACGGCAGACAATCATTCGTGCCCTTTTTCTTGGATTGCCCTGGCAGGACGCCTAGCACCGGCTATGGGAGGCCTGTTTAGCTTTTTTTTTACTGTTATCACGTATGTGTAAGGATGCCATGACAGGAAATATGCGCACTTACACGCAGATTCATTTGCCTTTTGCATGACAGCAGATGATTAATCATTGTTCTGTACCGTCTTGTGCATTGTAGATTGGCAAATGAGGAAGAGGTATATTCTTTCATTCTGTCCTTTGCTGCTTGTCATGGGTGCCCTGGCTGAGGTCGGATTCGGGGCGGCAAATACAAATTGGCTATGGTATCTAAAATAGAATCAGTCTTGCCTTGGAATATGGGCAGTGTACTAGAGACATATATCAGAGACCAGAGAGCACATCACTCCGTGTCAGTTCCCGCCGAAATGTGAGCTGCATGGCATTCTGGGGGGTCCTGAACCCCACCCGATTGCTTCTCTCACCTTCTGGGCTACTTGTGCAGTGCCCCTCCCGTTGTGTGATGAAGTAATAAAGATGAGGGATTAAGACCTACTTGTATCCAGAGTTAATGGAAGGGGAGGCAGCTCAGTGCATGATAGTCCAGGCGGCATTTACGTGATGGCGGGGGAGAGGAGCCGCTCCTGCTGCTTATTGCTAGTCCAGGCAGTTATAGAATCTTTTCTGTAAATGAAGGGAGGGACTGATGAGAGCTAGCCCGCGTTGCTATATTTGAGGACGGTTTTACAGGTTCTGTACAATCTCTGGGAATGACGTGAATCATTCTATTTTTACCGCAGGCGCCCCGGCCTGCTCACTGGGCGCCAGCCCGCACTCCGGCTGATTATGATGAACAGATAGCAGTCATATGTCCCCATCACCGCGGGAGACAGGGGAGCTTGCTCTTCACTGCGCCGCATCGTGTTCCAGCAGCATTTCAGTAGACACTTAAAATGACCATTTGACAAAAGTCAAAGAAGAAGAGAAAAGAAGAAGACAGGAGAATGAGAAACGATTCTTTTCCATTTCTTCCGGGTAGTGGGTATGCAGGGGGGTCATTGATGAGCCTATACCTGAGCCCCCAGACAATGTGTTGACTTCTGCAGGGCATGGGAAGACTCAGCCAAGAATGCAAATACTTTTCGAAGACTGCTGGGGACTGTGGGATAGCTGGAGTCCTCAGTACCCCCTCCTTCCCTCTATGAGTGTCCATTTGATTCTTTGGCTTTCCATTACGCTTGTCACACAGCACTGTGCTGTGGACTCTGTATCATGGCCTGGAGATTTTTTTCAAATGCTTTGGCATTTCGTCTTCTGTAATGGAGCTCTGATAGAACAGATTTGTCTCCCCATACAGTGATTAGATCCAATATCTCCCATATGGTCCACACTGGAGCTCTTTTTGGATTTGGGACTGCATGGCCACCCATGCTGATCAGAGTTCCACACTGGGCAAATAGGAAATGCAATTCAAAAGTTCGCTGGGCTTTTCCTGTTTACCTGGCCTGTGAATCCAAGTTCGGATTGCTGTCCAGAGCGGTCACAATGGTGCACTGAGGGATACCGCCCGGAGGCCAATACCGTCCATTTGCGGCCACAGTAACCCTAATCTGATATGGTAATACCGATTTTAGCGCTACTCCTCTCGTTGGGGAGGAGTACAGAAACCGATTTAGAGAGCCCTTTATATTGATATAAAGGGCCTCGTTGTGTGGACGGGTGCAGGGTTAAATCGGTTTAACGCTGCTAAAATCAGTTTAAATGCGTAGTGTAGACTAGGCCAAAGGTACAAGTATATCTATGCAAGCTGGGAATCGCGCCCTAGCTCCAAGTATCGATGTAGACTCTTTTATCCATAGCCCTTTTCATTTCTTTTTTAGTAATCTCATAGCCAACCTATGCAGGTTATAAATCCTCCTACCTTAGAGCCCATTTGCAGGGGCTAACAAATTTCCAGTTTCTTTGAGCCCCACAGCATAATGTATTCCTTTGATGGAAAAGCCTTATTCATGGACTGTAAGATTCCAAGGCCAGAAGAGACCATTGTGGTCATCTAGTCCAGTGATTCTCAAATTTTTTTACTGATGACCCCTTTCACATAGGAAGCCTCTGAGTGCAACCCCTCATAAATTAAAAACACTTTTTATAGATTTAACACCATTATAAATGCTGGAGGCAAAGCGGGATTGAAGTGGAGGCTGACAGCTTGTGACTCCCACATAATAACCTGACGACTCCCCTGAGGGTCCCAACCCCAAGTTTGAGAACTCTGATCTAGTCTGACCTCCTGTATAACACAGCCCATAGAACCTCCCCAAAATAATTCCTAGAGCATCGCTTTTAGTAAAACATCCCTTCATAATTTAAAAATTGTCAGTGATGGAGAATCCACCACAACCTTTGGAGTGACAGACATTTGGCAGGAGAAACTGGCTGTCGTCCAGACTGATAGACTGGAGGTATGTGAGGCTTCATGGTGGAATTGTAATATACTTATATGCAGATGTAATACACTTAGACTGTTGTAAGGCATTTGACTTGATACAGCATGACATTTTGATTAAAAATCTAGAACAATAAAATATCAATATGGCACACGTTAAATGATTAAAAACCAGCTAACAGAGATATCTCAAAATGTAACTATAAACGAGGAATCATCATTGAGCGAATGTGTTCCTTCCTTTAATGACCTGGAAGAAAATCTAAAATCCTCACTGATAAGGTTTTAAGGTGACACAGAATATGGGGAAGTTGTGAGAAATAAAGGGGACAAGTGTCTGATGCATAGTGATCTGGATCACTGTAGAAGTACACAATATGCACTTCAGTACAATCAAATGTAAGATCATACACAGGGGTGAAAGTAACTTAAAAGTCTTACTGGTACGGGAGCCCAGAGTGGGCCCCCAGAAGGGATGGGGCCTCGGACAGAAGGGGCAGGCTAGTGGTCAGCCATTGCTCATGTAAACTGGGCAAACAAAGATGAACACCTCTATAGGCAAAGAAGAGACATGAGACGCCATAAGCAGCTACTGGAAAAGGCTGTAGCAATGATTGTGACATGGATACTGTCGACGTGGTAGACATAGTTTAGAACTGAAATGAAGGGGATTTGTCTATCATATTATTCATTAGCTGTATGTTGCCTGAGGCGCTCAGGGGCATGTTATGCTGGTATTTTTATCGTTGCTCACTTGTTCATTACAGTTTATTTCAATGTCACTTAGAAAAAATAATCACTATTAAAAATGGTCTGTTTTGTTGGGCACCTCAGAACATCTAAAGTGCCAGCTGCTAATCTGCTTTGTTGCTACTGCAGTGCTTGGTTTCTAGTTACACATGGCTGAGTGGCAGGAGCACATGCGCAAGTTTTATTCTTGTAATTATTTTACAACATCTTTTGGTTTGAAAATCTATTGCCCCATTGTCCCACAGAGAGCAGAAAAGCTGAGTTATTCCAAAAATACCTATATTTTTCATGGGGGCATCCACCAGAAAAGGAGAGACAGAAAGGACCATGCGCAAATGTCTAAGAGTAGGGTCACACTGTGCACACCATGGCCATTTAGGGTAATAGGGAAAGGAATTGGAATGTCCTAAATACAACTGAACACAAAATGACAGACAGCAGCTTCTCTTTCCACCCCATACTTAAAACCTGGGACTGGAATCTTCCTTAAATGTTGTTAAAGTCAATTGGAGATACTCATATCCTGCTGAGAATTACTGCTGGAAGTCTTTCAGAAAGATAGTGCTTCTATTGTTGGTCTTTTCCAGCTTGAGAACACTGTGAGCAATAATGCATTTTATTTTAACTCTCATATTTCTCCAGAATGGGAGGGGAGGCTGATTTTCCTTTCACATTCATCAGTGTAAATCAGGAGTAACTCCACTGATGTGGTGTCAGCAGAGAATCAGTTCCAAGGTCTGTGAAGCATCACCTTCTCGATGCTTTAAATATATTTGCTGTAGTAGTGGTTTATAGGACTCTACCACATGTAGATAGGGCAGAGGTGGGCAAACTGCGGCCCGCAGGCCACATCCAGCCTACGGGACCATCCTTCCCGGCCCCTGACTTCCCAGCTGGGGAAGCTATCCCCTGCCCCTTCCCCACTGTCTTCCCTCCCCCACAGTCTTGCCTCACCTTAGCACCAGCACTCTGGCCCGCAGCTGCTGCCAGGCAGCACAGACGGTGTGGCTGGCTCTGCCCGGGTGACAGGGCTGCGAGCTTCTGCTGCTCTGAGCATCATGGTAAGGGGATGGGGGTGGTTGGATAAGGGGCAGGGTCCCCATGGGCAGTCAGGGAACAGGTAGCAGGGGGGGTTGGATAGGCATGGGAATCCTGGGACAGCCTGTCTGGGGGCAGGGGTGTGGATAGGGGTTGGGGCAGTCAGGGAACAGGGAGCAGGGTGGGGTTGGGGTGAGAGTCTCAGGGGGGGATCAGTCAGGGGACAAGGAATGGGGAGGGGGGGTTGGATGGATCAGGGGTTCTGAGGGGGCCAGTTGGGGGGCAGGAAGTGGGAGGGGGTGGATAGAAGGCAGGGACCAGGCTGTCTGGGGAGGCAGAGCCTTTCCTACCAGATTCTCCATACAGTTTTGCAACGCCGATGTGACCCTCAGGTTAAAAAGTTTGCCCACCCCTGAGATAGGGTATCAAGCACAAATGTAAAGTGAGGACCATTACAGAGCTTCCCTGATGGCTGCTTTTCTTTTTCTCCCCCCATTCTTGCTTTCCTCTCCAATCTTAGGATGGTGGCTGCTGCTCCTACAAACCCTCATTCTTTGGTGGCTCATCTTTCCCTACCATCCTGGACATCCTTCTTCCACTGTTTACCTTCCTCTTGATTTTCCTCCATGTTTGCCTGTTCCCAATGGCTTGCCCCTTCCAGTACACCTTCTGTCACCTTCACACTCTTCCCTTGTGATCTTACACCTGTCTTCATTCTCCTTCCTCCTATGAGCTCATCCTTTCCTTTTAGCATCGCCTTTCCGGGGTGGCTAGTCTTCCTCCACTTCAGCCTCTTTTACCACCCTCTTCTCTGAGAAACCAATGCCTCTTCCTCATTCCCCTTCCCCTGGGAGTTCATTTCACACTTTCAGACTTTTGGGTGCTGAACATTGCTAATGTTTTCTTGACATAGTCTTTTATATGGAATTTCCTGCCTTTTTAAAAAAATAAAAAAAATAATGGAGCAGAAAGGGTAGAGTAGAGTCATTTAAAAGAAGAAGTTTCTCTGTCCTGGACTCCATAGCTATCTACCTCAGACTGGTGATAGTGGTCTAGGAAATGTTACACTGAAGTACAAGCAATGGGAGAAATTGCACACACTCCATTCGTCCATAAGAAGAGTAATTTCTACACATGCTTTATTATTGTTGTTTAAAGTTTTCTCTGTGGTGCTGTAATAGTTCAAGGTAGACAAGCCCTGAGTGTGCTGCCTCAGTAGAGCTGTGACAATGCCATCCACCAATTTAACAGATGAGAAAATTGGCTGGATCCATAAGGTGCCAGACTGTTTTACTATAAAGGGGCGGGGGAGTATACAAGGAGAGGTCCTTCTTCCTCCGAGTGCCCTGCTGCCCATTGGCCAGCCAGAAAGTTGCAAACTGATTGTTTTTTGTTCTTCACAATCATTTACTTAAACCCCGGTCTGGTGTTTCTTGGGCATCTTTTTCCATTTTTGACTGAACTTCTGCTCTCTCCCTACCATTATATAGTAAAGAAACTGCGTTTTCAGTTTGCGCTGGGTTCGAGTGATCTCCTATCCAAGGGGTCTGGAAGGAATTTTTCCCATTGAAGTCAAATTGGCAGGGGTCCAGTAGTTTTTATTTCACCTACCTCATAGCATCCTGGAGATACAGGTTAATTTGGTATGGACATATTTAACCTAGCTGTGTCTCCAGGACATTATGCAGAAGGCAATTGAGGAATTTCTTGTTAGGAATTGTATGACTCTTAGTTCATTGCAACTTGCGGTCAGTCTCCAGTGCAAATAAAAAGCCAAAGGGCCAGCAACCAGAAAATAAGAGACATGAGGTTTGGCTAGTGGATCCTAGGGCCATGTGAAAAAGGGAAACCTGAAATCCTTGCAGATTTGGATCGGTCTTTGGTAACTTCTGTTCCCTGAAGGTAGAGAGGATTCAGCAACGGTAGCTGAATCCTTGGGGAAGGCAGTGGCGAGTCTTTCTTGAATTATGGACTATGGAGTGTTTCTCAAACTGGGGTCTGCTGGCCCTGCTAATCAACTCCTCCCGCTCCCTCCCAGTGCCTCCTGGACACTGAGGAACAGCTGTTCCACGGCATGCAGGAGGCACTGGGATGGAAGAGGAGGAGCGGGAATGGGACACACTCAGGGGAAGGAGCAGAATTATGTCCAAGGCCATTAGCCCCAGTGATCAACTTCTCCCCCTCCCTCCCAGCGCCTCCTGCATACCAGGGAACAGCTGTTCCCCACAATGCAGGAGGCACTGGGAGGGAGGAAGAGGGGGGATGGGGAAGCTAGGGGGAGGAGTGAAAAGAGGTGGGGAAGAGGAGGAGCAGGGGTGAAGCGGGGGCGGGAAGAGGTGGGACAGGGCCTTGGGGGAAGGAGTGTTGTGAGGGTGGGGCTTGGGGCTGAGTGTGGCGTTTGGAGGTCTGTGGTAACATTTTAAATAAAAACAGGGGTTCTTGGGTTACTAAAGAGTGAAAACTGCTGGACTATGGGATAGATGTCCTATAACCCCACACTGGAGCCATTGGTGTGAGGAGATGGGCAAATAGTGCCCCTCCACTGTTAAATTTTAATAAAATTGCAGCCTGTCATTTAAAATCCATCCCTTATTCACACCATATTGTAATTTACTCCACCAGTATTCTCATTGATTTCAGTGGGGCTACTCACAGAAGGTTCAGTTTTGCAAGGTGCTGAGTGTCCTCCATGCTCATTGACCTCAGAGGGAGTTGGGAGAACTCAGTTCTGGACAGGATCAATCCCAGAGGAAGGTGCTATTAATTGTGAGGAAGGGTTTCAGAATATGGCTCTGTGGTTTAGAGTCAATTAATATAATTACTGAGGAATGTATTACTGTTATTTGAGTCAGGTCAGTCTAATTGTGTGAATTTCTTGTATTCTATTAATACAGGGCAAATATGGATGTCTGTGAATGAGATCAATACACTGTATTGGTATTGATCATTGACATGAATGGGAATCTTACCATTGATTTTAATAATGGGACTTGGATCAGGTGTATTGGTGGTTTTAAAAAAAGATTTCTGGGGAAAAATCGTTCTGCTTTGGCAATTCACTGGGCAATTCACAGCACCGATTCTTTGGGATCCAATTCCTTCTGGGCTGTGCATCCCTGTGCAAAACTAGCCACAGTTTTATTCAATTACATAATGACAGTTCTAATTACAATTTTGTTTATTCTGAAATACAGATTCACTCCTCAAAGCCAATATTTGATATGCAAGAAAGAAGAGTGTCTTAGAAGATAGCTGTGCTACCTGCATACTTGCAAAGGCCCCTGGCTGCGTAAGGATCTGCTTTTCTCCAGCTAACTTGGTACTTCTCCACTTGTTTGATTTCCACTACCCATCCATGTGATAGTTTCATAAAACTGCGAATTGCAGTTAAGTTCAAATTTCTTAGAGGAATTTCAAGTGCACATTGTAACAGAATCTTATAGTAATCATGTTGCAGAAAGGGTATTATAACAGTCTTCTCTCTGCCTGAATTGCTGGGGAAAAGGCAGATGTGGAAATTATGAGTAATGTAATTGATGATCTTAAAGCTTTTAAATACCGAAGCTCTCAGCAATCAAGATCTATTTGAGTTCAGAATCTAGTAAGTGGTAAATACAATAGATTTCAGTAAGACATTTTATCAAGTTCTCTGCAGTGCTTTTCCTCCTCTTGCTTTTATGGGTAGCATTATCATCTAATCAGCAGACAAGTTGGAAAATTTTATTGTGACACATAATCATTTTTAGTTCATCGTATTTCTCCTTTCATATGCAGTTGTGATGAGTTTTCTCATAAAGCACACGTTTTCAGAGGTTTTGTCCCATTTATTTTTAACAGGGAGTAAGAAACAGAATATTGTTATCCCAGGCTGTTTATTGACAACTAATTTATTGTGTGCCAGTGCAAGTACTTGTATAAAACACCGAAAATATTGGTGCAGTAAATCAATGTCCAAGAGATTTTCCAGGTCCTCTGCTTTACAAAACTTTTCTAGTAATGATGATAACTTTTTTATTTATTCTAGGTCATAGCACCTTTGTGCTTCAATACACTTAGGAGTTAATTTGATTCTTAATCTGATTTCCCTTAATCTACAGACTGGAGAGGATGAAACCAGAATTCCACATTATGGTTCTGTTTGAAAATTATCATGATATCTCAAACAGTGAGAAACAATCTTAACACTATTCCATGAAGTCCAGAGTCTGATACCCTAGTTCACATTGACAAAGCTTGTTTATTTTTCAAAGAGCTTACTTAGGAGTTAAAAACATACTTGCACCACTGCAGAAACTCAGACATCATTTTTTTTCTGGTTCTGTGAAAAGCAAAATATGTTGCAGTTCTGCATCAGATTTTTTTTCCACTTTAATAACATAAAACACAGAAGATGTTTTTTTCAAGTAAGAATTTTTTCTGCAAAGAAGGGGACTTTTATTTTAAAAAATGGGGAACAAAAACAGAGAAAATTTTGTCTGGGCAAAGGCGTGATTTGTCCAAGGGTAGGGTTTTCAATTTTTTTCCACTGCAAGCAAAGAAAAACAAATCCTTTGTTCACTAGTGTGTAGGGAAAACATTTTCTATTAACCAAATTCTTACAGATCCACTGCCTTAAAACTCTCCTATTTTGCTTGCAAAAAATGCACACTGTAAAACTCCAGGTACCTGGTCTGCTCTGTCTGGGAAAATCTTCACTACAGAATTAGACCAGGCTCTTGCTTGGGTTTTATCGCTAACTCCCTTCCAATACAGAAACAAAAACCTCTCACCCAAGTTAGGTAGTGCTTTCAACCTTGGCCAGGTGGGGGTGCAAAGCGCAGGTTCCACTTCCACTTGGGATGGTAACCTGCCCACTTTATCTAAATCATTCATGTTCTGATAGTCTGCTAGTTCCTTCCCATAATTCCTTTCCACCACAAACAGTGTGCTCAGAAGGACAGCCAAGTTCTTCCCCAATTCACTGGGAAAGAATCATAAGTCAGCTGAGCTAACTGCAGCACAAAGCACTATGGGTATGCCCCAGGAATCCTAGTGAAACACCCACACAGAGGCATGCAGCACCAGTAAGGACAGAAGCTGGGTAGGGTGTTGCAGTGTAGCTGCTCAGACTCAGGTGCTGATAACTCAGGCTAATACTGCAGTGAAGATATACCCTTTCAAATAGCCCTGTTCCTGCGGTTCATGGTGTTCTATAGCCCTCATGCTACAGTTGCTGGTGTGTGCAAAAACCGCTGTACCTGCAAGGAGCCCCACTAACCTCAAACAATTTAAGGCAACAAGGCCTTAAACCTGCAATTGACAACTTGTGTGTGGATGGCAGAAACATTGTAAAGTGCTCAACTTGGGTGCAGTAGTCCTGTCACATCCATCAATTGCAGGATCACAACCTATTGCTGCCAACAATAGGCTAAATGAAATATTTTTTAAATTAAATATTTTATATGCTAGGGAAAGTAATCTGCATCATTTAAAGCCTCTTGCAGTATGTACCATTTTTCTAGGTTCTCTCATTTTGAGTATTAGTCTTATAATTGAAACCCATATTTAAACTTTGGCAGGTTGGGAGATATAATAGAAATGTGTGCATTGATTATGAACGTACTGATTAAATGAACAATTTTGAACTGGTGATTGAGATGGTTAAATAATGTCTTTCTCAGCTGACTGTTACTGTATTTCCTAGTGACGAGAATTAAAGCAAACTAAAGAATCTTTTCCATGCAGTGTTGTTTTTCCATGGATGAGGGATTACTGACTGGCTTTTTAACTTCAGTTTTTCCAAATAGTTTTTCAGTTATTTAATTTACTCTACATGGAGCCTATTGATTATTCAAGTTGGCAGTCAATTTTATAGGGCACCCCGCTGTTTCTTTGCTTAATGTAGTCAATGATTGTAATTGCTTGATCAGTGCAGCCCATGAAATAGGTTTTGTGTCTTTTTTACAATGCATTGATGGCTTTATCTGATGCAGTCTTGGCAGGGTCTAGGTTTTACAGCACTATCCTGAACTCCCAGAGGTCTCTAGATTAATGGCTATGGCTTTCTGTTGGAGCTGCTGATACTGCTCTCCAGAATGTATTCACACATCTGGCATGCTACACTTGGCAGTTGTGCCAGCTTTTTGTTGTGCAGTTACAGAATATCTCACCAGTGCCTAGTTAACTGTTTTCACTAAGGGAATGAGATAAAAAGCCATCCACAGAGCTTCTGGCATTCACTCTATGTAACTATAATCACATTTTTTAAAAAAATTTCCATTGCATTTTTTATTGGGCCAGTTGATATTTAGAAACAACAAAATACTTGTATTATGAACTCCGTTTTGATTCTATAAAAGATGCCAAGCTTGTCTTGATTTTCTGTAAACATATTAACTCCCTCTCTCCAACAAACAGCTCTTTTTATCACAATGAGAATAAATACATGTATTAAAATTGTACCCAAAAGCTTAAAATATCTTTACATGCAAAAAAAGATGTCAATGGAAGAGTAGCAAAAAGAAATCTCCTGACCTCATTATGATTAAAGTAATTCTTTTGCCTTCCATTGTATCTTGTTAAATCACTTAGGCATCATTTGGTTCTGCTTGAAAGTTAGTATTTCGGATTTGGTAGAATTTGAATTGTATTATCAGACGTGTAAAATGTAGTCATAATAAGAAGGCCAAGAAAATGTAATGAAATATGCAACACAGGTGCATAAATCCACGAACAATATATTATATAGCACACATACACCATTTACAATGCCTAAGGTGACATCCTGCCAAAAATGTAAAAGTGTGATAGATTTTGGACCAGCTGTGGCATGAACTGATTTCCTCAGTTAAGCTTGACATAGAACCTGGACATGTGCAGCCTCTATATTAATTCTTTTCTCTCCAGATAGTAAATTGTAAATGCATAATGCATCTTTGTGTAGTAAAGGTCTACTGAGAAGACATCTGGAATACAATACTTAAAATTCCGAGTCCGTCTTTTCCACTGAAATCCCAGTTATGTTGGGCAATAACACAAGAATCATATATACCTATATGCAATATTAATAACCCATGGACCCATGTGTTAACAATAAATAGCCTTCATAAAACCTGTCACTGTGAAAAATAATGAGAATAACATGGGCAACGCTTCTCACTCTACCAATGTTATTGGCATTGTATTGACATCACTGTTGGATATTTTATTTTTCCTGCTGACTTTTTAATGCAGTAACAATGGAAGCTGTTTGCATTTCTAGGGCCCAATCCCACAAAACACTTACGCATGTGGGTAATTTAGCTTATGTTCCTAGTTCAACTGTAGTCACATGCCTGAGTATTTGCAGAATAAGGACCTTAGACAGATGGTTCTTTGCCTTCAAATATTACATAATAATGTCTTCTATTTTCTTTCATTTATGAAGAATATTGTTATTTTACCTTCTATGGCATGTTTGCCTGCATAAAAACTAAAGCATTTAGGGTTCTGAATAGGGAAAATTTTACCCAACTATGAGAAAAGGAAGGGCCTGCAGGACTAGCCTTAAAGATGAGTGATTGGAGCACTCAGGGTGCCCGCTCCTGCGGGAGGGGAGACGCAAATCTATTTTATTGGTGGTTATATTTTTTTTGTTTGGGGGTTGTTTTTGTCTTTTGCTTGACAATTAAGAATACGCCAAAAACATTTTCTGCCCTGAGTAAAAGGAGCCATCTTAGAAAAATGGTACTAGCAAGCAATCAAAAGAAGCAGTAAAACTGCAAATATTCTTCCCTTTTGGACACAGGAAAAGAATGCAATTTATCTCTCCAAACCCACAACAGTTGCCTTACTTCAAAATGTTGTAAAAAGTATGTAGACTTACACACTAAACATCTGTCTGTTTATCTTTTCTTTCCAGGAAATTAAGATATGTGTACTTTGGTTACTATTGAAAGCATTTCTTTATTTTTTTCCCCTTAATGGCACAATAAGTAACCGTAAAATAATTAATTTAAAAAACAGTATGAGATGGTCAAGGGGAATATGAGGACTAGAGCTGGTCAAAAAATGGGGGAGAGGAGAGAATCACAAGTAAAAATAGTAATTTTTTTATTTCATGGGTTTTAAAAATGAAGTTTTCCTTTATTTAAAAATTGTTGTGAAAAAAAAATATCAAATTTTGAGGTTTGAAATATTTCTGGGTTTTGGGTTTCTGGCTTTTTCCTATTTTGATTCTGAGAAAGGGTGGGTGGTGGTGGTGGTGGCACTGGAGGGGAGGCTGAAAAAAGAAAAACTGAAATACAATAAAAACTGAGCCAGTCTAAATGTTTCATTTTCCAAATTTGTAGAAAAGTGAATTTTTTTCTCTCACACAAAATAAATCAGTTCTGAGAAAAGGTCTTTTTGAAGCATTTCTACCAGTTGTACCAAGTAGATGCTACCACAAAGACTGATAGGCCCAGAGCCACAAAAGTTTTTGGGCACCTAAACCCTAGAACTAGAATTAATATATCCCACTTTTAGGATGAACTGTGATCCATAAAACCTTGCTTGGCAGCTGCCCATCCCTGTAGGCTCCTAAACGCACTCAGAACCTAAGTTTTCCAGTCACAGTACGCTAGGTACCCAGGTTTCTTCCTCTGGGCATGCGCACTGCAGTGTCAATCAAGACATTGCAATGCCTATCTCCCACCTAATCCCTATTGCATTCCTTGAAGTTAGGCAGAGGTGCACCTGTCTTCCCCATCTCATCTGTGGGGCCCAATCTGGTGGGCATGCTGAGGGGCGGTCCCCCAGATTGGGTCTCAGTCAGAAATCTGGTCTCTTGGGGGGGCAGAAAGGTGGGTGAAGTAGTGCCACTTTCATAACTTTTACTCCAGTGGTTACAGAACTCACTTGGAATGTGGGATACCTGAGAGAGAGGAAAGGATTTGAACCAGTGTCTCCTACCTCTTAAGAAAGCACACTCAAACTACTGAGCTATGGATATTTGGATGGAGGGGGGCTCCCTCAGTCTCTCCTGTCGAAGCTGCTCCACTGTGTATAACTAACAAGAGAGTCACTGGAGTAGGAGGAATGGACCCTGGGTCTCCCACTTTCCAGGTGTGTGCGCTAACCACCAGGTTATAGAGATCTTGTCTACATGGCTCCTTAGTTCACAACTGCTGGTGTGTAAATCTTAATGCCTACCAATGTGTTGTGCACTAACTAGCCTATGTGGACCCTGCTGGCATGCATTAAAATTCCCTACTGGACATTAATGTACTACTGTTTGAAATGAAATTAGTGCTTGCCAGCAGCATCCATATGGGCCAGTTAGTGCGCAGTACCGATATGCATTAGAATTTACAGTCCAGCTGGTGTGGACTAATGTACCATGTAGACAAGATCCAAATCCTCCTTACTTTCACTCTTGCCCAATGACTCTTTAATTATTTACTCAAAGTGCAAAAGCTTCAACAGGAGACTGAGAAAGAGCCTCACCAGACTATCCCATAGCTCAGTGGTTAGAGCACTCTCTTCGAAGGTGGGAGAACCCTGTTTAAATCCTTTCCTCTTTTCTGGCATAGTGGGGAATTGAACCTGAGTCTCTTACATCCCAGGTAAGTGCTCTAGTCATTGGGTTAAAAGTTACAAGGTAAGCACTATCTTCTCTTCCTCTAGCTGTGGAGTGTGGCACATGCTTTACACATTCTCACAAGAAACAAAGTGGGAACCTAAACCACCTGACTCCAGGAAAGGGATTCCCAGTTGTGGAACTATCAGAGATAGGCACCTCCCTACAACCCAGACTTAGACAGCTTACTCTCTGAGAAGGGTGGGTTTTGTCAGCATCAGCCATGGGCTGGTCTAGGCAGCTTCTGGCCTAGTGTGCTGGCTTTTGTGGATCATATTCTAAAAAGCCTAACTATCCCCATTCATTGCATAGAGAGCATAGGTGCCTAACTAGGGCTTTGTGGATCACGTTGTTACGATTTTCTAGGTGCCTAAAAGTTAGGCATTGCAGTGCCCATCCCTTTGTGGATCCAGGCCATAGATACTACTTATGACAGACTCAAAGTAATTTAGAACTGGTTAGAGAATATTTAGATAAGTTAGATGTACTCAAGTTGGTATGGCCTGATAAAAATTATCCTAGGTTACTTAAGGAATTAACGGTCTCAGAACCATTAACAATTGTCTGTAAGAACTCATGGAGGATGGGTAAGGCCCCAGAGGCCTGGAGAAGGGCAAAATAGTGTCAATCTTTTAAAAAGAGAACACAGAGGAGCCAGGGAATTATAGACCTGTCAGCCTAACTATGATACTTGAAAATAATACCTTATTAAACAATCAATTTGTGAGCACCTCGAGGATAACAGCCAGCATGAATTTGTCAAGAACAAATCCTGCCAAACCAAACTAATTTCCTTCTTTGACAGGGTTTCTGGCCTAGTGGATGTGAGGAAGCAGTAGACGTGGTATACCTTGATTTTAGTTAGGCTTTGGGCACAATGCCACATGACATTCTCATAAGCAACCTAGGGAAATGTGGTCTAGATGTATAAGGTGGGTGCATAACTGGTTAAAAGACCACACTCAAAGAATATTTATCAGTGGTCCACCGTCAAACGGGGAGGATACATCTAGTGGGGTCCTGCAAAAGTCAGTAGTGTCCAGTTCTAGTCAATATTTTCATTAATGGTTTGGATAATGGAGTTGATAATATGTTTATCAACTTTGCATATGATACCCAGCTGGAAGGGGTTGCAAGCACTTTGGAGGATAGGCTTAGAATTCAAAATAACCTTGACAAATTGGCAATTGATTGGAAATCAACAAGATGGAATTTGGTAAAGACAAGTGCAAAGTACTTCACGTAGGAAAAATGAAACTCATGGCTACAAAATGGAGAATAACTGGCTAGGTGGTGGTACTGGTGAAAAGGATCTTGCGGTTATAGTGAATCACAAATTGAATGTGAATCAACAATGTGATGCAGTTGAGAAAAAGGCTAAATATCAATCTGGGGTGTATTAACGATTGTATGTAAGACATGATAGGTAATTGTCCCACTCTACTCGGCACTGGTGAGGCCTCAGCTGGAGTACTGTGTCCAGTTATGGATGTCAGGCTTTAGAAAAGATGTGGACAAATTAGAAAGAGTCCAGAGGAGAGCAACAAAAATGATAAAAGGTTTAGAAAACCTGACCTCTGAGGAAAGATTAAAAGAATTGGTCATGTTTAGTCTTGAGAAAAGAAGATTTAGGGGAGATATGATAATCTTTGAGTATATTAAGGGCTGTTATAAAGAGGATAGTGATCAATTGTTTTCCATGTCCACAGAAGGTATGAGAAGTAGTAATGGGCTTAATCTGCAGCCAGGGGGATTTAGGTTAGATATTAAGAAAAACTTTTGAACTGTAGGGGTAGTTAAACTCTGGAATATGCTTCCAAGGAAGGTTGTGGAATCCCCATCACTGGAGGTTTTTAAGAACATGTTGGACAAACACCTGTCAGAGATAATCTAGATATACTTGGTCCTGATTCAACACAGAGGGCTGGACTTCATGACTTCTTGAGGGCCCTTTGAGCCCTACATTTCAAGGATTCTGTTATAAGATACAGTTGTATCTTAATCATGAAATTCAGGTACAGTCTGGATTTCAACACACAAAGGAGTTTTGTCATTTACTTAGAATAAAGCACAGCATTTGGATGGAGTTGACAAATTCCAAATGGGTAAACTGGTTCAGAAAAAGACCGTGGTATTT
Source organism: Chelonoidis abingdonii (assembly GCF_003597395.2). NCBI lineage: Eukaryota > Metazoa > Chordata > Testudines > Testudinidae > Chelonoidis > Chelonoidis abingdonii. The sequence continues at coordinate 256,812,203 of NC_133770.1, read as the reverse complement.
GACTGCTGCTTGATGTTTGCCTACTTAGTGACTGTAAGATGAGACCTATAGTAAGAACAGACCCATCTTTTTTCCTTTTTTCAAACTTCAATCTAATTTATACCAAATTTTGGCACAGTTTCTGGTTGAGACCAGAAGCAGAACTTCCAAAATGCAGTTAGGCTTGTAGCTCCTTTTGTTTTCTCTGGCTCAGGCAGAATCATGAAGAGTGGAAGTCTCCGTAGAGCCTACTCTCATCCAATGTTGTAGATTCAGGGCTTGATTCTGATCTCACTTATACTGGTCTAAATCAGAAATTACTCTGCTTAAGTAATAGACTTACACCATGTGAAAGTAACGTGAGTTAAAAATCAAATCTTGAGGCTCAGAGAGTCTGGATCCATCCATACTTTTTGATGCTTATCCAAACCAAACTGAAACTCTGAACTGCTTCACGTTTGCCCATTACTACTCTAAATGAGGTGTGAAGTTAGGTTTAGGTGTCTTGAATTGGAGTGTGAACAAGACAAGAAAGAACTGTCAGGAAAGCTTCCATCCATTTAGCTCCCAGAAAGATGGAGATGAAGCTACAATATTCTTTTGTTGAGAACTCTTTATCTAAAGAGGGATGACTCACTGCATTCTTGTCCAAAAGGTTATTTTTGTAACTGTAAATATTATACTTAGAGTTTCAGGACATCACAGAGTTCAAAAATCATCTTTACTCTTGAAATATTTATACCTAAGAAGCATTACTGAAATAAGAACACATGATTATATGGATTTGGTTGCATGTTTATGACATAATGGCTTTATTTTTAGATTTTAGTGCCGAATAGTAACAAGACAGAATTTTTTTAAAAAATCAAGGAAGATAGAATGTTAACTGTTAAGCAACTAGGGTGTGTTCGTGTAGAGCAGAATCATGGGTGGCGCATGAGCTGCCTGTTTGGGGATACTAGCCCTGGCCCAAGCTCTTGCCCCTTCTCCACCCTTTCCACCCCCCTCCCCTGACTCTGCCCCAAGCCCCATACTACAGCCCCTGGCCAGCTGGCCTGAATGTTCCCAGCCCCAGAGTGCTGGACACCGTGGCCCCAGCGCCTCCTGCCCCAGAGTGCTAAGGGGCTGGGCAGTGGTGCTGGAACACTTTTAATAGTGAGGGAGCTGAAAGCCAGCCCCCTTACCTCTGTCTGTGCCTCCCACCAGAGCTGGGGCCAGGAGCAGGGCCATGTCTCCAGGAGGGGCGGACCTGGACAGAGGTAATGGGGCCACCACTGGAAGTGAATGTGGAGCTGGCAGCCAGGACCCAGGGCGCGGGGCCGGGAGCAGGTGTGTGGCCCGGGAGCAGAGCTCAGGTGCAGGGCCAGTAGCCAGGACCCTGCATATAGGGCAGGGAGCACAGACCCATGTAAAACCAAGAGGTGCTGCAGCACCTCCTGCAAACCTACTTCCTGTGCCTATGGTGCTGGGCAGTCCCAGCTGCCCCAAGTCCCAGGCTGCAGGTTGGCCTGCGCTGCCATGCTAGCCCCTGCCCCAGCCCCCTTGGGGAAGAGGAGCAGCCTACCTGGGCTGGGGTCGGCGGAAGTGGCTGGAAGCAGGAGGGGACTTGGGGTGGAAAGTGAGCAGGGCCATGCGTGGCTATTTGAGGAGGCTCAGCCCCCCATGGCCTGCCATACCCGCCACCCTTGAGAGGGGTTCTTTTGTTGTTGTTTTTTAAATCTCAGCTGAATTTTTAATTCACTGATTGTTTTGGAGCAGTTTGAGTGAGACTAAACATAGAGAATGTATGAAGCTTCTCTTGAACTGAATCAAAGAATCGAGAAATCTCTTTTAACTGAATTCTGATGTAATCTAAAGATCTTTCAGATGTACAACACCAGAATGTAGCATGAGACAAAATGAATGACATTGCTCAAACAGAGTACTGTATGGTGTCCTAAGGAAAGACACAATCCTACAGGTTAATGCCTGATTAGCCCAACTGCGTCCTGTTCCTTCCCAGCCTCCCCTCTCGGGTAACATGGCTCTATATTTCCATCAACATAAGTTAGGGCCTGAATGGCCTTAAGATTATGTGTACACTGCAATAAAAAATCATGGTGCTGAGTCTCAGAGCCTGGGCCAATTGACTCAGGCTCATGGGGCTCAGCCTGTGAGGATAAAAATAGCAGTGTAGATGTTCGGACTCGGGCTGGAGCCCACACTCAGAGTCTCAGAGCCTGGGATCCAGCCCGAGCCCGAACATCTACATTACAATTTTTAGCTCTGGAGCCAAAGCCCTGGAAGCCCAAGTCAATTGACCCTGAACAGCCACAGCTGTGCTGTGGCTCTTTGATTGCAGTGTAGACGAACCCTGAGTATACACACTCTTATGGGGGTTACAATATATATATAAATTATTATTCTGCAAGTTGTATAAGCCATTGATTTTCATCAAATGATTCCAACCACCTCCATCTTTCCATTAATAATTCAGCTGTTAATTTAATACAGGCATTACTCTTTTGAGCCTCATTCCTATAGGAGGTATTTGTTTATGCAGTCATAGTGACGAAATACACTTATTGGTTGTGGCCATGTGTACACTAAACAAGCATCTATCTTTGTTTAAAGTGAAGTCCTACTCTGAAAAGTGATTATTTAAGAATCACATAGTATGGATCCATGTTTGTGTCTCAATGATTTCCATATCAGATATGTTCAGTTTACAAATGTAGAGATATTTTTCTAACTGTGAGCCAGTCTTCCTTCTTGCATGGCATAAAGGTGAATCCATCTAACAAATTACTCTGCATTTACACCTGTGCAATCTCAGTGTCACCATAATTTCCTCATTGGCACCTGTGCGGGCCCATTGACTTCATCAGGCTTCCCCAGGTGTGACTGGAATTTAGTAAATAATCTGGTAGATAATGGAAAAGGTGGAATAGAATCCAGAGCCCCTGGTTCTGCAGGGCCAATAGGAGTAGAAAACAGTAACACTGTATTTTGTCCCTCCAGTCATCAGAATCTGTTCTGAATTCACAGATCTACTTTTTTGTTGTCAGAGTGGAATATCATTTTAATTTCAATAAATCGGGATATTTCCTAAATGCTGTATTAATGAGATCTGGGGAATTATACCTATTAAATATCTCTTGTGCCAATCTTCAGACCTCAGGGCTATACCCTCTCACTCTGGAACATCCCCTCAAGCTATGAAAATGGCTTCCTTAACCATGACGTGTCCACATTTTAAAAAAATGAATTCTGGGTTGAGTTTTGCAAGAGACCAAATCGCAATTAGGCAAATGTCTACCTTTGTGTCTGTTCTGTTCTGTAAGACTGGCATGCAAATCTGCTAGTTACAATTTTCTGCTCATGCTGACATTCTCCCTGCAAACTGATTATGACTGGCCTCCTTCCAGGGAAAAAGGGGAGGATTAGGGAACTTTGTCACCTTTTCACACCCTGTATGAGCATCATTGACAATTGCTCTGTCCATATGCCCAAAGTTCACATATTCATCAGGGCCCTCACTCCTCCTGGCACACCGTTGTGGAAGACGTTTGGGGAGGAGAGGAGCAGTTTTACCCTCTCCTCTGCATAGTCTGTGCATATAGGCACCACTTAGCCCCATGACATGTAACTTGTCCTATCCATAATGACTGTGTTCTTCCAATTCTTTGGATACATTGGTTGGTTCACTTCTTTTTCCCACATTGCAATATAGAGCTATCCCATATATATCCTCCCACTGCCAATATTTTCCTGTAGTTCTATGAAAAAATGTCTAGATCATATATCTATTTGTTCTTTTTTAACAGAGCTAACCTCAGTACTGGGATCTAGGTGAGTGCCTCTCCCATTGGCAAATTCAACCATTTCCCTTTGGAGTATCCACTTAGCTTCTGCTATTAAAAACAATTTGTTGTTCTGTCAAAGAAGGCAAAAGAATTAGAAACCTTTTGGAGGAATCTGTCCCAGCTTTTGATGGTATAGCAAACTAATAACATTCTAACATAATAATGGACCCAGAGTTTCTTTTGAGACCACTGTGAATCCTTTATTGATCTGTCTTTCAGTATCCTTACTTCTCCATGCCACTACAGAGGGAGTGCAGAGCTCTGGGATGGGTATATGGTGGAACTTTGTACTTCTGCATGGTGGATAAAAGTTCTGCTCCAGTCCCAGAGAGACTGGAGTGGAGGGAGATTTTGGGGGGCAAGCATGGGGGTTTTCAAAGCCTGCCTGTGTGGCAAGATGTGGATTCTGCTTCCTCCCTCCCCGGAAACCCTTGTGTAGTTCCTGGCACAAAGCTCATCTAACTAGGGTTCATGTAGTTGGGATTCAAATTTCAACAATCACAAATAAATCTATTTAAAATTCTATTTGTAGCTCTTTGGAGAAAATTTTCCAGTAGAATTAAAACTTACAGAGAAGAGAAGCAGCGTATAGAGGCATGTCAGCTGCATTCTGTTATGCAGCATCCACCCAGACAAAGGTCTTTGTCTATAAAAGGCTAAAATACATCTGAGATAATTGCTGCTCATTGATTGTGCCTCTGAAATGGAGTCGTTCTGGCATATTCCACCTTGAGGCTGTCTTGTACGCGTCTTTGAAAGGGAAAATTCAAAAGTTCAAGTAAAGACACAAGTTCAATCAAATATGTGGCAGTAAAAGCTTGATTTACAGCTTTAAGGTTACTCTTAGCTGACCTAGCCCTGAGTGATGCTTGGCAATTTTGTCTGATTTTGTCTTAATGCTGTTACCCTGTGTTTACTAAATGATTTAACATTGAAATGTTGGAAGTAGCCAAATATTTGTCTTCAGTCCCTTATGAATATTTGAATAGCTCTTTCCGCAATCATTCTGGAAGCTGAGCATAGTATTAGAAGCACAAAACTCACGCAGTATTACTTGGTGGACACTGTAGACCAACAACATTGGCATTGCATCAGGGATGAATTTGGAGCAAGAATTGAAAATGACCAAAGTTTGGAACACTGTATGCGGCATTTGCTTTAATCTTGTATTAATTGCAAGTCAACACTCAATATAAATTGTACCGCCTTCGCAGAATTTATAAAAGAGTCCAAAGTTATATCTGAGGACAAAAATATTTTAATCCTTCAATAATTGTTTTCTGTTCCACTAAAATATAACTAAGATAAGAGACCCTTGAGGTCGGATGGTTTTGTGTTTAATGCATTGGATGGGAACTCAGATCTGGGATAAACCTCTGGCTCTATCACAGACTTCCTGTATGAACTTGGGCAAATCACTCAATCTCTTTCTTCTCCATCTGTAAAAATGGGGAGAGTAACAGAAGGGGCTTGGGAGAAAAAAAACGTTAATGTTTGTAAGGTGCTCAGATATTAAAATGAATAAGGTCATAAAATAATCTCTGTGGACAGGGGTGACATTTTCTGAATGTGGCCTCCATTTGTGCACATCCAGTTTTGCTCATGCAGTCCCTTACCTACACAGTTTTTGCAAACTAACACTTGGGCATGCAGATAATAGGATAGACACACACACCTATTTGTACCTATAAAACAAGTGTAAAGTAAATATAATGGAGATGCAAAATTGCTCATGCAGAAATACAAGGCCGAGATGAAGCCTCTTTAAAAATTTGATCCTTAAAGTTGAATAACAATATTAAATGTCACTCTTATTAGAGAAACTAAAAATCTGCAGCAGTTCACCATCAGGGTTTTATCTGATATATCCTGTATATGAGGAGATGTACTTTTAGTGTGAAAAGACTAATTTGTGTTGTTTCTGTACAGCTGCTGGATTTAGCTGATCAGGACTTGATTAGACTAGATTTGGCCATCTCTGCTGGGTCAGGGTATTTAACTCCTTATACTTACTTTTTATAACATTTTAATAAAAGGATGAGCTCTTTTAATCAGTGCCTATTCATAATTATTTATAGTTAATGTGTCTGAAGGAAACAGAGAGAAATGAAAGGAGACACTTTTTCATTCATGATTCTTTTTTAAAATGTTCCTCATTTCCCCCCTTCCCCCCACCACATACTGATATTGCATGCATGGCTTGTTCTCAGCTTGCTATGAAGCAAGCTGGGGCAAGCCTTATAATATGATTCAAATTGTAAATCTCATGTCTTGCATCCCCCAAGCACCTCATCTTATATGCAGCCTGGAACCTTCATACCAGTACCAATTAGACTAATATATCCACCCAGCTCCTATTGGGGTGATGGATCGGCTGGTGGGGGAAATGGAGGCGATTTTCTCAGTTCCTCTGCATTCCCATAGGCATGCAGCATTTGACAGATTGGGCAGAACTGCCACGAAAGAGTCTGACACAGATGGTGTAATTAGAAAATGCGAAGTGCGAGTGTGAAATTTATCTTTGATCAGCACCTTCTTGCCAGATTGTCATCTATGTTAATATGATGATGGCTTCTTGGAGATGGATAGAAGGAAACAGAAGCCTTGAGGAAGAAATGGAGACTGAGGGAAGATATTTTGTTTAACTCTGAAACTCGATCAAGTTCAACATAAGTAAAATGAGATTTAATTTATTTAATTCATAGGAAAACAAATTGAATCTGAGTCTAGCACCCTATTTCTTAGGCCTGTTCTCAATATGGTAAAACCCTAGGTTTTGTTGGAAGAAGAAAGATACTGTTTTAATGAAGAAATAAATAAATCTATATATAAATGTAGGCACACTTAAAGTTACTAACTCAGTCTTTATTGAGACTTAATATAACCTAAATACATACAGAAAAATCACTGTATTCCCTGGTTGGACACATTTACATGATAATATGTTTGCTGTCCAACTTTGAATCTTTTGTATAATTCTTTCTAGCAATGCTTAGGGTATAGTTTTTGTTCTTTACAAAATACAGTATTTGTTTGTCATGACCAAAACATTTTCATTTATTTTTCTAATACCTTCCAGCAATGTGAGTGTATCTTTCTCCAGATTATAGATTTCCCAAGAAGTCCATCACTTTGGGAGTTATGCCATATGTGTATATATATAGTACCTTTCTCCTAAGCATCAAAAAGCAATTTTCACACATTTGTAAATGAGGACTCAGAATGAACCAGTGAGGTAAGTAGAACTTTTCATAGATGGAAAACTGAGGCACGAGGTGGTTAAGTGACTTGTCTAAGAATGTGAGCGACAGAACTGGAAATAGATCTCTGATCTCAGCATTCCCAGTCATATGCCCTATAACTATCCTTTGTCCCAGGCAAAAAGGTATAACCATTGCAATCTTATATCTGGATGGGTCAAAAGGTTTAGGTTTACAAACCATTGTGACATAGTTCATTTTGTTATAAGCTGCTCAAATGTTCGCATGGATGGTGCTAATTTTCAGAAAGGGAAATTAGCATAATTAATGACCAGCCAAATTTGGGGGTAATACAGTATGTAATTAACATTAGAGAGTTCTGTTGTACCACCTGCCCCCACATTTCATTGTTGCAGTGTACGAACTGTACAGGAGGCTATTTTCCCCTTTGCTGCACTGAGCAGAAAGCAGCTTTCTTCATCAGAATAAGCCATTAGCTGTAATGGCATGTAGGTGTAATGGAATGTGCTCGAAACATCTGTGCTGAGAGCAGGGGAGAAATTGCTGCATGCAGTCCTAGGCCTTTGGGGAGCTTGATTAAGGATTGCTTCAGAGAACTTGAGATCTGGCTTGGGATGCAAAAAAGAGAAGAAAGGAAAATAACGCTAATAGATTTACGGATGTACTGCAGGGAGAACAAAGGATTTTTAATTTTTTTTACTTCCCTTTATTGCTCTTATATTGCATCTGTTCTCTGCTGGGCTTTCACTTATTGAGCTGATCTGGAAAAAAATGTAGCTCAAAATGCAGTTTAGCAAAAGAGATCCTAGCTATATAAACATGAAAATAGCTTGATTTTTGTCTTTGATTGCTAATGAAGATTTAATTGAAACCTGCAAATAATTCTAACGATAAATATTATTTTTTCCACATTTGTCTGAATTATTTTTTCCAAATAGTATCTTTACTTCAAAATAATTTAAATCTAGATACATTTTTTAAAATCTGCATATAAGACACTTATTGCCTTGTGTTATCTGGATTGCTGTAGATTTCATCTGCTGCTGCTTCTGTTTAATTTCCTTCAAGATTTCTTCTTAAATTAATTTCTGATTCAGTGTTTCTGAACTCCATTTGTTTGCATAAATTTATAATAACCAATGAAATATACACCCTACTAAACAATAAGGGAGCTTGCAGAACAACTAGGCTATGTTTGTCCTGGCTATTTATCTATCAAACTGTGAAGCATTTGAAATTTAATCTGTAAGATTTTAGGGAGGGGTTATGGGGCGGGAAGAACAATGTTTAAAAAGATGGTTTTGATGCCATGAAAAGAAAAGGGTTAAATGTTTGAAAAATCCATATAACAGAAAAGGGAATTAACATACTGCATGGGACAGATGTGGATGTATTGCAGAGAAAATGAGAAACAAACCTGCAAATATTGGGTGGTTTTATGATTAAGTAAATCTTACGCTTTCTAATTATAAATGACAACAAAACACTGTGTTCGCTGATATCCATCTTCCTTATGAAATAAGAAGCTTTCTGAGCCAGTGCCAAAAATGCCTTGCAATGAAGTTTAAAATATGTAGGGAGGCAAAAATGTAATAAAAATGCAAAAGCTAATAATATTATGGTGACTGGCATTGTTTACAATGTAGAGCACCTGCTGTTTAAAAAAAAAAAAAAAAGAAGAAGAAAAAGTGAAATCATCAAACTGCTCCTAAATGGAAAATCTGGGCTGTCTGCCAATTACACAATGTGTTTCAGGTGCACTGTAAATAGGAACAATAAAAGGTGCAGAGGAAAGAATCTGCAATTTTAAATCTCAGACATATGAGAATATTATTATGATTATGTTACTTGAAAGAAAACCTTGGAACATCCAAATTTCTTCAATGTACAAATGGGTTTAAAAATTTCCCTCTGTATAAAGTGGTAAAAATCTAATTATCCCCTATTTAAAAAAATCCTTGATTAAATTAAAACAAAAAGAGAGAGAATGAGAGACTCCAGGAAGTCCACTAGGGACTTCTCCATTAGCCATCTATTTTACATAAAAGGTGCTCAGATGCTCCAGTGAGGGCACCGATACAAAACCCTAAAATAATTAAAAGCAAAAATTACCTACTGTGATGTAATACCAAGTTCTAGGAAGTCCAGGGCCCAACCCTGCTCAACACTGAACTCAATGGGAGTTTTGTTATTGATTTCAATAGGAACAAGATCATCCCCCCAAAGCAATATGCCTGGCCCTGACTCTTCGGGGATTTAATTAGATCTACTTACACTGGTGTAAATGGTGACTGACATAGGACTGAAAGGGAATTCCTGGGCTTAAGGAGTTTAGATTTGCTCAATTAGGACCAAATCCTGCTCACTTTGCTGAAGCAATTAGTTTCATTAAAATAAATCGGACAACAGGTCTGACAAAGGAAAGCAAGATTTTACCTCCAGACCTGTGCTTTGTTGATTTGGTTATAGTTAGTGATCACCCTTAAAAATGTCACATTTGCCTCTAGGAAATAATCAGAAAACCACACTATTTATGACAGGTATTCCCTTTATATATAAGGAAGGCCAGTAATGCTACGTTTCAGAGTAGCAGCCGTGTTAGTCTGTATCTGCAAAAATACCACGGTAATCACTCTCCCCAGGGTGGGGAAGGGGGCTGGCCCCAGGCCTCTGCGGATGGTTGGGGGGATGCTCCCAAGGTCTGTGGGGGGCAGGAGCAGGCTTGGGGGGCAGGGCGGAAATTGCCCCCCAGCATGAGCTGGCGGAGCGGAGCGGATTGGGGCTGGGTCACTCCACTTCCTGCCACCCAGTGATTGCAGGGCAGGCCCGACCCCGCACTCACGAGGCGGCAGGAAGTGGAGTGACCCGGCCCCAGCCCATTCCAGTCTGCTCCCCTGGCTCCCAGCCTTGGGACTTGTGGGGCAGAGGGTAACCAGTCCACAGCACTCACTGGCAGCATGGAGTGGGCTGGGGCTGAGTCGTTCCACTTCCTGCTGCCTGGTCAGTGCACAGTGCACCCAACCCCTGCTGCAGTCCCCCAGGACATAATTCAGGGGAATGGGTGGAGTGGGGGCGGGGCTGGGGCGGAGCAGGAGTGGGAGGGGGTGGGGCAGATGGAGAAGGGGGCGAGGCCTCAAGGGAAGGGGCAGAGAAGAAGGCGGNGCAGATCAATGGCAGGGCTTTGGGGAAGGGATGGAGTGGAGGCGAGGCTGGGGCAGAGCAGGGGTGGGAAGAGGTGAGGTGGGGTGGGGGTAGAGCAGGGGCGGGGGCTTTGGGGAAGAGGCGGAGCAGTGACAGAGCAGGGGTGGGAGCAGCTTTCCTGGCTTTCCAGGGGATCGGGCTAGATGCTGGAGCAGCTGTGTAGGGCACCAGGAAATTTGGGGCAATTTAGTGCCCCAGATTTCCTGGTGCCCTATGAAGCTGCGTAGTTTGCATGTGCGTAAGGATGGCCCTGCAGAGATAGCTGCAGTAACTTAACCATGACGATTTAAAATGTTCCGTTACCCTCCAGATTCCGTCCTAAAATAATGAATTTTATTTTGCTTATATAATAACTGTGTGATTAAATTGACAGTAGCCATTTGTGGGGAAATAAGAAACAAATTACTACTACAGATTTCTTCAACATTTTAGACATATTATTGGAGCTTCATGGGAACAAGGAAAATCAGCATACTCAAAGACTGTCAATGAATATCTGGGATGTTAGGGATTGTTCTTCTTCTGAATCACAAAGTAAATGCAAGTAGATCTAAGACGCACTCATTACGGAGCGGTTCTATAAAGAATAAGGAGTATGGAAAAAGCAGCAGAAAATATACATCTTACTAATAGATGGACATAGTAGCTAACCTGCAGCGCCTTTTGTCTCTAAACTTATGGTTGTGAAGGCTTGATTCTGCTCCCACTTGTGCTACTGAACTCTGTCAACATCTATGGAGTTATCGCAATGTGGGAGCCAAACTGGAATCTATTGGTCAAATCATGGCCCTATTGATGTCAATTGCAAAATTCCCACTGACTTCAGTAATGCCAAGACTTCACTTTATGACTTCACCCTGTTTAGGACAGACTCAAAGAAAGAAATTCATAAGTTCCAAGGCCAGAGGGGACCATTGTGATAATCTAGCCTGACCTCATGCATAACTAAGGTCTTGTCTACTTTACCCCAGATTGATGGGCAGTGATCGATCCAGCGGGGGTCAATTTATTGCTCCTAGTTTAGACACGATAAATTGACTGCTGACCATTCTCCCATTGACTCTGGTACTCCACCAGGGCGAGAGGCACAGGTGGAGTTGACAGGAGAGCATCAGCCACTGACTTACTGCAGTGAAGACACTGTGGTAAGTAGATCTCAGTACTTCGACTTTAGCTATGTTATTCATGTAGCTGAAGTTGCATAACTTAGATCGATCCCCCACCCAGTGTAGACCAGGCCATAGACCATGAAATGTCCCAAAAATATACATTAATGTTCTATATTCCTTCACCTGGAGCTGCTGCAGGAATAGGGCACCAGTTGGGATAATCCCCAGGCCAATGTGCTGTACAGTCCCTATAAAGGCTTTGAAAAGAAAATCCTTTTGGAAAACACCTATAGAATGTGTTAGGGATGAACCAGTGGAATATAATAGCAATTACTCTAATAACCTATAGAACTTATCAGGAAATTAAAATCTTTCTATCATTTCATTGAATCATCAGATAAAATTCTATAGCAGAGATATAACTCTCTATTAAATTACATGGGATTATTTGATGGTGTGAGTAATACTAACCATGAGTAAAGGTTACAAAATTGGACCTTAAGGACTTGAAGACATGTGTTTCCACCACACACAAAGATGAGACTAGTATATAGATAACATGGATATCCAGATTTGTTATAGAACAAACTAAAAAAAAAAAAAGTTTTGGAAAGGGACATAAACCATCATTCTTCAGGGTATACCCTCCAGTTAATGGTGTTGGGAAGAAACTGATTTTGTGGGTAGGTTATTCCTAAAAACCTACTGCAGGGCTTCTTGGTCCTTCCTCTGCAGCAGGTGGTTCCAGCTACTGCTGGAGACAGGATATGGAACTAGATAGATGATTGGTCTGATCTGGTAGGGCAATGTTCACAGTGTTGCAAAGAATGAAGAAAAATATACAGATTATTCTGAGACCTTGCTGGGTCAGATTCTTGTCCCACTGAAGTCATGCCCTAGGTCTTAATTTAAAATGTTTAGACTGACATGGAAAACTACATTGGGATAGGCCAGGAAAAAACTGCAGATCTACATTTACATAAAGTTAGTGAGTGGCCCAGCACTCTGCAAACTGGCACAGAGGCACTTCAACTGCTACTCCAGGCAGTCTTAATACATACCCAGATATTTGTAAATTTGATGCAATCTTATTTCTTTGGGGGTTTTGAAACATCATCTATAAAGTTGAGGTACATAGACATTTTTAAAATCAGTGGTTAAATCTTTTATTTCTTTACAAAGATTTAAATGATGTGCTCAGGCACCAGACGTGTGCTTGAACAACCAAGATGCGAAGACCAACTCAGGTTACTGCCCTGAGCAATTGATAACTGGTTCACAATCTCATTGGCAAAATCTTTGTGCAGAGGAGCCAAGATTACTTAGGTGTGACTGTATTAGTCATGGCAGGCAGATCATTTGACTTTTTTCTATAGAAATTACTCCATACCACTGTAGGAGGCACATGGAAGATGAATTCTGCTTCAAAGAATAAGGGTGGTTTCTTGTAGTTCTTGTTTTACTAGGCACAAGGCGCGATGGGGTGACTTGGGAGCTAGCAAGGATCCCCTGTGTGGAGAGCATTCCATTTCTTGCTTCAGGTAATCTTTGCACTGTGTTCTGGAGGGTATCACTTGGGAACTCAGCAGCAACAGCTGCACTGCTTTGATAGCCATGGTAAGGTGGCTGAGGAAAATGAGTCACCCACCATTTATAGATTCATAGAGTATCAAGCCAGAAAGGACCACTGTGATCATTTAGTCTGACATTCTGCATAACATACCCTAGAACTTCCCCAAAATAATTCCTAGAGCATCTTTTAGAAAAAATCGTATCTTGATGTAAAAATTGTCAGTGTCTGAGAATCCACTATGACCTTCATTAAGTTGTTCCAGTGGTTATTTATTCTCATTGTTTAAAATGTACATCTTATTTCCAGTCTGAATTTGTCTAGCTTCAACTTCCAGTCACTGGATAATGTTGTCTCTTTCTCTACTAAACTGAAGAGCCAAATATTTAAATGTTCTCTGTGTAGTGTGACAGACCCAGACCAGTGGGGTACAGGAGTCTGGTCCTATTGGCATCCAGCAGGGGTGGGCGGGCAAAGCCCGCCCACTTCTAAAGGACCTCCCCCCAGCCTAAGGGGAGGACCCACAGGTCTGGGACACCAAGTAAGTACGTGGGACAACTAATGAAAAAACAGGATC